>NW_028244238.1:0-468997 GCF_964263255.1 Lissotriton vulgaris | reverse complement strand
CAGACACATAGACACAGATGGAATCATACAGATAGACACAGACAGTCACACACAAACACACAGACAGACTCACAAACAAACACAAATACACGGACACACACATAGACAGACACACACACAGACAGACTCAAACACACAGACAGACAGAATCATACACACACAGGCAGACTCAGATACAGACAGACACAGACACACACAAACACACACAGACAGACATACAAGCAGATACACACAGACAGACACAGACAAACACGGAGACAGGCACCCAGATACACACAGACAACCAGACAGACTCAGACACACAGACAGACACACCCACAAACACACACAGACAGACACACATGCATATACATACAGACAGACAAACAAACAGACACACACACAGAGAGACAGACACCCAGATACACACAGACAACCAGACAGACTCAGACACACAGGCAGACACACACACATATGCAGAGATACACACATACACATAAAGACAGACAGACACACAAACAGACTTAGACACACAGGCAGACACAGACACACACACACAGACACAGACATACACTGATATAGAGACAGACACACAGACACACACAGACAGACATGCACAGACACACACAGACATAGAAACACACCCACACTCACAGACACACACACACACAGAGACAGACACATACAAAAACACACAAACAGAAACACACACACACGGACCACACAGGGACTCACACAAAGACACACACACACAAACACAATCAGATGAACACAGACACACAAACACACACCGACAGCCAGAGATACAGAGACAGAAAAACACACAGACAGACACACACACATAGGCACACACAGACACAGAAGCACAAACACACAGACAAATCCACAGACACACAGACAGAATGAGACACACAGACAGACATAAGCACACAGACAGACACACAGACAGACACAGACAGACACATAGACCCAGACAGACACACACACAGATGTAATCATACAGATACACATAGACAAACACACACAAACAAACACAGACAGACACGCATGGACACACACATAGGCAAACACACACACACAGACAGACTCAGACACACAGGCAGACACAGACAGACTCAGACACAAACACAGACAGACTCAGATACACACACAGACACAGACACATGGACACACAGACAGACAGACACAGACACACACACAGACATACAGACAGACTCAGACACACAGACAGACACAGCCAGACTCATACACACACAGACTCAGATACACATATCCACAATCCCCCACAGACAAACTTACAGACAGACAGACACACATATACACAGATACACACAGACAGACACACAGATGGAATGACACACACAGACAAACAAACACACAGACAGATACACAGATAGACACATACAACCAGACAGACTCAGACAGACAGACAGACACACACACACAGACACACACACACAGACACACACATGCAGACACACACACACAGACAGACACAGACACACAAAGAAAGACAGACTCATGGACAGAATGAGACACACAGCCACACAAACACACACACACACACATAAACACAAACACACACACACATACAGAAACACAAACACACACCCGAAGGCCATGGGTAACTTAATGTACATGGCTACTTACCAATATAGATCTTTTTAAAGGGGCCTTGTGAAATGCTTGAAACAGGCCCTAGGCGCTTTACACCAACATGACATCATATGGGGACCCTCAATACAGGTGGGGCTTTTGCATGCTTTACAAGATACCATGTCACTGCTCGCATGAGCTCAAGTCTGCATTATCCCGAGACGTTTTGTTGCATTCTCATCACACGCAGCAGCCCAGGGAACATTGTTTACAATGCTGTGTTTACACCGCACTACCTTAACAATGCTGCCATTACAACGCAAGTCGTTACTACAACTTGCGCTGGATGGAGCTGTTGGTTAAGGAATATTGTAATTTTATATTCCATACCTTCTCTCCTGTTACGTGGACTTGTGTTGGAATATAAAATTATATTATTCCACAATCCGTGCCCGCCAACACAAGGCGTTGTAACTACTTGCATTGTAATGGCCGCGTTGTAAAGTACCTCAATCTAAAAGATCGCGTTGTACTGACATGCATCCCAACAGCCCCCCTAAAAGGCCATGTCTGGGAACAGACGGTCCCCCTTTGATGCAGGACAAACATCCAAAGACATAACAACATGCAGATTTCAATGGATTCATTTAAAACCTGCACAACCATGCAGTGTGGGAGACATTGATACAAAAGGGGATGATGGACGGAGCGTTTGAGCAAATCAAACACTCACCCCTAGTCAACTGATCTGGGTTTAATCCATCACCATTCTTTAGCTCACTCTGTCACCCCAGTTCAGACATGACCATATGCAAATCAGTCTGACCTGTGCCTCATTGGAACAGTCCAGCTGGAACTGCCAAGCCATGTCTTACTTGGACCGGAAACAAGCATGCTGGGACCGGTTTCGGATTCATAATCCTCATCAGCCAGGCTATCTTAAATCCAGTAGCAAAGTGAGCAAGGGACTCACTTCTGAGCATAACCTGCTAGCTTACGGCGTACAAAACGATACAAAAGGGCATTACAAAACACAAAGAAAAACTGAACATGTGCAACTGAAGCCGATCAGTATATAGCATTACAATACACAAAAGTGCAATGCTCAAGAGTGCGATAGTGCGCACACAGTACATGAAACAGAACTCTGTACCATGGAGGGGCCCACGGAAGATACATCAGAACAAACAGAGTACAACACGATATATCAAAGGTACCGAAGAAAGAACTGCTACAGAACCAGATACGGTAAGTAAATATAATAGAGAGCAGTAAAACACACCTGTTTGCAGTGACCTGTCGTTAAACATGGGGTCCAATAATGAATAGAAAAACAAGAACAAATGCACAGCAAAACACACTGTGGTAATACCCCATATGGTGTAAGGCTGGGGGCTGCATCCCCCAGCAGACTCTGGGGCCCTTCCATATGGACTACTGCCCCAGCACTCACTGCAGTCCATCCATATAGATTGTGGCCCGAGCATTCTCTGCGGCCCCCAGCACAGGCTACCCTCCATCCATATGGAGTGAGGCCCCCAGCACACTCTACAGTCCATCCATAGGGACTGCGGACCCCAGAACACTCTGCATTCCATCCATACGGACTGCACCCCACATCACACTCTACACAATCTCAATACAGACTGAGGCCCCCAGCACACTCTACACTCCATCAATAAGGACTAAGGCCCCCAGCACTCTCTGCAGTCCATCCATATGGACCTCCCCCATAGCATGCTCTACACTTCATCAATACGGACTGATGGCCATGCACACTCTATATTCGATCAATACAGATTGAGGTCCCCAGCACACTCTGCAGTCCATCCACACAGACTGCGGCCCCACAGCACACTCTACAATCCATCCACACGGCCTGAGGCCCCCAGCACACTGTACAGTCTATCCATATGGACAGAGGCCCCCAGCACACTGGTATAAGTTCCCAAAGGCAAAACCTATTGGCTATGCCAATGCTTGTTTGTTCTACTGTGTTCACAGCTGTGTGGTTAAACTTAAGTTTAATTTGACTTTCAGAATAGAACAATTCTGACATTATATATCACTACATTCTCCCATGCTGACACTACTGTGCAGACTCCGAATTGTATAATTAAAAGATAAAACAAAGACAGTAAGTTAACAAATTATCCCCAAAGTATAAAAGTGGAGTTGTGTCCCAGTGGTGTGTGTAGCCATAAGGGAGGCAATAAGGTAAAAGCCACTGGTTTAATAGTAGATTACTGAAATCAAGACAACAGCAGTCCTGACCCAGAAGCAACCTTAGCCTGTTGACCATATTCCCTCAAATGAATGAATTACTGATTGTAGCATGACCATAATATTCTCTTAAGGAAAGGAGAACTCAGAAAATGAGAAAGTATAAATAACAACAATGTTTAAGTTGATTTAAGATGTACACAGCATAGAGACACTGCATTAAGTTGCTGCCCATGAAGCACAGGGTTAGATTGTTTTTGCAAGCCAGAGACATGCTTATGAAAGCCAGATACTTTCGTCAAAGAAGTATTGCTGATAGTCAGTGAAATTCTGTGAAGGGGTTAGCATGGAGCTTATGTCCACAGAAGGCTTCGTGCAACAGTCACTGCTTGTACTGCTGATGGATTTTTCAAAGGATAGGTATTGTTGCAGGGATTTAAATAATGAGATGCAAGTGGTGGTTTCTGTCATACCACAGTCTGCTTGGGTTGTATGTTAGCATTTTCATCATCACCATTTTTTAATTAGGCAGGTGCCATGTACTCTGCTAATTTCATTTATTTTGCATGCTCTCCTGGCTGTTTAGTTTAGATGCCATGCTATGCACTGTAGTTTGTGTGCACTGTCACCAAGTCGGTTTAATGAAGTACACTTGCCTTGTAATTTTGTTAACACAACTTGCACTGCTGAGTAATGAAAGACCTCCATCACCTGCTGTTCTTATTTACTAAAGGAGTGTCTGGTATATTGTTTGCACTTTGGCTTTTGACAAAATTTACTCTGTTGAGCAATTAAAGAGCACCATTTCCTGCTCTGCTCATTTCACACTGGGGGGCCAGTTTTCTCTTTTGATAATAAGGATTAACCTTGGGAAAAAGTGGTGGAACACCGCCACTACCACATAAGTCCTAGGAATTCAGGTGAGTAGCCCTTGGTATGGAAATTCCTAATCAACACTGGGAGAAATCTGCCTGATCTGTGACAGTGTGCAGTCATTCTGATCATGTGGCCAACTGGAAACTGATGTTAGGAAATCCTAGATTGCCCATAAGAGACCCACAATATCAGAGGTGTTCTTAGCAGTTGACAAGCCAAACAGAAAGATGTTCATTGCCAAAAAGAAGCTATAGATTGGCCTTGAGACAGTGAACATTGTTGGGTCAGGGCGTCTCCATGGGTACACATGGGTAGAAAGGTTTGTTACAGTTAATAATGACATTCTTTTATTGAACACCTTGCACGCTCTACTGGCATTCAGCACCATTCCAGTCTAATGGACTTTTCAATGAAGACTTATGAAACTTAAATAGTACAGGAGGATTGACCAGAACACTTTCAGGATCAGAGGTAGGAGAAAAATGAGGTCAGATGACTGCCAAAGCCTAGAAATCATTTCTGTTTCTTCATGAAGTAAGGGTAACCCCCTCTAGAAGACATACATCCTGTACCATCAGTAAAACTGTTTACAGTAACATACCCCTTGGAAAAGGCCATGTAGGCAGGCAAAACACATTTAGGATGTTAGTTCTTTTCACTGGGCATGTTCCCAATGTAATGGGTTAATGCTTGTCAGTACTGGATTGTGGCAACAGAGCCGAGTATACATGGAATGAATATAAATATTAATGAAGAAATCAGTAAGTTGTAGAAAGTCAAGGATTCAAGTATAACAGGAAATACGAACTAGAAGGCATGAAGTAGAATCCATGGTCATTTTTGTGTGGAAGAAGCCAGCAGCTTGGTGAGGCAAACCTGAGTGGGTGCAACACAATGAACCAACAGTTCCCACTGTAAAATGAAGTTCCTGTTAAAGAAAACAACTTACATTGAAGAGGCCAACTGATCTAAAAGCTTGATTGATTCTTCCAGCTCTATTGAAAAATCTACACCTGTGTCTAGGTAATTTGTTTCCAAAAAGACTTCCATCCACTTCTCAGATGCCATTGTGTCAGAAATACTAAGAACAAACGCTACCTTCACAAGTGAGAAGTATTTCAGAGTGGGCTGCCAGAATACATACTCACCGACCAGCATGGTGGTGGAGCCAACGGAGCAAAAAGGTGGCAACTTTGAACTATCTAAGAAAATTATCCTTAGAGTCTGCAATCAAAAGACAGAAAGCACAAATCCAAGGGCAGCACTGTTTGCTTCACAGAATAAAAAGGGAAGTGAGGAAGGACATCAATGTCGCCATCAGTGACATAAAAAAGAGTGCTGTGGGACAATACCAAGCATGATGGAGGTGCTGATCCAACCATAGGATGCACCACATCACATGCTCTTGTGAGCCCCTGTATACTGTGCCATAGGTACCCAGGGCATAGGTGCATCCTAGGCCTACCAGGGGCTGCAGCATGTACTGTGCCACCCCTGGTTTGCCTTCCAAACTGACATCACAGGTCTGTTCACACAACCTGGGTAAGGTGGGGTAATCAACCCTTACTTACATATAGTATACCTATATCTACCTTTACATATAGACACATATACACCTTGTTAGAACTGGGGGTCTCTTGTTGGCAGAGGTAGGTACCACTGTCCAAATAGGGACCCTTGCTTCTAGTCAGGGTAAGGAGGATACACTCTTCAGATAACCACTGCTCACTCCCTTTGTAGCTTTGCACGAGCAGTCAAGGCTTATCAAAGGCAATGTGTAAAGTATTTGTACCAACACGCACAGTAACACAGTGAAAACATCACAAACTGACTCCACAACAGTTTAGGAAAATAAAGGTATTTTAATCTAAACTACACAAGACCAAAAAGGCAAAAATCCAACATACACAGTTCAAGAATATAGTTTCAAAAGAGTTCTTAATGTCGTAAATTGACAGCAATAGGTTAGCATTTAGCTGAAGACATCTTGTATTTAGATGTTATCTTATCCGCTTTGTGAAAGCCATTTTGTATCTTGGCAGCCATTTTGTTTGCCATGTGCTCTGTCCTCCACCACTGTTAACTGCTCTTGAAATCTGCCTAGAGGCAAACTATATTCAGCATCTTCCACTTCGCACATGCTCAGAAGGGCCTAGCTAGTAGAATGCACCACCTTCTCTAGTATAACTGTCAGGCTATTTTTGCTGCTGTGTGGAGAAGTAACTCTCCTCCCACTTTGTTGAGCAAGTAGATATTGCATGCCCATCTTAGTCTTTTTTCATGCTTACAAGAGCCAGGACTGCTCCTTGCATTTATGCTTACTATGTAACTCTAAGCATATATAAAGCCCCAGTTTTCTGTACTCCGGAGACTGCCTCATTCAGTTGCTAAGGCTTCTGTGTGATGTAGTCTCACCTCATTTGAGGTTAATAAAAATGCTCTTTTATATTTCAGCTTCTGTGCCAATTTTCTTCTTTGTTGGTTTAAAAGGACTAAGTATCAGTGAGACCCCTGAGAAGGATTTTTGATTACTTCAGAATGGCGCTCCAACGTGGACCTAATCAGAAGTAGCTATCTGAGGGAGTGATCTTTTCAGGAGACAGAAATCTACTGAGGAGGACATGACAGGACTCTACTAAGGAGGTACTCTGTGCACAGATATTCTGGTGATTCTCTGTCTCTGTAGCCCAGTATATTTCTGATTTTCCTGATTTTGATACTCCAAATGATGTCACCCCTGACTAAGAACCTTTTTTGTGTGAGTATTAAAACAAACGACCGTTAGGTCATTCAGAACTTGGCAGTTAGAATTTGGACAACCATTTGTTTGCGGCTTTTACTGTTGGTTTTGATGCCTTGGATTGGTAAGGTAGTTTAGTAACACTTACTGTGGCTTAGATTTGCGATGACCAACTTTTGATTGAGTATGTATGTAATATGTAAATTGCAATTTATGTAGGCAGATAATGAGTAGATTTTTCTCTGTTTTGAATTGTTTGAATGGCACAATGTACAAAGAGTACCTTAAGCGCTACTTTCATTATATAATATTTGCATATTCCGCAATGTTTTTGGCATGCCTATTTAAAGCACACTTCGAAGAATGTGTTGCTTTTTCAAGGTACTATAGTGAGATGTGAATTAAATTACCAGGCTCCCTTGAGGGAATATCTAAATAGGTTCAGGTATAAAAACATATTTCTTTCTTGGTGATTCTGTATCCCCATGAAATTCAAATATGACAAAAATACATACAAGGAGCCTTTTTCTGCGCAATTTTATGAATGGAGATTTTATGAATGGAGCGATTTTTTTGGTGTTCTGCCAGCCAAAGCTAGTGAATTGAGTGTATTCTGGCTTCTTGGAAATAAAACCATCTGTTGGGCTGTTTTTGCAGTCTTTTGGATTACTATTGAAAAGATCTTCTTGTAAATATGACTTACAACTAGTATTTACAATTGGTTTGGTTTAAGTACAGTCTGTGGGCTGTTCTTTGTTTCTGTCTTAAGTGTTGATCTGTGGGTTAAATGTGTATTTACATGTCTATGTGGTTTGTGGTTTCACATTAGTGATACTTCTGTAAGTAAATAACGATTAAGCTATTTATGAAATAATGGCTATTAAGAGTGCTGTGTTATGTGTTCTGAGTGTTTGACCCCTTCTGTATATGTCTAAAATGAGCTCAATGTGTGTGTTTGTGGTTTTTCTTATTGTCCTCAGTCTGTTACGCAAAATGTATTTTAATTAATATTAAATAAAAATTACATAAAAATCCAGAAATGAACCATAGGATATGCTAAATAACTGTATGTTATTAATAAATTGTTAAGAGTAAGCAATTATGCACATGTGAAAACTGCAATGCTTAAAAGATAAAATTAGAATTCACATTCAATAGGAATTAAAAGGCCTCAAAAACGAAATTGTGTGTTTTGCAGTAAATCAAATTATAATGCATTTTCCTCAGATACATTGTGTTAGATATTAACAGGCAAACACATCATCTGAATAAATTGGATTTTGCTGAACTGCACACACATTTTGAATATTGAAATGTCTCGGTTTCAAAAAGACAGCCACCATGCTTACGTTTCAACGCTATAAAAAGTCTAGCAGCTGCTGTTGTATTTGTAGGCCACTGAGAGACCGGAATGTTCACTCGGCAAGGACTTTCTCAGTTAAACACGGGGCAAAATTTTGCATTTCAGACTGCTGTTTTAAAAAAGTTTAAAAAATGAAGTTCATTACTTTAGAAACCAGGAAAATATTTGCAATTGAGGATTTCCTTTCTTGAAGCTTTTCTTATAAGCATATTCTTGGTTCTGATGTTAAATAATTGTCATTTTAAAAAAAAGTGGCACAAACACTTTTCATGTTTCAAGTTAGACTTCTGTGCTTAGGCTTGTGAATGAATCCGTCTAAAAATAATGGGCAAGGGATGCAGCTTGCTTTTCCTATGTTTAATTATCAAAAATGATTGGTTTTATAAAAATATATATATATATTATATATATATATCATATATATAATAATTATGAAAAATTATTTTAAAAAATAAGTGCTTTTAAATTCGTGTTTTAATATTTATAAAGCGTAATACTCATACTGTGACCTTCTAGCATTAAAATGTAATTTAAGTTGTGTTGTACCGCATAATGAGGACATTTGCATATGGAATTTCACTCTGCGCAGGCGTAATAAATTCATTTGTTTTTTAAAGGGTGATTGTACTATATTTCAAATATTTCATTCCTGGGCTATGTAAAGAACATTCTGAGGATGATTAATATGTAAAAAATGATAGGATATTAATTTTTAAGTGCCCCAAATATCAAAGTCGTAATTGGGTAAAAAGCACAATTTAAACAGCATTTTTTTTTTCATTTAGTGTAGCTTTTAAACTGCTTTAGGCTTCAGTAAATGCATAAATGTATGTATAATACAAACAGCTGACTTCAATATTTTTAGACAAGTATATTGCACACTGCTTATAATTGAAAACATTTATAAAAAACGAGCAGAAGTTATTCTTTTAACTACAAACAGGGGGTAAGTGCTTTCCAGCTTTCTGTCTCTAGAGTGACTTTGAATAGGGAAGGTTGCATACAGAATAGGATAGCTGGGAAGAGTTGAAAGTCAGCTCTGTATAGCATAGCTTCCAGAACAAGGTCTGCGTTGCCATTTTGACAAGCACTTTATGCACTTATGTGATGGACAATGATATATTGGTATGTGTGAACTTTGATTAACAGATAAGCTTTGCCATATTTATACAGCACTAATGCTTAAAAGCTGAGGCAGTGAAATTTGTACATTTGATAAAAGGATTTTTAACCCTCTCAAAAGTGCTATGTACCTTCTACAACTTTGTTTATGCCTAGTTGCTACACACAGGGGTTGATAGTGTTGACAGAAGTGAAACCTTGTTCAGGTTTTCCTACTGTCAAAATGGGGAAAGGAGGCTATCTCCTCTACAAATTAAGGCTAGGTAATATGTATGTTGCTCTCTCCTTTTCTCAATTTCTTTTTAGCCTGTCTAAACTGTCTGTGAAATAGCAATGAGACATTTAATTGGCTACTCAGTAATACTGTTTTAAACATTGTTAGCATTAATAACATGAATAAATATATAGGTTTTATTACTGCCCATCCTGTTTGATGAAATTATGACAGGATCAGTACTCTAGATTGTTGTTCCCTTGTTTTGATTTTTAAGGGGAATTAGATGTGGGTAGTTTTCTTATACAAGTCTTAGGTGATAACACCATTATTGTAGTTTTGCAAGGACGTTGCTAGTTTTTTTTATTAGCTAGTCTTTGTAAATAAACTGACAGTCCTTATTAGAGCTGATGTTGCATAGTTTGGATGAAAAGTAGAACGTAGGGAAGATGCTCATGTGATCCTTAGAAAAAATAATGTTTTGAAGAAAATACTGTTTTATAGATAAGAAACACTGTTAAATCACAGTTTTAGATTTTCCTGCTGCTCCTATACCACGTGTCTCATTTGGGAAGAAGATGGGTGCCGGACTGTAGCAGCCTGCAAATCGGTCACAATCAGAAACCTTGTGCGGCGGCTGCCGCTACCCCGCGTTTGCAGCCGTGCCGATTTCCCCCAGACTATTAAGCGGCCGTGCGGAAGCCCAAAAGATATGAAGACAGAATCCTACGAAAACGATCCGGCACCCTCCATCTATAGTGTTTACCAATAAGAGAACAGCAAACGGGGAACGGTGTATGAATTCCCAATTATCACTCATTACGAAAAAGTGTCAGCGACCCCCCAGTCCGTGTCCTGAGGAGAACCCGCAGAATCACATTGGGTTCGAAACGCGTTGACTTTCCATCCAAGATATAAGATAGATGGGGCTTCATAGGAATTAAATAATACATTGGCAATTGCTCAGTCCATCATCTGTAATTCCTATAACTAGCACCCTAATATGAATTACAATATGTATCTTGGGTTGGTGTTGACAAGTAGGCGAATATAACTATCAGCTTGTCTACTTGTTTGTCTTTATTCAGGACTGGTGCCTCATAATCAAAACACCTGAGGCATTGCAAAGTTGTCTATTTGACTTTATGTTACAATTCTTTTGTGATATATATTTGTTTGATATGTTCATGGCACTGTATTGACTGTATGTATGTATTTGTCAAAATTTTCGTTGGATTTTTGATGACATAAGAAAAACACTGTTTAAAAAATTGCTTGATAAAGAATCGAGCGCCGAGACACCCAAGGGTAATTGTTCACGCGTTATAAGTGTCAGTAAATAAATAAATAAATAAATAAAATAAATAAATAAATTCATTCAACTTATAGGTTGTCCACCCTAGTAATTTACTTGACTAGGTGGTGCATTATTCGTAATTCACCCTGCTTGGCTACTTGTATTTTGTTTACTTAACCTATAACATGAAAGCATGGTCCTAAAACATACAATGTAGGTGCTTTAATTAAGAAGAGTCATTTTGGAAGTGTCTGCAGTCCTGTACAAGTAATGTAAAATTTATGAGCAAAAGTGTAGAATATTTCCTTTTTTTAAGAGTTTTCAGCAGATAGACTTCCCATGTAGCGATCTAGCCTTAAATGGTAGAGGATAATGCTCTCACATTGAAGTTAGTGAGGATAATGACGAGTACCCAATTGAATAGACTAGAATTACTGCCTTTGCCTTTGAGTGTGACAGTGCATTCTAGACCAGAGTTGTCACATGGCTTCGGGCCACTCCTTTGAAGATTGCAGGCCATCTGCCTGCAGTCCTATTGTTAAATACAATTAATTGTTTTTGTACTATATTGAAGGAAACTAACAGCTGTGTCAGTTTCTTATATTGATTCAGAAAAGGGGGTGGTGATGAACAGGGCATACTAAACTACCAAGCCAATTCTTCACCAGAAAGGAGACAAGCTTCCGGGGACCGGTTTCTGGCATTTCAGCCATCGTCGGCCCGGCTTGCTTGAATCCTGATGGTGCAGTGAGCAAGGGACTCATGTCTGAGTATACCCTGCCATGCCTATAGTGGCCAAAAACGATTCAGAAAAGGGGGTGGGGATGAACAGAGTGTCTGAATTAAGCAGACCATTCTGACCCAGTCCAAAGATCAGGGCTTGATCCATCACCGTTATTTAGCTCACTGCACCATCCCAGCTCAGAACCTGGCTATGTGCAAATCAGTCTGTCCCTGGCCCAGTGCATCATGGGAACAGGGCAGACTAAACTACCAAGCCAATTCTTCATCAGAAAGGTGACAAGCTTCCGCGGACCGGTTTCTGGCATTTCAGCCATCGTCGGCCCGGCTTGCTTGAATCCTGATGGTACAGTGAGCAAGGGACTCATGTCTGAGTATGCCCTGCCACACCTATAGTGGCCAAAAACGATTCAGAAAAGGGGGTGGTGATGAACAGAGTGTCTGAATTAGGCAGACCACTCTGACCCAGTCCAAAGATCAGGGCTTGATCCATCACCATTATTTAGCTCACTGCACCATCCCAGCTCAGAACCTGGCTATATTCAAATCAGTCTGTCCCTGGCCCAGTGCGTCATGGGAACAGGGCAGACTAAACTACCAAGCCAATTCTTCATCAGAAAGGAGACAAGCTTCCGCGGACCGGTTTCTGGCATTTCAGCCATCGTCGGCCCGGCTTGCTTGAATCCTGATGGTGCAGTGAGCAAGGGACTCATGTCTGAGTATACCCTGTCACACCTATAAGGGCCAAAAACGATTCAGAAAAGGGGGTGGTGATGAACAGAGTGTCTGAATTAAGCAGACCACTCTTACCCAGTCCAAAGATCAGGGCTTGATCCATCACCATTATTTTGCTCACTGCACCATCCCAGCTCAGAACATGGCTAAATGCAAATCAGTCTGTCCATGGCCCAGTGCATCATGGGAACAGGGAAGACTAAACTACCCAGCCAATTCTTCACCAGAAAGGAGACAAGTTTCCAGGGACCGGTTTCTGGCATTTCAGACGTCGTCGGCCCGGCTTGCTTGAATCCTGATGGTGCAGTGAGCAAGGGACTCATGTCTGAGTATACCCTGCCACACCTATAGTGGCCAAAAACGATTCAGAAAAGGGGGTGGTGATGAACAGAGTGTCTGAATTAAGCAGACCACTCTTACCCAGTCCAAAGATCAGGGCTTAATCCATCACCATTATTTAGCTCACTGCACCATCCCAGCTCAGAACATGGCTATATGTAAATCAGTCTGTCCCTGGCCCAGTGCATCATGGGAACAGAGCAGACTAAACTACCAAGCCAATTCTTCACCAGAAAGGAGACAAGCTTCCGGGGACCGGTTTCTGGCTTTTCAGCCGTTGTCGGCCCGGCTTGCTTGAATCCTGATGGTGCAGTGAGCAAGGGACTCATGTCTGAGTATACCATGCCACACCTATAGTGGCCAAAAACGATTCAGAAAAGGGGGTGGTGATGAACAGAGTGTCTGAATTAAGCAGACCACTCTTACCCAGTCCCAAGATCAGGGCATGATCCATCACCGTTATTTAGCTCACTGCACCATCCCAGCTCAGAACCTGGCTATATGCAAATCAGTCTGTCCCTGGCCCAGTGTCAATGGGAACAGGGCAGACTAAACTACCTAGCCAATTCTTCACCAGAAAGGAGACAAGCTTCCGGGGACCGGTTTCTGGCATTTTAGCCGTCGTCGGCCCGGCTTGCTTGAATCCTGATGGTGCAGTGAGCAAGGGACTCATGTCTGAGTATACCCTGCCACACCTATAGTGGCCAAAAACAATTCAGAAAAGGAGGTGGTGATGAACAAGCAGACCACTCTTACCCAGTCCAAAGATCAGGGCTTGATCCATCACCGTTATTTAGCTCACTGCACCAGCCCAGCTCAGAACCTGGCTATATGCAAATTAGCCTGTCCCTGGCCCAGTGCATCATGGGAACAGGGCAGACTAAACTACCAAGCCAATTCTTCACCAGAAAGGGGACAAGCTTCCGGGGACCGGTTTCTGGCATTTCAGCCGTCGTCGGCCCAGCTTGCTTGAATCCTGATGGTGCAGTGAGCAAGGGACTCATGTCCCTTGCTCATTGCACCTTTAGGATTCAAGCAAGCCCGGCCAAAGATGGCTGAAATGCCATAAACCGGTCCCCGGAAGCTTGTTTCCTTCCCATTATAAGAATTGGCTTGGTAGTTTGGTTTGCCCTGTTCCCATCATGCACTGGGACAGGAACAGACTAATTTGCATGTAGCCAGGTTCTGAGCTGGGATGGTGCAGTGAGCTACAAAACGGTGATGGATCAAGCCCTGATCTTTGGACTTGGTAAGAGTGGTCTGCTTAATTCAGACACTCTGTTCATCACCACCCCCTTTTCTGAATCATTTTGTCCACCATAAGCGTGGAAGGGTATACTCAGATGTGAGTCCCTTGCTCATTGCACCATCAGGATTCAAGCAAGCCGGGCCGAAGACGGCTGAAATGCCAAAAACCAGTCCCCAGAAGCTTGTTTCCTTCCCAGTATAAGAATAGGCTTGGTAGTTTGGTTTGCCCTGTTCCCATCATGCACTGGGACAGGAATAGACTAATTTGCATCTAGCCAGGTTCTGTGCTGGGATGGTGCAGTGAGCTAAAAAACGGTGATAGATCAAGCCATGATCTTTGGACTGGGTAAGAGTGGTCTGCTTAATTCAGACACTCTGTTCATCACCACCGCCTTTTCTGAATCATTTTGTCAACAATAAGCGTGGAAGGGTATACTCAGATGTGAGTCCCTTGCTCATTGCACCATCAGGATTCAAGCAAGCCGGGCCGAAGACAGCTGAAATTCCAGAAACCTAAGCAGAGCCACGGGCCGATCTAATCTGCCCTGTGTTAAAAGCGAAAGTGCTCAGGCCGATCAGATCGGCCCAGGAGCTAACCCTCATTTGCGTGTAGTTTCTTTCCTGTTATATCTCTTGGAAATTAATACTGGCCTCTAACACCAATCTGGAACACCTCCCTCTTTATTTACATAGCTGTAGTTGGCAAAATTCCTACCCATTTGCAAAGATTTCCTCACTTAAACGTAACAGAGAAATCTTGTTCCTCAGATGTAAATCAGCGTCTGCTGAAAGCTGCACTGGCCCTTGTTTACCAGTAGAGGGCGCAGACGGCTGAGAGACATTGCTGTAATCTGCCGAAAGCCCCAGAGACAGTGCAGCAAGTGAGCGCGCTCGAGGTGTCCAAGCTGCTGGCCTTGATATGAAAACAACAAGAAACCAGTGCAGGTATGGCTCACCAAATTTTGCTAATTTCGCTAATGAATTAGGTACTGTGGTGAGTTTCTTTAAACTTTATAAATCCCTTGAATTGTGTAAAATGTTGAAGTGCCTCGATCCGATCTAGTCAGCCCCAGTAACACTGTTTAGAAAGTTTGAGAGACGATACTCGGCCGAATGCAAAGGAAGCAAGGTTACACCATTATAAATGTAAAAAAAGTTTCCTTATTTTGCAATATCTGCACGTTGTTTTCAAATGTCCAGCGTTATGCTACAGTACTTTTCAAAAGCTATGACGGTTATAACTGGGCCTGTAATGGGCATTCGCACAATCGAGGAAGCAATGAAGGAGGCTGGTTGGCTTTTAGCACGTGTTTTACTGAAGGACGGCGCTGCTGTGAATGATCCGTGACAAGTGTATATTTCACATACCCTCAGGATAGATAATTGCTGTCAGTTTCTCTTTAAAAAAAAACTTGACTGGCAGAAGCACTTTGTAAAGGAACTTCAGGCAGGGGTGGAGTGGTTGGGTGGGGAAAACAGCATGATCTGCTTTTTTAAACTTATTGTTTTATATAGCGCGAACTGTTCCCGAATGGATTGGTGCGCTTTACTTGAGCACCAGTTACATTACCCTTGCACACATTTATTTTTTGGTAGGCACTGGGAAATTGTGATTAGTCCAGGAGCTGACGCCCAGACTCGAATCTCAGCTTCAAAGTCGGTAGAGAAGCAAGCAAAATGCAAGAAATGAAATTGCTGGTATGGCAACAAAAACACGTTGATGTAGTTTTTATTTCTTGTACTTCACACTTCGCTTACCTCTCTGCTGACTTTGAAGCTCTAACCCCAGCATTATTCATGCTATTATGTTGAAAGTAAAGACTTTCAAATTGTACTTCACAAACCAAAATATGTCAAATGGGGCACTTGAAAATATCAGTGAACACAATTGGGTCTTAAATTCAAACTTGTTCGTATCAGAGGCCCACAAATATGGTTGGCTCAGGGCCCCAATATCCTTAAAATGTCCCTGACCTAATTTTCTCAAAGAACAGCTCAACAACATTTCGTAGCATTTTCCTTCAAAAACATTGCAGGTGTATTTGTAACATGCAATTTTATCAATATGTGTGTTTGCTGGGCTGGCCATTTCAGCCCATAAGCTGAAAATCTGCATCAGCTAAGTGTTTTACAACCAGAAGCATGTGTCTGAGTAAAAAAAATCTGCATTCATGCAATTAACAATTATACAAGAAATGTGCTGGCAGAGGCTGGGACTGATGGGAAACAATATATGGTTGCACGTTTGTATGTGTGACTATGGCTGCAAATGTGATTTTGGAACAAGTTGGCAGCTTGCAGTCAGACGACAACTCCGAGCACCGGCTGGGGGTGGGAACACATACACTCTTTAGCTTTGCACAGCTATTGTCTAATGACGTCTAACCTGCAAGTGTTGTAAGTCCCAGAGACAGTGCAAGTGCAGCATGTGGTCTCAGCAGATCATGACTTTTGCTCACTTCCCACACATACCCTGCGGCGTACTATTAGCCATTTATTGTGGTGTGGAAAGTTTCTCAAGCCACTGCATTAGGCATGTGCGAGGTGAGCCGTTACCTTGTGCGCAGTGCCAGGCATTGCCAAGGGATGTCAAACACCAAAGATAAGGTGAGCGCAACATCAGAGCGGATGGGTCTGAAGTGGAGCAGTGACATTGCACCTGATGGTAGCTGTAAAGATAGGCACCCTGTACTATGTTCTGAGAGAGGGCCAGTGGCATGAGTGTAAGTGGAGAGGGCATCCCAATGCAGTTGGATTAATGGTCAGGGGGATCAGAACCTTGGCTGGACACATGATGCTTCCTTGACTGTGATAAAGCATGAGTAGAGGTTGGGAACATGAAATGTAAGGAGCAGTGGCAGATTGGAGAGGGCTTTACTATCCTGGCCCCAAAAACATGGTTAATACCTTGCATTGTGCAATGTTTTCCGGAAAAAATACAACCAGTCGATTGGAATGGTTAGTGAACGATGAGGTAGGTTATATAATATGCATAATATGGAAAAATTGATAATTGTATTGAGGGAGTGATGCGTTTTGGGAAAAAGCTCACATCAGGTGCTTGAAGCATTCTAATATTCCCCTAACTCACACAGGCACTAGGCTTTTGGCTGTCTGGAAGGAAGGTGTCTGCATGATCTCTTGATGATGAACAGTTGGAAACTTGCAGTTCTTGTGGTACTAGGTAAAGAATGATGAAAACAAGAGACTGCTGTTGACGGGAACACCTAAGTTTCTGAGGAAGAGGGCAGATCCCAGGATGTCAGGAAGAAGTTGATGGGAATTAAGTGGGTTACAGAGACTATTGGGGCTATGACACAGATGGTTTAATTCTCAATTGACTTAAGCATTAAGACATGGAGCAACAGCTAGAGGTGTAGCCAGAGATTTTTGATTGGGGAGGGAGTGTACTTAGCAAAGGAGAAAAAGATTGGTGTGTTAGTATGAAGATGATATATGATTCCATGTTGCCATGAGTGGTGGTGCAAAGAGAGATGAATAGATGTCTCTGGATGGATCCAAGGGGGGGGCGCCAAGTGGTAGTGGGTGTGACTGTGAGACTGACGAGCATCAAAACATGGAGAGTAAAAGGGCGGCGATATAAAGGCTGAATAAGGGAAATGCCTTTCCCAAGATGCTTTGAAAGTTGACAATCACAGAGAAGGTTCACAGATCCAGTACTGAATGCTAGCATTAGGTCGAGCATGTTAAGGGTGAAGGAAAGGCAGTGGTGTGTCTGTGTGTAGAGGTGAAAATGTTTGAAGAGTGCAACAAAGCAGTAACTGATTAAGAAGACCACCTCATCTGATTCCGGAAGGTAACCTGCAGCTCATAGCCAGTCCTCCATCTTTGTCCATACAAGACTCCAAGCAAGGTCTAGCCATTCTCGGGACATCCATAAAGCCCTGGAATTTTCTATGAGTAATAAAGGGGTAGGCTCTTAGAACTCGAGGACCTGGGTCCATAGAACAGTACAAAGAAGAGATGGTCCGAGTTACAATGTGACTAATATGCTGAATCAATCCTGTATCGTATCATACAGACATGCACCACAAATACATTTGCCACAATTTAAGAGGAATCATTAAAGAAAAATAGTATTCAAGATGAAAATTGCATTTATTTATGCAATATTGGTATTTGCGTACGTTGTTCAAACAGTTGTATATCAAATATTCAAAAACAATACTTCAATGTAATTACAAAATCATTACATTCGGAATGCTCTCAGTGAGAAGGGGAAGGTAGTGCAAAAGTTGTGAGGGACCGGGTAAAGGTGGTGTGACTTTTTAAGGACATCACGTTAAAATCAAAGCACGCCTTTACAATCGAAATGAACAAAAAGGTTCCAAAGTTACAACACACATAGGTTAAATCAATATATTTCTTTGTATCCTATTGTGTGTTCAGATGGCGTAGTCTACGTTTCGACCCCCATGTACGCTAGAAGGGTTATTATTGCCTCATGTGTGGGTCTTTATCAGGACAGTGATGTGGAGAGCATCAATGGACGGTCGTCATCTGTACCGTCTCAGAGTGGGCCTGGGCGAGCTCTTGTGTATTTTGGACACTGTTCCTTATTGACGAATGGACATCCTTGTCGTATCAGGGTTCACTCCTGGTATACAAAAAACTCAGCGCGCCGTTCTCATCGTGGTGAGGCTGTGGCCGTCAATGCTCCTAGCTGCCTTGATGCATCTGTCATGTTTACTCTTTTCATGGATATGGATCACTTTCTCAAATTTTGGGGAGTCAAGATTATGGCATTATGGTGTGCTTCACTCTCCTGTTTGACAGCAAACGTTGAGTTGCAGCTTGATCTGTTCTCTCCAGACTTGTCTACCAGGTTTGTTCCTGCCAATCTCTGCCTATTCAAGCTGTATTGTGTTGATGCCACTTGGCATCTATTCAGGGTGTCTGATTGCAGGAGGATAGTCAGGGATCCTATGGGTGGTATCGAATGTGACTGCCTGAAATGTCATTTCATGATTTCCAATTTTGAATGTCTTTAGCCCATCCCCAATGCTCTGCACCAAATGAAATTCAGCTTCCAGCATTTGCCTATGCATCTGGATAAATATAAAGAGAAAAGCAATTGCCCTGGGAGTGTGGCAATCTACAGGTGGCATTCAGTGAGGCTTCCTTCTGGAGGCACCGGTGCAGAGCCTTGAACCTTACTACCTTATTGTTCTCAACATGAATGTTTCTAGTAGGCTGAAGTTGCATATCAGAAGATTTTCATGGATTTTGTCTTCTGCATTGATTTGGCACAAAGTTTAATTTTGCGGTTATTGTGCGCCTGTCAGTTGTGTGGTTCATCTTGTGTGGTTTATTGAAATATTGAGCGGTACATCAGTGCAATAAAAAGTCAGCGAGTCGTACATTACAGCATAGTCTACAGAGATTAGCACCTTCCCGCATCAAACTATCCAAAACCCCAACTACCCCCCTCCCACAAGTGTCTATGATGTTGGGGAACTTTCTAGCATCGCAATCCATACTTTAATAGGAACAAACAGTAATCACGTCGTGTAGTGCAGAGAATCAACAATAGTGCGCTATACAAAAGGCAGGTAATCCAGGCCAATGAAGCACAGAAACCTCACACATTTCCTCTTCAGCCCCTCTTCAGCCCCTCTGTACGTCCCCACCTACACATCCGGATAAATCAACACACCAAATCAACATAAATTTTCTCCCTTGCCATCAATATCACGCCAGATTTTAACTAGCCAGTCCCATCTATGCGGCCCATGTGTCCCTCACGGCCCAGGCTCGTTACTAGCATCCAAGCCTTCAGTTTCTGCCTCTCCCTCGTGGTCCGCCTCTTGCGCAAGAAAGTAGGAGGTGAGCGGGCCCCAAATATCTTTTGGGTGTGATTCAGTGGGCAATAGTTCTGCATAATAGCTCAGATTTTCTTGACAAGTAGACACTGTGTGTATCCAACATTTGAATTTAGGCGCACGTCCTCTCCTCCATCGACAAGCTAAGTGTCGTTTAGCCAAAAGGAGCCTCATAGCAAGGAATTTTCTATGGGCCGTGTTGTTGTCGTGAGACAGGCTTAATAGCTCTACTAGTATGCATGGTGTCAGCTGTACCCCAACGTGCCCGAGAGGCAATCAAACACCTGTGTCCAATATTCCGCCACTAGGGGGCAACTCCACGCCAAATGCAGGAAATCCGCACCCGCCACAGCGAGCGCATCTATCATTATCCCTGGGGTGGAACGTGTGGAGTCTGGCCAGGGTATAGTACAGTCTATTTAAAAATGTAAAATGGATAAGTCGTAGTCTGCTATTCCCAGTTACCGCAACCGCATGACCGCAGCTGTGTTCTCATTGGTCATCTATCAGTGGGGTGTTCAAGTCTTTATCCCATTCTCTCCTGGCTCTAATAGGGCGAGATGGGGTCGCAGCTTGTGTGTGTTTCTACAGAAGGGAGATGGCATGTTTGGGAGGGCTTGCCTGTGAGAAAGCATGTAGAGGCTCCAACATAGGTGGCTCCTTCCCGAAATGCTAGTGTGACAGCCTTCACACTCTGTCGGAGCCTGATATATAAGAATGTATCCATTGTGATCAGTGTTCTTGTAGTGAAGAACTGTTCTTTAGTATGAAATTACCCTCCCATGTAAAGGTCTCCCCAAGTAGAATAATTAAGGTCTTCAAGCATCTTTCGGCAGATGCTTTCTCACGTTACTTGCAGCAGGGGATTGCGCAGCAAGATTACGGGCTATTTTGTGCCATGCAAGGACGGTACAATCCACTGTTGATGGATCTCTCTCCCGCTCCTTCACTGTCATGAAAACATAAACTGTGTGGGGTATCGGGCCAAGTAACCTTCCTCAACCGCCAAGTGGGGCATAAAATGTGACGGGTGCAGCCAGTGCTTTTTTGGCGAGTAGCACGCTACTCTAGAAACCATAAAGGATTAGTGGATAATTCGTATGGTGAAATATGAACGTAATTTAAGTGGTGGATATTAGTCAGTTATTTTGATTGTGGAGAATAGCGGAGAGAGATAAAGAGGGAAAAAGATTTGCATTGATATAGTCCTCGCTACCCCTGATGGAGTTTTGAAGCATTTTTTCTGACGAGTATAGGTTGGAATTGTGTGGAGGGAGCCTAGAGGCATTTTAGAGAACTTGGAGTGCTGGTACAGTGTTGTTCTTGGGCCACCTGTGAAAGGGGTTGGCGTTGTTAGGGTATCTGATGGCATATTGGCAGGTAAAGACAGTCTCAAGGTAAGTCATGCACCACACTAATTAACCAGCTAATTAACTGCTCTACTCTGCATAATAAATAGCAGTCTAACTTATCAGGCAAGGATAAAGAGAAGCATACTGTCTTGACTGACAAGTGGGTGGATATAAACCAGTGCAAAGTCAGTCACATTTGATGTGGGGTGAGAGAGAGTGACCAATGTCTTTTTAGAAGTGATTTGATTGCCCTTGGTTTAGCACTACATGGTTTCACTAATACCAACCGTGTTCTGCATGAGAGTTTCTGATGGGATGCGCTGCTTCTGAAAATGCTACTTCCAATCCAACTCTGCATAGTAAGAGGGCGAGTATCAAATAAATGGATTTGTGCGATTTGAGGAAGTGTGACTAGTAGTACTTAATCATTAAATCATGTTTTTTCTTCACATGCTGGAAACCGTACTCATGAGAACACTTGGATGGTGTCTGTGATGAAGGTGAAGAAGATGAATAAT
Organism: Lissotriton vulgaris; assembly: GCF_964263255.1. Classification (NCBI taxonomy): domain Eukaryota; kingdom Metazoa; phylum Chordata; class Amphibia; order Caudata; family Salamandridae; genus Lissotriton; species Lissotriton vulgaris. Next base: position 446,811 of record NW_028244238.1, on the reverse strand, counting down.
CATGTCACGCTGGAAAGACTGTTGGATGTTGCCAAAGAAGCATCATTCAGGTAAGTCGGTGACTAGAAGGTATACCAAATCTGTTGACCTCCTGGGAAGCATCTTGGTATACGCTCTAGGAATCCGGATCTAGTTTTTACTCTTTCAACAAGAGGAGCACAGGGTCAGGTTATAGACATACTCTTTTTTCCCTCCTAAGTGGACTAGGAACTTCAACAATAGTCAACTACACGTTTAGCTTAGGGACAGCTTGTTGGTTTAAGACAGCCTGCCTCTTGTTTTGTATCGCCTCGCTCTGCCATGAATGTTTACTACAGGGACAGGTTGTAGGCGCACTCTCTCTCTTTTTTCCCTCTAGGTGGACCGGGTCTTCAACAACCGTCAAGTACACATGTTTAGCCTAGGGACAGCTCGTAGGTTTATGGCAGCTTGCCTTGTGCTAATGCCCTCACTGAGGTGCTTTTGGTGGCAGGAGACCCACAGCACCACTTTGTACAGTTGGTTCAAGGCAACCTCCGTCTGCTTTGGTTTCTCCTGGCTGTACCAACAATGTTTAGTAAAGGGTCAGATTATAGGCACGCTCTCTCTCTTTTTTCCCTCTAGGTGGACCGGGTCTTCAACAACCGTCAAGTACACATGTTTAGCCTGGGGACAGCTTGTAGGTTTATGGCAGCTTGCCTTGTGCTAATGCCCTCACTGAGGTGCTTTTGGTGGCAGGAGACCCACAGCACCACTTTGTACAGTTGGTTCAAGGCAACCTCCGTCTGCTTTGGTTTCTCCTGGCTGTACCAACAATGTTTAGTAAAGGGTCAGATTATAGGCACGCTCTCTCTCTTTTTTCCCTCTAGGTGGACCGGGTCTTCAACAACCGTCAAATACACATGTTTAGCCTAGGGACAGCTTGTAGGTTTATGGCAGCTTGCCTTGTGCTAATGCCCTCACTGAGGTGCTTTTGGTGGCAGGAGACCCACAGCACCACTTTGTACAGTTGGTTCAAGGCAACCTCCGTCTGCTTTGGTTTCTCCTGGCTGTACCAACAATGTTTAGTAAAGGGTCAGATTATAGGCACGCTCTCTCTCTTTTTTGCCTCTAGGTGGACCGGGTCTTCAACAACCGTCAAGTACACATGTTTAGCCTAGGGACAGCTTGTAGGTTTAAGACAGCCTGCCTCTTGTTTTGTATCGCCTCGCTCTGCCATGAATGTTTACTACAGGGACAGGTTGTAGACGCACTCTCTCTCTTTTTTCCCTCTAGGTGGACCGGGTCTTCAACAACCGTCAAGTACACATGTTTAGCCTAGGGACAGCTCGTAGGTTTATGGCAGCTTGCCTTGTGCTAATGCCCTCACTGAGGTGCTTTTGGTGGCAGGAGACCCACAGCACCACTTTGTACAGTTGGTTCAAGGCAACCTCCGTAAAAGGTACTCGAACAAACTTTACATATACTATACTACAGTTTTGAACTATAAAGAATGAACAAAAAAAAAAAAAACTTTTTTTATTTTTTACATTTTTATATTTTTTTTGTTTTTTTAATTTTTTTATAACTGTTACTTACTCAACCTACAACTACTTCAAATAAACTGCAAACACTGAAATATTTAAAATAGTAATATAGTAATAATAATGTAAAATATTATGATAGTTATGAAGAAAATTGTAAGGCAACAAAAAGCTAGTTCTGTTCCTCCTGAACACTAGGAGCGGGATGACAGTGACTTAACTGGGGATAACATTGCTCATGAACACCAAGTTTACAGGCAGGACACCAGTGGCGGGACCTTTTTCTCCCCCCAGGCTGACTCCTGTCAGAGCACACAGCACAGTCTCTCTCTTTTCGCCCAGGCAACAGCGCAAAGCCGTGCTCCTCACTACAAAGAGAAAGTAGTGGTGTTGTAGGTATTTGTTCTTGAGAGAAACCATCCTGCCGTAGACAAAGTGCCTTTTCAAGACTCACTATAAAACTGTGGTGACTCTGAACATTGCATGGATCAGTATTCAATTTATACAATTCGTAAGCATTCATGATCGACACATCAATCAGATTACGCCAAACCTTGGACCTGTATCTGTGTGTTGATCTCTCTGCTGCGAATTTGTATATTTTGCGGTCGCTTACATCAACCCCACCCATTCCTTTATTGTAGTCTAGAATGACTTGAGGTTTGATGATTGACTTCCCAGACCTTGTCTGTACAGTCACATCATCTGCTAGGCTAGAGGTGGACAGCAGTAGAACAGGCTTGCGTTGGCTTTTCTTTTCTCTAAAGGCACATGCCAATACCCCTTTCTTTCTCATATACTTAGACATTTCTGCCTGCAATGTGGCCCTTGCAGTCACTGGAGGCAGCCCTTTAGAGTTTGCCCACACTGTGCCTGTTAATATAGTTTTGTTCTCAAGTAGCTCCTCCGCTAGACGGACACTTGTGTAATAGTCGTCAGTCATTAGATGATACCCTTTACCTAGTAAATCACATGAGCGGAGAAGACTCATCACCTTGTTGAACACAAACGCCTTTTCTGTTCCTATTGTTTTATCCTTCCCAGTATATAAATCTACATGAAGGACATAACTGTTACTGCTGTCGCATACCTCAAATCTCTTAATGCCAAACCTAGCATGCCTTTTATTAGGCATGTATTGAATGTAAGCCACCCTATTTTTCATGCCAATCATTGATTCGTCAATACAAATCACCTGATGTGGCACATAGTACCGCTTGAAAGAATGGTTCAATGAATCAAGTACTGGCCTAATCTTATGCCACGGGTCGTAACCTTCAACTCCCCTCTCCTTTGCCGTGGCATTGTCATTTATGTGAAGCATTCTTGTGACAATAAGGTATTGCCACAATGGCATGACTTGCCCAAAGAAAGGTGTGGCCTGAGAAGGGTGTGACAAATCCCAGTAATGTTTCACGTTACGTTTCTTTATGAGGCCCATGTTAATAGATAAACCAATCCATTTTTTCAAGAGGCCAACAGTCAAGCCCCCATTCATCCATCGACGTAGCCGTGAATGGGGATGCTCACTGATCCAGTTTGCCATTTTGTCCAGCAAATCTCTTGCATACTTGTTTGTTTCTCGAACTATGTGTACAAGCAGTTCCATAGTTAAAAACAATTGCAAATATGCAACTGGGGGGGAATTTCTTGGTGGAACTTTCCGGACTCCTGGATTCCTCACAATAAACTCAATACCATAATTGTTATTATCATTGCCTGGTGCAATTTCATCCCAGACAGTCTCATACAGATCTTCTTGAGATAAATCTTCTTCTTCTTCTCCTCCACACTCACCAAGGTCCTCATCACCTACACTCTCTTCCCCACTGCTGGACTCCAGACCCTCCCCAGAATCCACCTCAATGTCACTGTCACCCTCTGAATAAATATCTGGAGCTTCATCCAAACATTTGAACAAAGATTCCTCTGTGTCAATCTTAAATCGTTTGGCGTTCATGTTCTTAATTTGAAAAAATGCACAGGTGAAACAATTAGCATCCTCCCTCACAAGCCTTAGTTGTGTAACTTCTGTGAGGTAAAAATGATTAACCAACACGTCCTACTCCCCAAAAATTGTTGAGGACTATGGTTAATGTTAAAAAAAAAAACAGAAAAACAATCCAAACCCTCCTTCACACTGCCCAAGTTTTACTTAAAATAATTGAAAAATGAATTCTAACACACCCTATATATTCACAAAAAAAGAATCTGTAGCATTGCAAAAACAAAACAATTATAGATTAGTAATTCTCTCACAAGCTCCTAAAAACCCAACCACTCTCCAGCACACCCAAATCCCTGTCAGAGAAATTTCTGTCAGTGAGGGGGCTAATGTATCTTTTTGGCTGCTCATGGCAGGAGTGCGCTGACAGAGAAGAAGGACAAGCAGACACAGTGCACCTTTCAGTGGAAAGAGTCGGCCATTTCGTAATAACTGTTTGAGGTAATTTTTCAAAAGCATCGCAGCCATATATATTTTTCACAAACTGAAAAAGATAGCCTAAAACAAATGTGATATTACCAACATGACTTATTTTTCTTCTGCTAATTCTGCTTATAGCGAAATAGGTATTATACATATATTTTCTCTGCTAATTTTGAATAGCTGATAATACTTTTAATACTGGTGACTGAATTTGTTTGTAATGTTAACCTCTACTGTAATGATGGTCTTCTTTCCATTTCCTGATAGTTAATCGCTTTGAATCTTTCCATTGTATCCAGCTTTACTTTTCTTTCTCTGACTGCACAGTGAGAGGAGTTTTTAAAGTGGCTGCATATCTGTGGCTGGACTGGTGCAACCCATACATAGTAGTGATGGAGGCTAAAGACAGGTCTATTCTTAACATTTCAATTGTAAGTGTAATTATAATTGCAATTATTTAGCGTTTACTATCCCTGACCAGACGTCAAATCGCTTTTATTTTCCTCCGGAACCCAAAAAGGATTAGTGGTGAATTAGTAATGTGAAAAGTGAAAGTAATTTGAGTGGTGGACATGTTAGTCAGTTATTACAGCACCCCTTTGTACAGTTGGTTCAAGGTGCCCTGCCTCCCCTTTTTTGTCTCCTTGCTCTGCCATGAATGTTTTGAACAGAGACAGGTTGAGGGCACACTCCCTCTCTCTTTTTCCGCTTCTCGGTGGACCAGAACTTCAACAACCATCAACTACATATGTTTAGCCTAGGGGCAGCTTGTAGGACAGCTTTCCTTGCTTGTAGGACAGCTTTCCTTGAGCTAATGCCCTCACTGAGTTGCGTTTACTGCCAGCAAAGCCACAGCACCACTTTTACAGTTGGTTCATGGCAACCTCGCTCGTGTTTTGTCTCTCCTGGCTCTGCCAAGAATGTTTTTTTTTTAACATATCTTTATTTCACAACATACATTTGAATCATATATTCATAGCACTTAACAAGGATTTAATCAATCACCTTACAGTTATCCCCAGTATGAAATATGACCGCACATGCAACCCCGACTGGAGGTACCACAGGGTTTCAACGTGTGTCCATGGGATACTGAGTCTGCCTGTCTGACGTATTCATCCAGATACCTTAATGTTAGTCATTGTTTCTCCCTGTGTGCAGAATACCTCTAAGGGAGTTTCCAAGATACCAGGAAACTGTATAAGATGTTTTGCCATTTTGCAGTGCTTCACATGTGTCTTAGATAGGAACTATTACAGTGGCCGTTCAACAAAACAAAGGGCAAACTTATAACAACAAACCATCCTAGCAGTGTTCATTCTGGGCTGTATAGTGGGTTCCCAGCTGTTTGTCGAATAAATCGCTTACAACACTCCAAGACCACAGACAACAGAATCCAGTCCCGTGGAACGTCAGCCTTTCAAGCCAGAAGCTTCTCTAGTAATGCTTCTTGAGGAGTAAATCTACCCGTCAGGCCTGTTTCCTCCTGGCTGGAACCAGCTGGAGACTGTGCCACCCACTGTAGTTTGTCAGATAAATAATAACATGCGAAGGCAGGGGCTCCCAAGTAAGTATGGGCGGAAAATCCGTTCCGCTCGCGGATTTTGCGGATTTTTGGTAAATTCGCAATCCGCGAGATTCGCGAATTTCCCGCAAAACCTGCAAATCCGCAAGCAGCGGATTTTATGGCTTGCTCGCACTGTTCGCGTGAGTTCGCGGCTTCCCAGTTCAACTTCGCGCCCCGCGAATAAGCGCTAAATTGCAGAAATACGATTTTAGCAAAACTGAAACTACTTACCAGGTTCAAAAGTTCAAGCTCATCATTAGTAGCCATTTCCTGTAGTGCTTCCTGAGGGGCCCCTCCAGAGTTCAGTTGCCTACTTGCAACTATTATGTGACCCTGCTCTGAACCTCAGAATAGTTACACATATGCCACAAAGGTCCTGAATTACAGCTAAGGGAGAAAAGCAGGAGCCAGGCTGGAAGTTCAAATCCAGTGACACATTAATCAGCCCCTAATTCATTATTGTCAGTTGGGGCAAGGCAGGTGTTGTAACTAATTTTGCAACAATGAAAGCACTTAGCAAGTGCAAAAGATCATTAATCAGGAAGCACTAAGGAAGCAGGTGCCAGCTAAAAAAATATTCTGTGACACATTAATCAGCCCCAAATTAATTCAGGTCACTTAAGGCAGGGAAGGTGTGCTTTGCTTTGCCACAATAAAGTACACTGGACAACCAGAGGGTGCTGTGATGAAACAGAGGGTGGCATGGGTGGGCCAGAGGGTGGCATGAGTAGTCAGAGAGTGGCAGTGGTGACAGAGGGTGGCAGTGATGAAGAAGAGTGTCCCAAACAGGCTGGACACATAGAAACAACAAGTTCGCAAAACTTGCGACCCGACAGGTAAGTTTGCGTTTGCGAAATTGTACAAAACCCTCGCGAACTGGCAGAAACCCGCGCGAACACAAAAAAAAATCCGCAAATTCGCGAGAATTCGCGGATTTTGCGGATTGCGAGTTCGCAAATCCGCAAAATTCGCGAACGCGAGATTCGCAAAATTCGCCCATGCTTACTCCCAAGTCCCCGTCAATAGGAGAGCATCGAAGAGTCTCCATTCGCAACCTGTGTTGACCAACCTCCCCCAACGGCTCTCAAGAAATGTGCCATGCCATACTGGTCTAACAAGTCTGGTCATCCATATAAGGATTCATAGTATATTTGGAAAGGTCAGCTAGGGCAAAGGGTAAGGAGAGTACCAAAACTGCACCACCAGTGGCACCGGGGCGGCTTAGTGCAGAAGTCAAAGTCGGAGTTTGGCCCAATGCTTTCAAATGGAGACTGGGAATGCCTAGAGCTACACTGCTTGCAGAGAAGTAGATTGGTTGCAGGTGCCAAGCTTTGGGGGTACAAAAGGGGGTGGTGATGGATTAAACCCAGATCTTTTGACTGGGTGTGAGTGTTTGATTGATTCAGATGCTCTGTCCATCACCACCCCCTTTTGTACCGCTTTTGGCCCCCATAAGTGTGGCAGGGTATGCTCAGACGTGAGTTCCTTGCTCACTTTGCCACTGGATTCAAGCAAGCCGGGCTGAAGACGGCTGGAATGCCAGAAACCGGTCCTCGGAAGCTTGTTTCCGGTCCAGGGAAGACATGGCTTGGCAGTTCGGGCTGGACTGTTCCAATGAGGCACAGGGTCAGACTGATTTGCATATAGCCATGTCTGAACTGGGGTGGCAGAGTGGGCTAAAGAACGGTGATGGATTAAACCCAGATCTTTTGACTGGGTGTGAGTGTTTGATTGATTCAGATGCTCTGTCCATCACCACCCCCTTTTGTACAAGCGTTGGGGGTTAGCAAAAGCACAGGGGGGGTCAGAGTAGAACCAAACATACACCACCAGGGGCACAGGGGTGACCAAGTGCAGGATGCCAATTAAGTTCCAGGCACCCAATGCTTCTCAATAGAGTTTCTTCTTTTGCCAAAATGTCTGCAGGCGTGGCACCGGAGGTTGCAGGCGAGAGAGAGACCAATGATAGCAGAGATAAGTATAGGTGTAGAGGGTAATATGGGCAGGAAGGATCCAGCCATAATGCATTAATGACATTGAAAGACTTGGAAAAGTGTAATTAAAGGTCAAAGGTCAACAGACATGATCCCCGACACCAATGAAACCAATGAAAGCACAAGTATTTATCAAGACAATTACAATAATGCAACACTAGTAACACATTATCCAAGGGTAGTGTGCAATAACGACCTTGATACACCTAAACAAGTATAATTAGAGGTCAAAGGTCATAAAGCATAACCTCCTCCAACACTATAACTAAGGAGGCTGCAGGTACTCATCATTACAATTCCAATAATGCCTCAATTGTAACAAATGATCTAACAGTAATGGATTAAAGGCCATGAAACACTTAGAACAGTGTAAATAGAGGTCAAAGGTCAAACCACATGACCCCCCTCCCACCAAATTAATGAACAAAAATGTAAGTAATTATCATTACAATTCAAACACTGCAACACTTGTAAACAATGGTCTCACCGTAATGGAATAAACTCTGTATACATCTGCAATAAGGGCAAATAGAGGTCAAAGGTCAAATTTTATGACCTCTACAATAATTTAAACAAGGGAAAAAATAGTACTTTGCATGCTGATTCTAATAATGCCACACTTGTTGAAATTGATCCAAGGGTAACAGAATAAACAGAAAAAAGGTTAAAAAAAAGTGTATTTAGGGGTCAAAGGTCACGTTTTTTTCACCTCTATTAAAATTTGACTAGTTGACCTGTGAGATCAAACAACGACCTTTAAAAAGATTTCTCACTTTGCAAAAACAATTTCACTGTTACAAAGATATATCCTTTGCACACTTCCAGTAGCTACCATTTAGGGTCAAAGGTCAAGGACTGTGACCTTCAGGAGTTATATGCATGAAATCATATGCCAACCATTCACAAAATATGCATCACTACTGTGCCTAAAAGTCAAAAAATATATTTTGAGATGTTGAACATATGTCCAATAACAAGATTGAGATCATTATATGAAAAACCCCAATAGAAGAAACAGCATGCGGCCATTTTGTAGCATGAAAAGTGCTGTCAAAAGCATCAAAAATATGTATTTTCATAAATTTACTAACGGTAGTCTCTGAACCATCCATTTTACTTCTGTGAACCAATTCTGATAGGCTTATAAGTTTAGATTCTGCACAACAATAGAAAAAACATGACAAATGTTTGTGTTTATATCTATGTCATAGTTTGACAAAGAGCAATAAAAAACACAAAAAACAAAATCAAAATCAAAATCTGCCCTATTACCATTGAGCAAACGAACTAATAAATATTTCTGAGTATCTGCTTTTGGAAAACACTATTTTTTTTATTACCCTACCAACGCGGTCATTTACACTTATCATTTTCTCAGTCACCTGGCGGCCATCTTGAATTGTGTCATGTGACTTCAGGGTGTTTTATAAATGTAAGTTTTATATGCAAATTAATAGTTCAAGAAGTACTGAAACCAAAAATGTATAGTTTCCCAACATTATAATCATAATTACACAAACTACAGCATGTTAAAGCAAAGCACTCCAAAAAGTCATTAAATGGCTTAGCACTGAAGGATTTTCAATGGGCACTAATAGGGTTAATTCAGACACTCTGTTCATCACCACACCCTTTTCTGAATCATTTTGTCCACCATAAGCTTGGAAAGGTATACTCAGATGTGAGTCCCTTGCTCATTGCACCATCAGGATTCAAGCAAGCTGGCCGAAGACGGCTGAAATGCCAGAAACCGGTCCCCGGTAGCTTGTTTCCTTCCCAGTATAAGAATTGGCTTGGTAGTTTGGTTTGCCCCGTTCCCATCATGCACTGGGACAGGAACAGACTAATTCTCATGTAGCTAGGTTCTGAGCTGGGATGGTGCAGTGAGCTAAAAAATGGTAATGGATCAAGCCCTGATCTTTGGACTGGGTAAGAGTGGTCTGCTTAATTCAGACACTCTGTTTATCATCACCCCCTTTTCTGAATCATTTTGTCCACCATAAGCGTGGAAGGGTATACTCAGATGTGAGTCCCTTGCTCATTGCACCATCAGGATTCAAGCAAGCTGGCCGAAGACGGCTGAAATGCCAGAAACCGGTCCCCGGAAACTTGTTTCCTTCCCAGTATAAGAATTGGCTTGGTAGTTTGGTTTGACCTGTTCCCATCATGCACTGGGACAGGAACAGACTAATTTGCATATAGCCAGGTTTTGAGCTGGGATGGTGCATTGAGCTAAAAAACGGTGATGGATCAAGCCCTGATCTTTGGACTGGGTAAGAGTTGCCTGCTTAATTCAGACACTCTGTTCATCACCACCCCCTTTTCTGAATCTTTTTGTCCACCATAAGCGTGGAAGGGTATACTCAGATGTGAGTCCCTTGCTCATTGCACAATCAGGATTCATGCAAGCTAGGCCGAAGATGGCTGAAATGCCTGAAACCGGTCCCCGGAAGCTTGTTTCCTTCCCAGTATAAGAATTGGCTTGATAGTTTGGTTTGCCCCGTTCCCATCATGCACTCGGACAGGAACAGACTAATTCGCATGTAGCTAGGTTCTGAGCTGGGATGGTGCAGTGAGCTAAAAAATGGTGATGGATCAAGCCCTGATCTTTGGACTGGGTAAGAGTGGTCTGCTTAATTCAGACACTCTGTTCATCACCACCCCCTTTTCTGAATCATTTTGTCCACCATAAGCGTGGAAGGGTATACTCAGATGTGAGCCCCTTGCTCATTGCACCATCAGGATTCAAGCAAGCCGGGCCGAAGATGGCTGAAATGCCAGAAACCAGTCCCCGGAATCTTGTTTCCTTCCCAGTATAAGAATTGGCTTGGTAGTTTGGTTTGCCCTGTTCCCATCATGCACTGGGACAGGAAAAGACTAATTTGCAGGTAGCCTGGTTCTGAGCTGGGATGGTGCAGTGAGCAAAAAAAACGGTGATGGATCAAGCCCTGATCTTTTGACTGGGTAAGAGTGGTCTGCTTAATTCAGACACTCTGTTCATCAATACCCCCTGTTCTGAATAATTTTGTCCACCATAAGCGTGGAAGGGTATACTCAGATGTGAGTCCCTTGCTCATTGCACCATCAGGATTCAAGCAAGCTGGGCCGAAGACGGCTAAAATGCCAGAAACCAGTCCCCGGAATCTTGTTTCCTTCCCAGTATAAGAATTGGCTTGGTAGTTTGGTTTGCCCTGTTCCCATCATGCACTGGGACAGGAACAGACTAATTTGCATGTAGCCTGGTTCTGAGCTGGGATGGTGCAGTGAGCTAAAAAACGGTGATGGATCAAGCCCTGATCTTTTGACTGGGTAAGAGTGGTCTGCTTAATTCAGACACTCTGTTCATCACCACCCCCTGTTCTGAATAATTTTGTCCACCATAAGCGTGGAAGGGTATACTCAGATGTGAGTCCCTTGCTCATTGCACCATCAGGATTCAAGCAAGCCGGGCCGAAGACGGCTGAAATGCCAGAAACCGGTCCCCGGAAGCTTGTTTCCTTCCCAGTATAAAAATTGGCTTGGTAGTTTGGTTTGCCCTGTTCCCATCATGCACTGGGACAGGAACAGACTAATTCGCATGTAGCTAGGTTCTGAGCTGGGATGGTGCAGTGAGCTAAAAAACGGTGATGGATCAAGCCGTGATCTTTGGACTGGGTGAGAGTGGTCTGCTTAATTCAAACACTCTGTTCATCACCACCCCCTTTTCTGAATCATTTTGTCCACCATAAGCGTGGAAGGGTATACTCAGATGTGAGCCCCTTGCTCATTGCACCATCAGGATTCAAGCAAGCCGGGCCGAAGACGGCTGAAATGCCAGAAACTGGTCCACGGAAGCTTGTTTCCTTCCCAGTATAAGAATTGGCTTGGTAGTTTGGTTTGCCCTGTTCCCATCATGCACTGGGACAGGAACAGACTAATTTGCATGTAGCTAGGTTCTGAGCTGGGATGGTGCAGTGAGCTAAAAAACGGTGATGGATCAAGCCCTGATCTTTGGACTGGGTAAGAGAGTTCTGTATAATTCAGACACTCTGTTCATCACCACCCCCTTTTCTGAATCATTTTGTCCACCATAAGCGTGGAAGGGTATACTCAGATGTGAGTCCCTTGCTCATTGCACCATCAGGATTCAAGCAAGCCGGCCGAAGACAGCTGAAATGCCAGAAACCGGTCCCCGGAAGCTTGTTTCCTTCCCAGTATAAGAATTGGCTTGGTAGTTTGGTTTGCCCTGTTCCCATCATGCACTGGGACAGGCACAGTTTAATTTGCATGTAGCCAGGTTCTGAGCTGGGATGGTGCAGTGAGCTAAAAAACGGTGATGGATCAATCCCTGATCTTTAGACTGGGTAAGAGTGGTCTGCTTAATTCAGACACTCTGTTCATCACCACCCCCTTTTCTTAATCATTTTGTCCACCAAAAGCATGGAAGGGTATACTCGGATGTGAGCCCCTTGCTCATTGCACCATCAGGATTCAAGCAAGCCGGGCTGAAGATGGCTGAAATGCCAGAAACGGGTCCCCGGAAGCTTGTTTCCTTCCCAGTATAAGAATTGGCTTGGTAGTTTGGTTTGCCCCGTTCCCATCATGCACTGGGACAGGAACAGACTAATTCTCATGTAGCTAGGTTCTGAGCTGGGATGGTGCAGTGAGCTAAAAAATGGTGATGGATCAAGCCCTGATCTTTGGACTGGGTAAGAGTGGTCTGCTTAATTCAGACACTCTGTTCATCACCACCCCCTTTTCTGAATCATTTTGTCCACCATAAGCGTGGAAGGGTATACTCAGATGTGAGTCCCTTGCTCATTGCACCATCAGGATTCAAGCAAGCTGGCCGAAGACGGCTGAAATGCCAGAAACCGGTCCCCGGAAGCTTGTTTCCTTCCCAGTATAAGAATTGGCTTGGTAGTTTGGTTTGCCCTGTTCCCATCATGCACTGGGACAGGAACAGACTAATTTGCATGTAGCCTGGTTCTGAGCTGGGATGGTGCAGTGAGCTAAAAAACGGTGATGGATCAAGCCCTGATCTTTTGACTGGGTTAGAGTGGTCTGCTTAATTCAGACACTCTGTTCATCACCACCCCCTGTTCTGAATAATTTTGTCCACCATAAGCGTGGAAGGGTATACTCAGATGTGAGTCCCTTGCTCATTGCACCATCAGGATTCAAGCAAGCCGGGCCGAAGACGGCTGAAATGCCAGAAACCAGTCCCCGGAATCTTGTTTCCTTCCCAGTATAAGAATTGGCTTGGTAGTTTGGTTTGCCCTGTTCCCATCATGCACTGGGACAGGAACAGACTAATTTGCATGTAGCCTGGTTCTGAGCTGGGATGGTGCAGTGAGCTAAAAAACGGTGATGGATCAAGCCCTGATCTTTTGACTGGGTAAGAGTGGTCTGCCTAATTCAGACACTCTGTTCATCACCACCCCCTGTTCTGAATAATTTTGTCCACCATAAGCGTGGAAGGGTATACTCAGATGTGAGTCCCTTGCTCATTGCACCATCAGGATTCAAGCAAGCCGGGCCGAAGACGGCTGAAATGCCAGAAACCAGTCCCCGGAATCTTGTTTCCTTCCCAGTATAAGAATTGGCTTGGTAGTTTGGTTTGCCCTGTTCCCATCATGCACTGGGACAGGAACAGACTAATTCGCATGTAGCTAGGTTCTGAGCTGGGATGGTGCAGTGAGCTAAAAAACGGTGATGGATCAAGCCCTGATCTTTTGACTGGGTAAGAGTGGTCTGCTTAATTCAGACACTCTGTTCATCACCAGCCCCTTTTCTGAATAATTTTGTCCACCATAAGCGTGGAAGGGTATACTCAGATGTGAGTCCCTTGCTCATTGCACCATCAGGATTCAAGCAAGCTGGGCCGAAGACGGCTGAAATGCCAAAAACCAGTCCCCGGAATCTTGTTTCCTTCCCAGTATAAGAATTGGCTTGGTAGTTTAGTTTGCCCTGTTCCCATCATGCACTGGGACAGGAACAGACTAATTTGCATGTAGCCTGGTTCTGAGCTGGGATGGTGCAGTGAGCTAAAAAACGGTGATGGATCAAGCCCTGATCTTTTGACTGGGTAAGAGTGGTCTGCTTAATTCAGCCACTCTGTTCATCACCACCCCCTGTTCTGAATAATTTTGTCCACCATAAGCGTGGAAGGGTATACTCAGATGTGATTCCCTTGCTCATTGCACCATCAGGATTCAAGCAAGCCGGGCCGAAGATGGCTGAAATGCCAGAAACCGTTCCCCGGAAGCTTGTTTCCTTCCCAGTTTAAAAATTGGCTTGGTAGTTTGGTTTGCCCTGTTCCCATCATGCACTGGGACAGGAACAGACTAATTCGCATGTAGCTAGGTTCTGAGCTGGGATGGTGCAGTGAGCTAAAAAACGGTGATGGCCAAGCCGTGATCTTTGGACTGGGTGAGAGTGGTCTGCTTAATTCAAACACTCTGTTCATCACCACCCCCTTTTCTGAATCATTTTGTCCACCATAAGCGTGGAAGGGTATACTCAGATGTGAGCCCCTTGCTCATTGCACCATCAGGATTCAAGCAAGCCGGGCCGAAGACGGCTGAAATGCCAGAAACCAGTCCCCGGAATCTTGTTTCCTTCCCAGTATAAGAATTGGCTTGGTAGTTTGGTTTGCCCTGTTCCCATCATGCACTGGGACAGGAACAGACTAATTTGCATGTAGCCTGGTTCTGAGCTGGGATGGTGCAGTGAGCTAAAAAACGGTGATGGATCAAGCCCTGATCTTTTGACTGGGTAAGAGTGGTCTGCTTAATTCAGACACTCTGTTCATCACCACCCCCTGTTCTGAATAATTTTGTCCACCATAAGCGTGGAAGGGTATACTCAGATGTGAGTCCCTTGCTCATTGCACCATCAGGATTCAAGCAAGCCGGGCCGAAGACGGCTGAAATGCCAGAAACCGGTCCCCGGAAGCTTGTTTCCTTCCCAGTATAAAAATTGGCTTGGTAGTTTGGTTTGCCCTGTTCCCATCATGCACTGGGACAGGAACAGACTAATTTGCATGTAGCTAGGTTCTGAGCTGGGATGGTGCAGTGAGCTAAAAAATGGTGATGGATCAAGCCGTGATCTTTGGACTGGGTAAGAGTGGTCTGCTTAATTCAAACACTCTGTTCATCACCACCCCCTTTTCTGAATCATTTTGTCCACCATAAGCGTGGAATGGTATACTCAGATGTGAGCCCCTTGCTCATTGCACCATCAGGATTCAAGCAAGCCGGGCCGAAGACGGCTGAAATGCCAGAAACTGGTCCCCGGAAGCTTGTTTCCTTCCCAGTATAAGAATTGGCTTGGTAGTTTGGTTTGCCCTGTTCCCATCATGCACTGGGACAGGAACAGACTAATTTGCATGTAGCTAGGTTCTGAGCTGGGATGGTGCAGTGAGCTAAAAAACAGTGATGGATCAAGCCCTGATCTTTGGACTGGGTAAGAGGGTTCTGTATAATTCAGACACTCTGTTCATCACCACCCCCTTTTCTGAATCATTTTGTCCACCATAAGCGTGGAATGGTATACTCAGATGTGAGCCCCTTGCTCATTGCACCATCAGGATTCAAGCAAGCCGGGCCGAAGACGGCTGAAATGCCAGAAACCGGTCCCCGGAAGCTTGTTTCCTTCCCAGTATAAGAATTGGCTTGGTAGTTTGGTTTGCCCTGTTCCCATCATGCACTGGGACAGGCACAGTTTAATTTGCATGTAGCCAGGTTCTGAGCTGGGATGGTGCAGTGAGCTAAAAAACGGTGATGGATCAATCCCTGATCTTTGGACTGGGTAAGAGTGGTCTGCTTAATTCAGACACTCTGTTCATCACCACCCCCTTTTCTGAATCATTTTGTCAACAATAAGCGTGGAAGGGTATACTCAGATGTGAGTCCCTTGCTCATTGCACCATCAGGATTCAAGCAAGCCGGGCCGAAGATGGCTGAAATGCCAGAAACCGGTCCCTGGAAGCTTGTTTCCTTCCCAGTATAAGAATTGGCTTGGTAGTTTGGTTTGCCCTGTTCCCATCATGCAATGGGACAGGAACAGACTAATTTGCATATAGCCAGGTTTTGAGCTGGAATGGTGCAGTGAGCTAAAAAACGGTGATAGATCAAGCCCTGATCTTTGGACTGGGTAAGAGTGGTCTGCTTCATTCAGACACTCTGTTCATCACCACCCCCTTTTCTGAATCATCTTGTCCACCATAAGCGTGGAAGGGTATACTCAGATGTGAGTCCCTTGCTCATTGCACCATCAGGATTCAAGCAAGCCGGGCCGAAGACAGCTGAAATGCCAGAAACCGGTCCCCGGAAGCTTGTTTCCTTCCCAGTATAAGAATTGGCTTGGTAGTTTGGTTTGCCCTGTTCCCATCATGCACTGGGACAGGAACAGACTAATTTGCATGTAGCCAGGTTCTGAGCTGGGATGGTGCAGTGAGCTAAAAAACGGTGATGGATCAAGCCCTGATCTTTGGACTGGGTAAGAGTGGTCTGCTTAATTCAGACACTCTGTTCATCACCACCCCCTTTTCTGAATCATTTTGTCAACAATAAGCGTGGAAGGGTATACTCAGATGTGAGTCCCTTGCTCATTGCACCATCAGGATTCAAGCAAGCCGGGCCGAAGACGGCTGAAATGCCAGAAACCGGTCCCCGGAAGCTTGTTTCCTTCCCAGTATAAGAATTGGCTTGGTAGTTTGGTTTGCCCTGTTCCCATCATGCACTGGGACAGGAACAGACTAATTTGCATGTAGCCAGGTTCTGAGCTGGGATGGTGCAGTGAGCTAAAAAACGGTGATGGATCAAGCCCTGATCTTTGGACTGGGTAAGAGTGGTCTGCTTAATTCAGACACTCTGTTCAACACCACCCCCTTTTCTTAATTATTTTGTCCACCAAAAGCGTGGAAGGGTATACTCAGATGTGAGTCCCTTGCTCATTGCACCGTCAGGATTCAAGCAAGCCGGGCCGAAGACGGCTGAAATGCCAGAAACCGGTCCCCGGAAACTTGTTTCCTTCCCAGTATAAGAATTGGCTTGGTAGTTTGGTTTGCCCTGTTCCCATCATGCACTGGGACAGGAACAGACTAATTTGCATATAGCCAGGTTCTGAGCTGGGATGGTGCAGTGAGCTAAAAAACGGTGATGGATCAAGCCCTGATCTTTTGACTGGGTAAGAGTGGTCTGCTTAATTCAGACACTCTGTTCATCACCACCCCCTGTTCTGAATAATTTTGTCCACCATAAGCTTGGAAGGGTATACTCAGATGTGAGTCCCTTGCTCATTGCACCATCAGGATTCAAGCAAGCCGGGCCGAAGACGGCTGAAATGCCAGAAACCGGTCCCCGGAAGCTTGTTTCCTTCCCAGTATAAAAATTGGCTTGGTAGTTTGGTTTGCCCTGTTCCCATCATGCACTGGGACAGGAACAGACTAATTTGCATGTAGCTAGGTTCTGAGCTGGGATGGTGCAGTGAGCTAAAAAATGGTGATGGATCAAGCCGTGATCTTTGGACTGGGTAAGAGTGGTCTGCTTAATTCAAACACTCTGTTCATCACCACCCCCTTTTCTGAATCATTTTGTCCACCATAAGCGTGGAAGGGTATACTCAGATGTGAGCCCCTTGCTCATTGCACCATCAGGATTCAAGCAAGCCGGGCCGAAGACGGCTGAAATGCCAGAAACTGGTCCCCGGAAGCTTGTTTCCTTCCCAGTATAAGAATTGGCTTGGTAGTTTGGTTTGCCCTGTTCCCATCATGCACTGGGACAGGAACAGACTAATTTGCATGTAGCTAGGTTCTGAGCTGGGATGGTGCAGTGAGCTAAAAAACAGTGATGGATCAAGCCCTGATCTTTGGACTGGGTAAGAGGGTTCTGTATAATTCAGACACTCTGGTCATCACCACCCCCTTTTCTGAATCATTTTGTCCACCATAATCATGGAAGGGTATACTCAGATGTGAGTCCCTTGCTCATTGCACCATTAGGATTCAAGCTAGCCGGCCGAAGACGGCTGAAATGCCAGAAACCGGTCCCCGGAAGCTTGTTTCCTTCCCAGTATAAGAATTGGCTTGGTAGTTTGGTTTGCCCTGTTCCCATCATGCACTGGGACAGGCACAGTTTAATTTGCATGTAGCCAGGTTCTGAGCTGGGATGGTGCAGTGAGCTAAAAAACGATGATGGATCAATCCCTGATCTTTGGACTGGGTAAGAGTGGTCTGCTTAATTCAGACACTCTGTTCATCACCACCCCCTTTTCTGAATCATTTTGTCAACAATAAGCGTGGAAGGGTATACTCAGATGTGAGTCCCTTGCTCATTGCACCATCAGGATTCAAGCAAGCCGGGCCGAAGATGGCTGAAATGCCAGAAACCGGTCCCTGGAAGCTTGTTTCCTTCCCAGTATAAGAATTGGCTTGGTAGTTTGGTTTGCCCTGTTCCCATCATGCAATGGGACAGGAACAGACTAATTTGCATATAGCCAGGTTTTGAGCTGGAATGGCGCAGTGAGCTAAAAAACGGTGATAGATCAAGCCCTGATCTTTGGACTGGGTAAGAGTGGTCTGCTTCATTCAGACACTCTGTTCATTACCACCCCCTTTTCTGAATCATTTTGTCAACAATAAGCGTGGAAGGGTATACTCAGATGTGAGTCCCTTGCTCATTGCACCATCAGGATTCAAGCAAGCCGGGCCGAAGACGGCTGAAATGCCAGAAACCGGTCCCCGGAAACTTGTTTCCTTCCCAGTATAAGAATTGGCTTGGTAGTTTGGTTTGCCCTGTTCCCATCATGCACTGGGACAGGAACAGACTAATTTGCATATAGCCAGGTTCTGAGCTGGGATGGTGCAGTGAGCTAAAAAACGGTGATGGATCAAGCCCTGATCTTTTGACTGGGTAAGAGTGGTCTGCTTAATTCAGACACTCTGTTCATCACCACCCCCTGTTCTGAATAATTTTGTCCACCATAAGCGTGGAAGGGTATACTCAGATGTGAGTCCCTTGCTCATTGCACCATCAGGATTCAAGCAAGCCGGGCCGAAGACGGCTGAAATGCCAGAAACCGGTCCCCGGAAGCTTGTTTCCTTCCCAGTATAAAAATTGGCTTGGTAGTTTGGTTTGCCCTGTTCCCATCATGCACTGGGACAGGAACAGACTAATTTGCATGTAGCTAGGTTCTGAGCTGGGATGGTGCAGTGAGCTAAAAAATGGTGATGGATCAAGCCGTGATCTTTGGACTGGGTAAGAGTGGTCTGCTTAATTCAAACACTCTGTTCATCACCACCCCCTTTTCTGAATCATTTTGTCCACCATAAGCGTGGAAGGGTATACTCAGATGTGAGCCCCTTGCTCATTGCACCATCAGGATTCAAGCAAGCCGGGCCGAAGACGGCTGAAATGCCAGAAACTGGTCCCCGGAAGCTTGTTTCCTTCCCAGTATAAGAATTGGCTTGGTAGTTTGGTTTGCCCTGTTCCCATCATGCACTGGGACAGGAACAGACTAATTTGCATGTAGCTAGGTTCTGAGCTGGGATGGTGCAGTGAGCTAAAAAACAGTGATGGATCAAGCCCTGATCTTTGGACTGGGTAAGAGGGTTCTGTATAATTCAGACACTCTGTTCATCACCACCCCCTTTTCTGAATCATTTTGTCCACCATAAGCGTGGAAGGGTATACTCAGATGTGAGTCTCTTGCTCATTGCACCATCAGGATTCAAGCTAGCCGGGCCGAAGATGGCTGAAATGCCAGAAACCGGTCCCCGGAAGCTTGTTTCCTTCCCAGTATAAGAATTGGCTTGGTAGTTTGGTTTGCCCTGTTCCCATCATGCACTGGGACAGGCACAGTTTAATTTGCATGTAGCCAGGTTCTGAGCTGGGATGGTGCAGTGAGCTAAAAAACGGTGATGGATCAATCCCTGATCTTTGGACTGGGTAAGAGTGGTCTGCTTAATTCAGACACTCTGTTCATCACCACCCCCTTTTCTGAATCATTTTGTCAACAATAAGCGTGGAAGGGTATACTCAGATGTGAGTCCCTTGCTCATTGCACCATCAGGATTCAAGCAAGCCGGGCCGAAGATGGCTGAAATGCCAGAAACCGGTCCCTGGAAGCTTGTTTCCTTCCCAGTATAAGAATTGGCTCGGTAGTTTGGTTTGCCCTGTTCCCATCATGCAATGGGACAGGAACAGACTAATTTGCATATAGCCAGGTTTTGAGCTGGAATGGTGCAGTGAGCTAAAAAACGGTGATAGATCAAGCCCTGATCTTTGGACTGGGTAAGAGTGGTCTGCTTCATTCAGACACTCTGTTCATCACCACCCCCTTTTCTGAATCATTTTGTCAACAATAAGCGTGGAAGGGTATACTCAGATGTGAGTCCCTTGCTCATTGCACCATCAGGATTCAAGCAAGCCGGGCCGAAGACGGCTGAAATGCCAGAAACCGGTCCCCGGAAGCTTGTTTCCTTCCCAGTATAAGAATTGGCTTGGTAGTTTGGTTTGCCCTGTTCCCATCATGCACTGGGACAGGAACAGACTAATTTGCATGTAGCTAGGTTCTGAGCTGGGATGGTGCAGTGAGCTAAAAAACAGTGATGGATCAAGCCCTGATCTTTGGACTGGGTAAGAGGGTTCTGTATAATTCAGACACTCTGTTCATCACCACCCCCTTTTCTGAATCATTTTGTCCACCATAAGCGTGGAAGGGTATACTCAGATGTGAGTCTCTTGCTCATTGCACCATCAGGATTCAAGCTAGCCGGGCCGAAGACGGCTGAAATGCCAGAAACCGGTCCCCGGAAGCTTGTTTCCTTCCCAGTATAAGAATTGGCTTAGTAGTTTGGTTTGCCCTGTTCCCATCATGCACTGGGACAGGCACAGTTTAATTTGCATGTAGCCAGGTTCTGAGCTGGGATGGTGCAGTGAGCTAAAAAACGGTGATGGATCAATCCCTGATCTTTGGACTGGGTAAGAGTGGTCTGCTTAATTCAGACACTCTGTTCATCACCACCCCCTTTTCTGAATCATTTTGTCAACAATAAGCGTGGAAGGGTATACTCAGATGTGAGTCCCTTGCTCATTGCACCATCAGGATTCAAGCAAGCCGGGCCGAAGATGGCTGAAATGCCAGAAACCGGTCCCTGGAAGCTTGTTTCCTTCCCAGTATAAGAATTGGCTCGGTAGTTTGGTTTGCCCTGTTCCCATCATGCACTGGGACAGGAACAGACTAATTTGCATGTAGCTAGGTTCTGAGCTGGGATGGTGCAGTGAGCTAAAAAATGGTGATGGATCAAGCCGTGATCTTTGGACTGGGTAAGAGTGGTCTGCTTAATTCAAACACTCTGTTCATCACCACCCCCTTTTCTGAATCATTTTGTCCACCATAAGCGTGGAAGGGTATACTCAGATGTGAGCCCCTTGCTCATTGCTCCATCAGGATTCAAGCAAGCCGGGCCGAAGACGGCTGAAATGCCAGAAACTGGTCCCCGGAAGCTTGTTTCCTTCCCAGTATAAGAATTGGCTTGGTAGTTTGGTTTGCCCTGTTCCCATCATGCACTGGGACAGGAACAGACTAATTTGCATGTAGCTAGGTTCTGAGCTGGGATGGTGCAGTGAGCTAAAAAACAGTGATGGATCAAGCCCTGATCTTTGGACTGGGTAAGAGGGTTCTGTATAATTCAGACACTCTGTTCATCACCACCCCCTTTTCTGAATCATTTTGTCCACCATAAGCGTGGAAGGGTATACTCAGATGTGAGTCTCTTGCTCATTGCACCATCAGGATTCAAGCTAGCCGGGCCGAAGACGGCTGAAATGCCAGAAACCGGTCCCCGGAAGCTTGTTTCCTTCCCAGTATAAGAATTGGCTTGGTAGTTTGGTTTGCCCTGTTCCCATCATGCACTGGGACAGGCACAGTTTAATTTGCATGTAGCCAGGTTCTGAGCTGGGATGGTGCAGTGAGCTAAAAAACGGTGATGGATCAATCCCTGATCTTTGGACTGGGTAAGAGTGGTCTGCTTAATTCAGACACTCTGTTCATCACCACCCCCTTTTCTGAATCATTTTGTCAACAATAAGCGTGGAAGGGTATACTCAGATGTGAGTCCCTTGCTCATTGCACCATCAGGATTCAAGCAAGCCGGGCCGAAGATGGCTGAAATGCCAGAAACCGGTCCCTGGAAGCTTGTTTCCTTCCCAGTATAAGAATTGGCTCGGTAGTTTGGTTTGCCCTGTTCCCATCATGCAATGGGACAGGAACAGACTAATTTGCATATAGCCAGGTTTTGAGCTGGAATGGTGCAGTGAGCTAAAAAACGGTGATAGATCAAGCCCTGATCTTTGGACTGGGTAAGAGTGGTCTGCTTCATTCAGACACTCTGTTCATCACCACCCCCTTTTCTGAATCATTTTGTCAACAATAAGCGTGGAAGGGTATACTCAGATGTGAGTCCCTTGCTCATTGCACCATCAGGATTCAAGCAAGCCGGGCCGATGACGGCTGAAATGCCAGAAACCGGTCCCCGGAAGCTTGTTTCCTTCCCAGTATAAGAATTGGCTTGGTAGTTTGGTTTGCCCTGTTCCCATCATGCACTGGGACAGGAACAGACTAATTTGCATGTAGCCAGGTTCTGAGCTGGGATGGTGCAGTGAGCTAAAAAACGGTGATGGATCAAGCCCTGATCTTTGGACTGGGTAAGAGTGGTCTGCTTAATTCAGACACTCTGTTCAACACCACCCCCTTTTCTTAATCATTTTGTCCACCAAAAGCGTGGAAGGGTATACTCAGATGTGAGTCCCTTGCTCATTGCACCATCAGGATTCAAGCAAGCCGGGCCGAAGACGGCTGAAATGCCAGAAACCGGTCCCCGGAAACTTGTTTCCTTCCCAGTATAAGAATTGGCTTGGTAGTTTGGTTTGCCCTGTTCCCATCATGCACTGGGACAGGAACAGACTAATTTGCATATAGCCAGGTTCTGAGCTGGGATGGTGCAGTGAGCTAAAAAACGGTGATGGATAAAGCCCTGATCTTTTGACTGGGTAAGAGTGTTCTGCTTAATTCAGACATTCTGTTCATCACCACCCCCTTTTCTGAATCATTTTGTCCACCATAAGCGTGGAAGGGTATACTCAGATGTGAGTCCCTTGATCATTGCACCATCAGGATTCAAGCAAGCCGGGCCGAAGACGGCTGAAATGCCAGAAACCGGTCCCCGGAAGCTTGTTTCCTTCCCAGTATAAAAATTGGCTTGGTAGTTTGGTTTGCTCTGTTCCTATCATGCACTGGGACAGGAACAGACTAATTCGCATGTAGCTAGGTTCTGAGCTGGGATGGTGCAGTGAGTTAAAAAACGGTGATGGATCAAGCCGTGATCTTTGGACTGGGTAAGAGTGGTCTGCTTAATTCAGACACTCTGTTCATCACCACCCCCTTTTCTGAATCATTTTGTCCACCATAAGCGTGGAAGGCTATACTCAGATGTGAGCCCCTTGCTCATTGCAACATCAGGATTCAAGCAAGCCGGGCCGAAGACGGCTGAAATGCCAGAAACTGGTCCCCGGAAGCTTGTTTCCTTCCCAGTATAAGAATTGGCTTGGTAGTTTGGTTTGCCCTGTTCCCATCATGCACTGCGACAGGAACAGACTAATTTGCATGTAGCTAGGTTCTGAGCTAGGGTGGTGCAGTGAGCTAAAAAACGGTGATGGATCAAGCCCTGATCTTTGGACTGGGTTAGAGGGTTCTGCTTAATTCAGACACTCTGTTCATCACCACCCCCTTTTCTGAATTATTTTGTCCACCATAAGCGTGGAAGGGTATACTCAGATGTGAGTCCCTTGCTCATTGCACCATCAGGATTCAAGCAAGCCGGCCGAAGACGGCTGAAATGCCAGAAACCGGTCCCCGGAAGCTTGTTTCCTTCCCAGTATAAGAATTGGCTTGGTAGTTTGGTTTGCCCTGTTCCCATCATGCACTGGGACAGGCACAGTTTAATTTGCATGTAGCCAGGTTCTGAGCTGGGATGGTGCAGTGAGCTAAAAAACGGTGAAGGATCAAGCCCTGATCTTTGGACTGGGTAAGAGTGGTCTGCTTAATTCAGACACTCTGTTCATCACCACCCCCTTTTCTGAATCATTTTGTCAACAATAAGCGTGGAAGGGTATACTCAGATGTGAGTCCCTTGCTCATTGCACCATCAGGATTCAAGCAAGCCGGGCCGAAGACAGCTGAAATGCCAGAAACCGGTCCCCGGAAGCTTGTTTCCTTCCCAGTATAAGAATTGGCTTGGTAGTTTGGTTTGCCCTGTTCCCATCATGCACTGGGACAGGAACAGACTAATTTGCATGTAGCCAGGTTCTGAGCTGGGATGGTGCAGTGAGCTAAAAAACGGTGATGGATCAAGCCCTGATCTTTGGACTGGGTAAGAGGGTTCTGCTTAATTCAGACACTCTGTTCATCACCACCCCCTTTTCTGAATCATTTTGTCCACCATAAGCGTGGAAGGGTATACTCAGATGTGAGTCCCTTGCTCATTACACCATCAGGATTCAAGCAAGCCGGCCGAAGCCGGCTGAAATGCCAGAAACCGGTCCCCAGAAGCTTGTTTCCTTCCCAGTATAAGAATTGGCTTGGTAGTTTGGTTTGCCCTGTTCCCATCATGCACTGGGACAGGAACAGACTAATTTGCATGTAGCCAGGTTCTGACCTGGGGTGGTGCAGTGAGCTAAAAAACGGTGATGGATCAAGCCCTGATCTTTGGACTGGGTAAGAGTGGTCTGCTTAATTCAGACACTCTGTTCATCACCACCCCATTTTCTGAATCATTTTGTCAACAATAAGCATGGAAGGGTATACTCAGATGTGAGTCCCTTGCTCATTGCACCATCAGGATTCAAGCAAGCCGGGCCGAAGACGGCTGAAATGCCAGAAACCGGTCCCTGGATGCTTGTTTCCTTCCCAGTATAAGAATTGGCTTGGTAGTTTGGTTTGCCCTGTTCCCATCATGCACTGGGACAGGAACAGACTAATTTGCATATAGCCAGGTTTTGAGCTGGGATGGTGCAGTGAGCTAAAAAACGGTGATGGATCAAGCCCTGATCTTTGGACTGGGTAAGAGTTGTCTGCTTAATTCATACACTCTGTTCATCACCACCCCCTTTTCTGAATCATTTTGTCCACCAAAAGCGTGGAAGGGTATACTCAGATGTGAGTCCCTTGCTCATTGCACCATCAGGATTCAAGCAAGCCGGGCCGAAGACAACTGAAATGCCAGAAACCGGTCCCCGGAAGCTTGTTTCCTTCCCAGTATAAGAATTGGCTTGGTAGTTTGGTTCGCCCTGTTCCCATCATGCACTGGGACAGGAACAGACTAATTTGCATGTAGCCTGGTCTCCTTGGCGGCAGTGAAAGAGTCTTCGTAACAGAGGAAATCTCCAAGCAGTTCTTCTTCTGCACGCCAAGGCTTGAAAAGTTGCAAAAGTGCTAAATAGAAAAACTCCTTTTTTTCTGGAGATTCGCCACTCAATTTTCGATCGTTTACTAATTGGCATTTTCTTTGCTTGACCAGACATCCCTCACTTCCAATTACAGCATACACTCCTTTCTCAATATCTTCTTTGATGTTCCTCTTGAATATGTAATTTTGTAGAACCTCATACAAACAAACATTCTCAAGGTGACTGCTTCGATTTGGATAATATGTATCCAACATGTTGGTCTTCAAAATGTCGGTACTGTTTGGCTCCTTTTCCGCCAAATACTCAATTTCCCGCACAGGTTTAAGAACTCGATTACGCGTTGCAGCAAGACCAAGACTCGCCCAAACGATACTCCTGGATTTGGCATAAAGACTTGCTGAAGACAACCGGTCAGAACATTCGTAAGCTCCAATTTCTCGATGCGACAACATCTTCAGACTGAAACTGTACAACTTCTTACTGAGGCTCTTTTCATGGGAAATGTCCTCCCACGTATCCTTCAATTCCGTCTTTTCTTTTTTGGTGATGTAAGACGTCACATACCGAGCCACAGCCATACAGTTGTCAGCCACGAACTGTATATCCATGTTAGCATTCCACATGGACAAAATCACTGGGTTGTAGTCGTTGATGTACTTGGACTCTTCGTTCCTTTTCAAATTGTATGTATTTTTGGGTGATTTCCTCGTCACATTATGTCGCAGAGAAGACATCAAACTGTTCACTCTTCCTTTAGAAATCACCGGTCGTGGAAAGTTGAAACGACATTTGGTGTAGAACTTGTCCTTGTTTCTGAATTTACGACGACAGTACTTTCCACAACGATGGCTTTGGAAACGTAGAACTTGTTCTCTTAGGCTTTTCTTCTCCGTTGCGTTTGGAACAGCACACGTAGAATACTGTTCTATGAAACTCATCACTAAGTCATCTGGATCTGTTCCAAATTTAGGTGCATCCTTGATCCACAGCAGCATATGTATATGAGGAGCACCTCTTGATTGGTACTCCTTTCTCCAGAAGAAATCCAACACCTCTCCAAGAGGTGGATTCTTCTTATTCATGATGAAAGACATCATAGCTTCAAATCTATGATTGAAGTACCTGCATACATTCACTGGATCCAAAGAACACAGTTCTCCGGGTGTCTTGAATTGAATGTTTTCAATGTTTCCATTTGCCTCTCGTAGAAATTCAAGTAAGTCTTCCCAGCCATACTCGGCACAGCTCAGAGTGAGGAACTATGTCGGAGTTCCTAAGTTCCTCAGCATACATTTTAAATCACCATGACGACGGTACCAGTATTCATTAGTACCACGCTGACACGCCATGAGAATAATTAGGTGAGAATCCAAAATACTGTCTTGGACATTGACTTTATGCATAAAGTCACTTGCCGAGATGTTTTGCATCTGTATACCACTTTTCAAGATGTGGTTCACTGCATATGACAGTCCAGACAGATCGCTTTCAAACAGGAGATGAAACAAATAGGGAATGCATTGACGAAACCTAGGATCTTCTGCATACAGACGTAAAGTCCGGTATTCAGAAGCAGGAATTTGATGTGGTCGCTCATCATATCTTCCCCCTTGACCTGTTTGAAATAGCTGTGGGAAACACCGAGCTTCCAAACTTTCCTCCCAAACACCGATTGGACTCCCTTTGGCTAGTTTCATTTGAAACAACTCAATAGCATTCCCCATGACTTCCTTGGAATGCAAAGGATGAACACTATAATGTTCATATATTTCTTCACTTTTTGAGGCTTCTACTTTCTCAATTTGGCCAGCACACAAATCGCTATCGTCTTCGTCACTTACTTCCTCTTCTGCAACATATACATTCTTATAGTACTTATTATTTTTTTTAAAATACAATGTTGCCTTTTTGACTTTCCTAACATCCACTAAATCTTGCCATATTTTCTTATTCTTTGTCGGAACCCCATTAACTAAGATAACCAGAGGTTCCTCTTCCACTTTTTCTACTCCAATTGTGTTAATGTTTTTGTTCAAATCTAGAGGCAAATAAACAACTCTTCCCTTTAATCCTCTCTGTAAATCTGATGGAGGCAACTTCCCTGTCTTTGGCTCCATTCTTACAATAGCCTGAAAGGGATAGATACTTTGAATCAAAATAGATTCATAAGTATTTAAATCCTTCAATTCAGAAGGAATCTCAACCAATTCCAGATTTTTATGAACCGCCCTAGCAGGCATCTGGTTTTGGTTAAATTTGTTACAACAATAAGTACACACACGTTGATCCGATCGAAAAATCAAAACAATTTTCTACCATCAAGTATGTTGTGAAATCCTTCCATTCACTATTATTTTCCCTTTCACTTTTTGCATATAAATCCACTAACTTAATCTGATTCTTATAATAAGTGCGTCGACAACACACACAAGTGAAATTAGGCCTCTCACTCGATTTCACCTGAAACGTGGCAATTTCCTTCTGAAAATTATCTGTACTGGAAACCTGTACATTATCTTCAACATTACCCTCTACTTCTGGGTCAATTTGAACATTCTCATCTTTACTTCCAAAGTAACAAAACTCAATTTCTTCATAAATATTCTTGACATCTATTTCAGAACCATGCAAAAGAGCAGCACATAATTGTTTAAGCATAATTGCTGGACTCTTAGCATAATACAACATTCTGACTAATTTCCTCACTTTATTATGATGCACTGCTAGCATCCTGAAATGATGAAAAACACTCTGGCATACTCTCCTGGAAAGACAAGCCAGTGAATGACCATGCAAACCTGTCACTTGTCTCACTCTGCAAGGATCTAATTCTTGCAACAACTTCATTTTCTGCCTATCCTGGGAAAAAGATGAGTTTTTAGAGCCTTTCTAAAAGATAGAAGATCTCCAAGGCTTCTCAAGAGAGTTCCAGAGTTTGGCTGCCGCTACTCTAAAAGAGCGGCCTCCCATCCTCACTCTCTGGAATCGTGGAACTACCAATAGCCTGGATGACGAAGAGCGTAAAGCTCTAGATGGACAGTACCAGGCAAACATTCGCCGCAAAGGAATGGGGCCCAGGTCATGAATAGCTCTAAACACAATACACGCTGCTTTATAGCGCACCCGTAGATGAACTGGCAGCCAATGAAGTTCTCGCAGTGCTGCCGTAGAAGAACTGTGGTAGGGGCGAGAAAGGGCGAGTTTATGTTTGTGTGACATTGATCCACATTCGGTCCATCACCTGTTTTGTTTGAGGTGAGACCAACACACGGTTGCAAATGAGAATTTCGCTTGTTGAAGAATACAAAGGAGATAATACATGTGAAGGCCTACCAATGAAGTAAGTCATGTCCACTTCACTCTTGAACAAAGGGCAGACCTCTTTTGAATCTGTGGTCAGACATAAACTTCATCTGCACAATGTCATTCATAAACTTAGGAAACACTAGTGATGTAATTGAAAAATGTGGAGTTTCTTTTCCTCATTTCAGAATTACATCACCTGTGTTTCCTCATTGACTTAAAATGTCCTTAAGACACATGAAAGCATTTTTTGATTGCCCTTGCACCATTTTTAGGTCATTTTTAACATGGCTATGTAACTCCCATAATCAAAATCTAAATTTGCCAAGCACAGATGGGAGCATATTTACAAGAAACTTGCCCCATGGAGAAAGCTCTTCAATTAAAATGGGAAAAATAACATCACAGACACTCAAATGCCTTATATATATGGCCCAAACAACCTATGAAGCTCTACCAGTACATATCCAGAAATGTAATTGTTTTTAAAAAATCGTTTTTAAACACAACATATAAATCAATTTGTATACCTACATTTAGTTGGAAATGACTGAAAATGTCCTTGAGACACATGAAAGCGTTTTATTGAATGCCCTTGCACTATTTTTGGGTCATTTTTAACATGGCTATGTAACTCCCATAATCAAAATCTAAATTTGCCAAGCACAGATGGGAGCATATTTACAAGAAACTTGCCCCATGGAGAAAGCTCTTCAATTAAAATGGGAAAAATAACATCAGAGACACTCAAATGCCTTATAAATATGGCCCAAACAACCTATGAAGCTCTTGCAGAACATATCCAGAAATGTAATTGTTTTCAAAAATCGTTTTTAAACACAAGATATCTGTTTCAGCTTACATGAGAGACCATGGAATGGGCTCCATGTACAACAATAACTTGCGTTACTGCATGCAAGATTTCTACACAGAATATGCAATTACAATTTCTCAAAGAAACAAAATCTATTTGTATATCACTTGAGACAAAGCAACATTTTAAAAACACAGCTTTCTTCATCATTTTCTCCTTAAATTATACTATTCTCTATCTAAATTAAATAAATCTTTTCTCACCTTAGCAAATACTTTTTGAGTTTCAAAACAGTCTCAGAAATACACCAAATTGTCTTCAGCAGAACAAAGAGGATGCACTCCAGAGGCTGCAGCTATAGAAAGCACAGAAATTCTGATATTCATTACACATATCTCTCATATTAGCCAATCATAACTCTTCCCTCACTTTTTTCAAATCAAAACCCTTCCCCCCTCTGCCTTTTTTGCTTAGCAACCACCTCCTGAAAGACCTCTCATGTTTGCAAGTTCACACAACAATGTTTCAATTGAACTCTGAACTCTCAGTGCACCTGCGGATCCAGTGCAATCTTTCATTATATTTTTTTTCCTTGACCATTCAAATTACATCTTTCAAAGAACACATCCATACACCCTAACTTTCTGTTTTCAGAAATGGAAATGCACCAATCACTGCTAATGAATCATTAGCACTGGAAATCCACAGTTTTTTTTCTTTACAAACTCCTACTGTTTCAACTGCCCTTTCATTACCACACTTCATCTGACTGCAGCACAACCTTCTCTCACCATGTTTTATGTCTGGATTGTTGGACATAGTTACATCTACTGGGCTCAAAGGTATGCTGAGAACAGAAATTTACATAACCTCAATTTACAAGATGTGGAAATTAAGTGGTTGGGCCAAAGAGGATTAAAATGTCACCAATTGATACCATTGGTGAAAACCTTTATGCATTTACCAAAACCTGACCTGTTAATTGTGCACTGTGGAGGTAATGATTTGGGCACTTTGACTGGGGTAGGTCTGGAAATGCTTTTAAAGGACACCTTTGAGCAATTAATGGCACTTTTTCCTCAAACTGCCTTGGTATATTCAAATATATGCCAAAGACAGAAATGGAGGTGGTCCAACCAATTTTGTCCACAAATTGAGAAGTCGAGGAAGCATGTAAACAAATCTGTTTCAGCTTACATGAGAGACCATGGAATGGGCTCCATGTACAACAATAACTTGCGTTACTGCATGCAAGATTTCTACACAGAATATGCAATTACAATTTCTCAAAGAAACAAAATCTATTTGTATATCACTTGAGACAAAGCAACATTTTAAAAACACAGCTTTCTTCATCATTTTCTCCTCAAATTATACTATTCTCTATCTAAATTAAGTAAATCTTTTCTCACCTTAGCAAATACTTTTTGAGTTTCAAAACAGTCTCAGAAATACACCAAATTGTCTTCAGCAGAACAAAGAGGATGCACTCCAGAGGCTGCAGCTATAGAAAGCACAGAAATGCTGATATTCATTACACATATCTCTCATATTAGCCAATCATAACTCTTCCCTCACTTTTTTCAAATCAAAACCCTTCCCCCCTCTGCCCTCTCTGCCTCTTTTGCTTAGCAACCACCTCCTGAAAGACCTCTCATGTTTGCAAGTTCACACAACAATGTTTCAATTGAACTCTGAACTCTCAGTGCACCTGCGTATCCAGTGCAATATTTCATTACATGTTTTTTCCTTGACCATTCAAATTACATCTTTCAAAGAACACATCCATGCACCCTAACTTTCTGTTTTCAGAAATGGAAATGCACCAATCACTGCTAATGAATCATTAGCACTGGAAATCCACAGTTTTTTTTCTTTACAAACTCCTACTGTTTCAACTGCCCTTTCATTACCACACTTCATCTGACTGCAGCACAACCTTCTCTCACCATGTTTTATGTCTGGATTGTTGGACATAGTTACATCTACTGGGCTCAAAGGTATGCTGAGAACAGAAATTTACATAACCTCAATTTACAAGATGTGGAAATTAAGTGGTTGGGCCAAAGAGGATTAAAATGTCACCAATTGATACCATTGGTGAAAACCTTTATGCATTTACCAAAACCTGACCTGTTAATTGTGCACTGTGGAGGTAATGATTTGGGCACTTTGACTGGGGTAGGTCTGGAAATGCTTTTAAAGGACACCTTTGAGCAATTAATGGCCCTTTTTCCTCAAACTGCCTTGGTATATTCAAATATATGCCAAAGACAGAAATGGAGGTGGTCCAACCAATTTTGTCCACAAATTGAGAAGTCGAGGAAGCATGTAAACAAATCTGTTTCAGCTTATATGAGAGACCATGGAATGGGCTCCATGTACAACAATAACTTGCGTTACTGCATACAAGATATCTACAGAGGAGATGGAGTTCACTTCTCAGATGAGGGCAACAGAATTTTCATTTTGAATTTAAGACTGTGCACTGGTACCTACTTATAAGTACCAAAATGTACCATAAACCTAAAAGCTCTTCTCAGAGCTACCCTACATCTGATCACTCACAATTATTATTTTACTCTAACTTTTTTCTCTAAATTTCAACAAACTACGCTCCCCGGAGCGCTACCCGGTACGCGAAACGGAAGCTAACTGCGCAAAATTTCTAAAAAAAATGTTTTTTTCCCGTACATATGGGCCTCCTCAGCCACCCTCAGAAAACCTAGGGGGTCAAGATACTTGTACCGTGCCCCCTTCTACCCATTCTACCCATTCTGAACATTATTTGCCCTCCATCTTGTATCTTAATTCGACCGAAATACAAAATGGTGGACTCCCGTAACGCTGCTGGTTCGCGAACCGGACCGCTTTCCGGGAAGCGGTCCAAAAAAAAAGGTGGGAAAGTAATTTACAGAAAAACGACTAGAGACACTCTCACCAAATATAGATTAGCTCATACTACATAACAATCCCTTTCATTTTCACAAATTTGATTGAAATTCCATTTAGCCATTTAGCCTGTAGACCTCTCTAAATACCGTGAGGTAAATTACTTCACAAAACACATCTGAAGTGTTGGAATTGACAACCAATGAAAATGTTACTTTCATTGTCTACTTTTATTACCTGACATTTGATTGGTTATATACCTGAATATATATAAAGGAAGAGAAGGAAACACAGCCATTTTGACTGCTACTTCTTGTTGTACATTTCAATTGAATAGTCACTAAACACTTCAACTTGTTTGTAAAGGTAAGTTGTTATTTTTAAAACTGAAGTATATTGTGCACTATAAATTAATATGGAAAACTTTTTCTGATAGATATATACTATCCCTCTGTAGTAGTTATAGATTTAGATAGACTTCTCTGTTATAGTTATGGATGGAATTAGGCTTCTCTTGGTTAAATCACATACACTTTTTTATAGTCCTACTTCCACTCTGATACTATACACTGCCAAAAGATAAATTCACTGATAAAAACTGCCTATCTAAAATTAATCCCAACAGTGCCCTATCTCTACTAATATATATTTTTTTTATCCAAATTTCAGGCAAAATGGAAGGCGAACACAAAGTTTCATTTCAAATTGACCTGCAAGAGAGCAGCCAAGAAATCAATGATCCAAATGATATTGAATTTATGAATGAAACTTGGGACCAAGAACTACTGCAATGTGTGGAAGCAGTAGATGACCTCCTTAAAAATGAGGACATTTTACACCCTCAGAGACTACAAACTATGTTCAATGAAAATAATGACATTTCTGATAGTGAAATGTTAGAAAGTTTATTAAATTATGAAACACAATCACAATATTAAAAAGCGCTCCTTTCCTTTATCCCCAGTTCAACAAGAAGTTTCGAAGCCCCCTTGAATAACCTTTTGTTCCTTCTTATTCATTAATGATCCATTATCTGCATATCTGTGCATTGCCTCTAATGTTATGTAGTTTTAATGATTGTACTTTTTAAAGTTTTAGCCTCATTGTTATCTCCCCTTTCTTTTTTCTCTCCCCTACCCTCCCTTTCTTTTCTTTATCCCTCCCCCCATTTTATTTCATCACGCTTTTTATAATGTTCTCAGTTCATATTCATGCTATTCCTGTTGTTTTCTCTCTGTATACTATATTGCCATTATCCAGTTATCTTAATAAATTTTTCTTTGAACTAAAAAAATGAGGACATTTTACACCCTCAGAGACTACAAACTATGTTCAATGAAAATAATGACATTTCTGATAGTGAAATGTTAGAAAGTTTATTAAATTATGAAACACAATCACAATATTAAAAAATGCTTAAAAAATAAAGAAATTAAAAAATAATCAACAAAACCAACAATCAATTAACATACAGTATTTGAAAAGTCTATCATTCTTTTTTCCTTATAGTACGCTGCCCAGAACGCTTTCCGGTATATATATATATATATATATATATATATATATATATATATTACCTACTGGCGATAGCCAGTAGGTATATATAGTTAGGATTTTTTTCCTATGGGATTTTTGAAAATTCTATGTCGAATAACTTTGGCGTTTATGCACAGAATTGGCTGAAATTTTCAGGAAAATGGAACATTTTGTTTCTGAGCAGCCCCTGAAAATTTGGGGGGGTTTCGTCAAGGGGGGGCCGAGAAAAAAGGGGGGTCCCAAAACGTGTTTTTCCCATGCAATTTTCCATAGGGAGGTTGGCCTCACTTTTAGCCTGAACGGCTGAATGGATTTACACCAAACTTGGCAAAATTGTAGGGACTGGTAGCCCGATGTGCCTTTGCTATGTCTCAAGATATAGGCTCCAGTGGTTTTTACAAAAATTAACTTTGAAAAATATATATTGGGCTACATTGGGCTATATATATGTTGGAGCCCAAATGTAGCCCAATGTAGCCCAATGTAGCCCAATGTAGCCCAAAGATGGCCACCAGAGACAAAAAAAACAAATGTAGCCCAAATATCAGCCAGATGTAGCCCAACTATAGCCCAATGACAGAATGTCCCAGAGTGTTCTAAAGAACAACTAGAGTGCTAACAGTCCTACTTATTACAAAGGTATGGCACACCTGAAGCCATCTTGATTGGAATAAAGTGGTAACTCTTAAAACATTTAATTTAAAAAGGAACAAAATGAGGGGGTTCATTTTGCCATAGAAAGTATGATTAGCGAATATATGACGAAATCCTGCATGTACTATTAGGCCGCAAATTAAAATAACGAAAACTTTTAGAACGAATATGCCTTTAGCATACACTAAACAACTAAACTACCCTAAACCCTAAAACACTACCCCCAGCATGACCCTACACTACACAAACAGTACAACACTACCCTAAACCCTAAAACACTACCCCCAGCATGACCCTACACTACACAAACACTACAACACTACCCTAAACCCTAAAACACTACCCCCAGCATGACCCTACACTACACAAACACTACAACACTACCCTAAACCCTAAAACATACACCCCAGCATGACCCTACACTACGCAAACACTACAACACTACCCTAAACCCTAAAACCCGACCCCCAGCATGACCCTACACTACACAAACACTACAACACAACCCTAAACCCTAAAACACTACCCCCAGCATGACCCTACACTACGCAAACACTACAACACAACCCTAAACCCTAAAACCCGACCCCCAGCATGACCCTACACTACGCAAACACTACAACACAACCCTAAACCCTAAAACACTACCCCCAGCATGACCCTACGCTACGCAAACACTACAACACTACCCAAAACCCTAAAACACTACCCCCCGCATGACCCTACACTACGCAAACACTACAACACTACCGTAAACCCTAAAACACTACCCCCAGCATGACCCTACGCTACGCAAACACTACAACACTACCCTAAACCCTAAAACACTACCCCCAGCATGACCCTACACTACGCAAACACTACAACACTACCCAAAACCCTAAAACGCTACCCCCAGCATGACCCTACACTACGCAAACACTACAACACTACCCAAAACCCTAAAACACTACCCCCAGCATGACCCTACACTACGCAAACACTACAACACTACCCAAAACCCTAAAACACTACCCCCCAGCATGACCCTACACTACGCAAACACTACAACACTACCCAAAACCCTAAAACACTACCCCCAGCATGACCCTACACTACGCAAACACTACAACACTACCCAAAACCCTAAAACACTACCCCCAGCATGACCCTACACTACGCAAACACTACAACACTACCCAAAACCCTAAAACACTACACCCCAGCATGACCATACACTACGCAAACACTACAACACTACCCAAAACCCTAAAACACTACACCCCAGCATGACCCTACACTACGCAAACACTACAACACTACCCAAAACCCTAAAACACTACCCCCAGCATGACCCTACACTACACAAACACTACAACACTACCCAAAACCCTAAAACACTACCCCCAGCATGACCCTAATTAATTGCAAGTTTATATAGCGCTAGGATCGACTCCCGGAGGAGTATCTCCGCGCTTCGACCGCTGCGAAACCCTTCCTGGCTTCCATGAGAGATGGTCCCTTAATGGGTATCTCCAGAGTGACACCAGGCATCCCCGGCGGTCTGGTGGGGCCGTTAGTGAAGATGAGGCAAGCTAATGCCCAGAGTTGCCGAGTGTGATCACTGATCAGAGTGGGCACCGAGGCGAGAGAATTATCGAGTCCGCTGACCCTGGTCCAGAAACATGCCGCGTCGGGAATCGAACCCTGGTCCCGGGCCGTCCTCTGCTCTCGGGTCTGCCTCCTCTAACCAGTGAGCCACACTACTTCACCCTACACTACGCAAACACTACAACACTACCCTAAACCCTAAAATACTACACCCCAGCATGACCCTACACTACGCAAACACTACAACACTACCCAAAACCCTAAAACACTACCCCCAGCATGACCCTACACTACGCAAACACTTCAACACTATCCTAAACCCTAAAACACTACGCCCAGCATGACCCTACACTACGCAAACACTACAACACTACCCTAAACCCTAAAACACTAGCCCCAGCATGACCCTACACTACGCAAACACTACAACACAACCCTAAACCCTAAAACACTACCCCCAGCATGACCCTACACTACGCAAACACTACAACACTACCCTAAACCCTAAAACACTACCCCCAGCATGACCCTACACTACGCAAACACTACAACACAACCCTAAACCCTAAAACACTACCCCCAGCATGACCCTACACTAAACAACCACCACAACTCTACACTACACTAACACAACACTACACTACACAACACTACACTACACTACACAATCACTAACCCACGAAAAAATTAACACAAACCCACTTACCTCTCTCGTCATCGTGGTTTTCACAACGCAAATGCATTTACCATACATGCCTTTAAAACGTAATTCTTTGTAAAGGCATGCGCGATAAATGCACATGCGTTTTGAAACAATGCGGGATAATGGTATGCGAGGTCAATGACCTTGCGGGATAATGGTATGCGGACTGAAAGTCTGCGGGATAAAAAATGCGGGAAAATGGCTGCAAACCATGATTAGCAGCAGACTTCCCTGGTGAGCACTAGCTTTACTACAGTGATCTAATGAGCAACTAGAGTGCTAACATTCAGAATTTATGGCAAATGTGTGACACATCTGAATGCCTTCTTGGTAGAACCAAAGTAAACAAGCATTGAAAATGCAATAGATCTCGCCCTCGTTTAAGTTAAAGCCATTCTGTTTGTAATGAGGTGGCTTTTTAGCTTTGCTTTTATTAGTGTTTTTAAAACTTTCATGTAAATAACATGCATATGTATGCATATATGTATATGTATGCATGCATTTATATTTATATAGATATGCAGATTATATATGTTTATATATGTATATTACCTACTGGCGATAGCCAGTGGGTATA
Source organism: Lissotriton vulgaris (assembly GCF_964263255.1). NCBI lineage: Eukaryota > Metazoa > Chordata > Amphibia > Caudata > Salamandridae > Lissotriton > Lissotriton vulgaris. The sequence goes on along the minus strand of NW_028244238.1, from coordinate 409,801 downwards.
TATAGTTAGGATTTTTTCTCTATGGGATTTCTGAAAATTCTATGTCTAATAACTTTGGCGTTTGTGGACGGAATTGGCTGAAATTTTCAGGAAAATGGCACATTTTGTTTCTGAGCAGCCCCTGAAAATTTGGGGGGGGGGTTCGTCAAGGGGGGCCGAGAAAAAAGGGGGGTCCCAAAACGCGTTTTTCCCATTCATTTTTCCATAGGGCGGTTGGACTCACTTTTAGCTCGAACGGCTGAATAGATTTACATGAAACTTGGCAAAATTGTAGATATGGTTTGCCCGACGTGCCTTTGCTATGTCTCAATATATGTGCTCCAGTGGATTTTGAGAAATGAACGTTTAAAAAAATATATATATCTGTGACAGCGGTCCGGTTAGCGCCCCGGTTCGCGTACCTGACGCGTAACGGAACTTCGCGAAGCGAAGCTGATTGGCTCTCCGGTGTCTGTCAACATTCTAAACAGTCCGGAGCGGCCGCCATCTTGTCTCTCGGTACGATCGAGAGACAAGATGTGGTGAAAAACGAAGGGGGAAATGAAGGAAAGGGGGCAAGGTAGACCACTCCTGACCCCATTGGATTGATGAGGGGGATATTAAATTGCCCCGCGGGGCAAAAAATAAAAACATTTTTTTTTTTGCGATTTTACGCCGTAGAGGCGCGTCCCGGTACGCGAACCGGGCAGCTCACCGGGCAGCTCACCGGGCAGCTCACCGGGCAGCTAACCGGGCAGCTAACCGGCAGCGTAGCTGTCAACATTGTAAACAGTCCGGAGCGGCCGCCATCTTGTCTCTCGGTAGGTTCGAGAGACAAGATGTGGTGAAAAAAGAAGGGGGAGATGAAGGAAAGGGGGCAAGGTAAACCCCTCCTGACCCCCTAGGATTGATGAGGGGGATATTAAAGTCCCCCGCGATTTTTCGCGGTAGAGGCGCTTCCCGGTACGCGAACCGGGCAGCTAACCGGCAGCGTAACGGGAGTCCGCCATCTTGTGTTTTTGGAGCGTCCGGTTCGCGTACCGGGTAGCGTCCCGGTAAGCGTAACAAGGGGAAAACCAAGAGAAACAGTAAAAAAAAAATTAAGGGAATAGATTTCCAGCAAACTTGGGAAAATTGTAGGGACTGTTTGTTTGATGTGCCTTTGCAAGGCCTCAAGATATGTGCACGTGTGGATTTTGTCTAATTAAGGTTAAAAAATATATATATATCTGTAAGCGTGCTCCGGCACGCTTACGTTACGGGTTTTGTTTGCGCTGCAGAGCCGATACGTCACGGTTATGCGACGCGCCATGAGGCGTCTCACGTGGCTACGTGATACGTCACGTAATAAAGAATATATTTTACAGCTATAGATATTAGCTTTTAAAAAACCAATGAAATTCACTGAAAAAACCATAGGTTATAGACCATATATAGTTAGGAATTTGCATTTACAAAACCTTGAAAATTCACTGAAAAAACCATAGGTTAGAGACCATATATAGTTAGCTGGACATTTTATTGACATAAAACCAATGAAATTCCATATATAGTTAGTTGCACTAACTATATATCGCGCACCCGCAATCCACTGCTGATGATGTCACATATTACATCATTCATGACATGGTCAGTGACATCACTGATGACATCACTGATGACATCTCAAATGACATCACTGATGACATCACTGATGACATCTCAAATGACATCACTGATGACATCATGACACACCAATACCAGTTACTACATACGCACTCACTGATTCCTACGTCTACACACACATTCACTCATTCACCCATACAATCACTCATACATACAGTCACTCATTATTACAACACTATCATATGCACTCATACACCTAGTCAGTCCTGTGAAGAATCAATCACACTTCGATTTCCTCATCTATACAGTTAAACACAGAACACCATACTTTTCACACATATACTAACACATACTTACTCTCTTATACAATCACTGATACAAGTACACATTGATATGCACAGAGTCACACACCTCCCAGCCAGCCACACACACACTCAGTCTTCCATACATCCACTCATTCTTCAATATGTAAAACATATTTAAACTTTACAAAAACACACAGACACTAGATGATGTCATTTGAGATGTCATCAGTGATGTAATCAGTGATGTCATCAGTGATGTCATTTGAGATGTCATCAGTGATGTCATCAGTGATGTCACTGACCATGTCATGAATGATGTAATATGTGACATCATCAGCAGTGGATTGCGGGTGCGCGATATATAGTTAGTGCAACTAACTATATATGGAATTTCATTGGTTTTATGTCAATAAAATGTCCAGCTAACTATATATGGTCTCTAACCTATGGTTTTTTCAGTGAATATATATATATATATATATATATATATATATATATATATATGGACGCTCGCGTGTAAAAACACAGCCACACTCGCGAGAAACTTGAACTCGCCTATCTATATATATATATATATATTACCTACTAGCAGTCGCCAGTAGGTATATATAGTTAGGATTTTTTCTCTATGGGATTTTTGAAAATTCTATGTCTAATAACTTTGGAGTTTGTGGACGGAATTGGCTGACATTTTCAGGAAAATGGAACATTTTGTTTCTGAGCAGCCCCTGACAATTTGGGGGGGTTTCATCAAGGGGGGGCCGAGAAAAAAGGGGGGTACCAAAACGCGTTTTTCCCATGTTAATTTCCATAGGGCGGTTGGCCTCACTTTTAGCTCGAACGGCTGAATGGATTTGCACGAAACTTGGCAAAATTGAAGGGACTGTTAGCCCGATGTGCCTTTGCTAGGTCTCAATATATGTGCTCCAGTGGATTTTGAGTAATTTAGGTTAAAAAAAAGATATATATCTGGGCGGAGCCTAACCACACATCTGATCTGATTGGCTGTCAGCACTTCATCCAAGAAGTGTTGGCAGCCATCTTGGGACCAATATACATGATAGTACCTCATTAAAAAGCATTGTAGTTAATAGAGGGTTTTAGGACTTTAGTTACATTATAAATCATTTGTTGATGGTACCATACTCGTTTTAGGAATTGTGGTGGGTTCTAAGGTGATTTTACCATGTGAAAAAACCTTCTGCTGTGATATCATGAATATTGTTTGAAAGAAAACTAATATCTCATGATTTTCCCACAGTGGTTTGGAAGGGGATCTATAAGCTAAACTGAAAGCATATTTTCTGTAAATCACATTATCTTTCTCAGTCATGTGAAAATGAAGTCTGACATTCTCAGTAAAACATAAACACCCAACAAGGACAGAGACTGTCAGTTGATACCTTTGTGTTCTACTGCAGCCTCCTAGAGTGTTCTAAAGAACAACTAGAGCGCTAACAGTCCTACTTATTACAAAGGTATGGCACACCTGAAGCCATCTTGATTGGAATAAAGTGGTAACTCTTAAAACATTTAATTTAAAAAGAAACAACATGAGGGGGTATATTTTGCCATAGAAAGTATGATTAGTGCTGCAGAATGAAAAAAACAGGGCACATTTTGAGTGACTTCTCAAATCCTTTTCTATTTCATTAAAACATTCTGACATGCAGTCTCCCAAAATGGCCACCAGAGACAAAAGAGCCCAAATGTAGCCCAAATATCACCCAGATGTAGCCCAAGTATAGCCCAATGACAGAATGTCCCAGAGTGTTCTAAAGAACAACTAGAGCGCTAACAGTCCTACTTATTACAAAGGTATGGCACACCTGAAGCCATCTTGATTGGAATAAAGTGGTAACTCTTAAAACATTTAATTTAAAAAGAAACAACATGAGGGGGTATATTTTGCCATAGAAAGTATGATTAGTGCTGCAGAATGAAAAATTAGGGCACATTTTGAGTGACTTCTCAAATCCTTTTCTATTTCATTAAAACATTCTGACATGCAGTCTCCCAAAATGGCCACCAGAGACAAAAGAGCCCAAATGTAGCCCAAATATCACCCAGATGTAGCCCAAGTATACTCCAATGACAGAATGTCCCAGAGTGTTCTAAAGAACAACTAGAGCGCTAACAGTCCTACTTATTACAAAGGTATAGCACACCTGGAGCCATCGTGATGGGAATAAAGTGGTAACTCTTAAAACATTTAATTTAAAAAGGAACAAAATGAGGGGGTATATTATGCAATAGAAGGTATTACTAGCGCTGCAGAAAGAAAAATTAGGGCACATTTTGAGTGACTTTTCAAATCCTCTTCTATTTCATAAAAAAATTCTGACATGCAGTCTCCCAAAATGGCCACCAGAGACAAAAGAGCCCAAATGTAGCCCAAATATCACCCAGATGTAGCCCAAGTATAGCCCAATGACAGAATGTCCCAGAGTGTTCTAAAGAACAACTAGAGCGCTAACAGTCCTACTTATTACAAAGGTATGGCACACCTGAAGCCATCTTGATTGGAATAAAGTGGTAACTCTTAAAACATTTAATTTAAAAAGGAACAAAATGAGGGGGTATATTTTGCCATATGAATTATGATTAGTGCTGCAGAAAGAAAAATTAGGGCACATTTTGAGTGACTTCTCAAACCCTCTTCAATTTCATAAAAAAATTCTGACATACAGTCTCCCAAGATGGCCACCAGAGACAAAAGAGCCTAAATGTAGCCCAAATATCACCCAGATGTACCCCAAGTATAGCCCAATGACAGAATGTCCCAGAGTGTTCTAAAGAACAACTAGAGCGCTAACAGTCTTACTTATGACAAAAGTATGGCACACCAGAAGCCATCTTGATTGGAATGAAGTGGTAAGTCTGAAAACACTCAATTTAAAAAGGAACAACATGAGGGGGTTAATTTTGCCATAGAAAGTATGATTAGTGCTTCAGAAAGAAAAATTAGGGATCATTTTGAGTGACTTCTCAAATCCTCTTCTATTTCATTAAAAAAATTCTGACATGCAGACTGAAACATGCACTTTGAATACCAGCAGCAGACGTCCCTGGTGAGCAGTAGCTTTACTACAGTGATCTAATGTGCAACTAGAGTGCTAAAATTCCGAATTAATGGCAAATGTGTGACACATCTGAATGCCTTCTTGATGGAACCAAAGTAAACAAGCATTGAAAATGCAATAGATCTCGCCCTCGTTTAAGTTAAAGCCATTCTGTTTGTAATGAGGTGGCTTTTTAGCTTTGCTTTTATTAGTGTTTTTTCAACTTTCATGTAAATAACATGCATCTGTATGCATATAAGTATATCTATGCATGCATTTATGTTTGTATTTATATCGATATACAGATGATATATGTTTATATATGTATGTATATATATATATTCACTGAAAAAACCATTGGCTATAGACCATATATAGTTAGGAATTAGCATTTACAAAACCTTGAAAATTCACTGAAAAAATCATAGGTTATAGACCATATATAGTTAGGAATTAGCATTTACAAAACCTTGAAAATTCACTGAAAAAACCATAGGTTATAGACCATATATAGTTAGGAATTCGGATTTACAAAACCTTATTTTACTCACACAAAACCATTGAAATTCCATATATAGTTAGTTGCACTAACTATATATCGCGCACCCGCAATCCACTGCTGATGATGTCACATATTACATCATTCATGACATGGTCAGTGACATCACTGATGACATCACTGATGACATCTCAAATGACATCACTGATGACATCTCAAATGACATCACTGATGACATCACTGATGACATCTCATTTGACATTACTGATCACATCACTGATGATATCATTCATGTGATAATACGATGAACCTCTTCAGACTCTAATATAACCTTAGATACAATCAGTGTAAACAGACACTCACAGACTGTCACTCATCCATGGAGTTACTCACACACCTAGTCAGTCATGCAAAGAATCAATCACACCTCCATTTCCTCAACTATAGAGTTATACAAACTTTACTTATTCAAACATATACTAACACATATTTACTCTCTTATAAAATCCCTGATACAAGTTCACAATGATCCATACAGCCACTCACACATTCACTGGCTCTTATGCACAGTTATTTATATATGTCAACTCTCACATGTACTGTGTTTTACATATGTACTTACTTTGACATGTAGCACTGAGATATCCATTCACTCACCAATACACTCATGCACACAGTCAACGCCCATACAGCTGTTTCCACATGCACTTTTGAAACCATACATCTAGTGAATCAACTGCTCACACATCTATGCACAGAGTCATACACCTCCCAGCCACCCACACACACACTCAGTCTCCCATACAAATACTTGGGCAACCAATCAATAACCCATATAGTTACTCATATAGCTACTTATCAACAAATGCAACAGTTTACAGAACAACAGACATAATGATGCACAAATTAAGACAGTTTAGTCACTAACCCATGCACTCAGTGAGACACATTTAATCACTCACTCATACAGTCAGTCATGCACCTACTAAATCCTTCATCCAGACACTTATACATCCACTCATTCTTCAATATGTAAGACATATTTTAACTTTACAGAAACATACAGTCACTGGATGTTGTCATCAGTGATGTCATCATTGATGTCATTTGAGATGTCATCAGTGATGTCATCAGTGATGTCACTGACCATGTCATGAATGATGTAATATGTGACATCATCAGCAGTGGATTGCGGGTGCGCGATATATAGTTAGTGCAACTAACTATATATGGAATTTCAATGGTTTTGTGTGAGTAAAATAAGGTTTTGTAAATGCGAATTCCTAACTATATATGGTCTCTAACCTATGGTTTTTTCAGTGAATATATATATGTATATATATATATATATATGTATATATATATATATTACCTACTGGCGGTCGCCAGTAGGTATATATAGTTAGGATTTTTTCTCTATGGGATTTTTGAAAATTCTATGTCTAATAACTTTGGCGTTTGTGGACGGAATTGGCTGAAATTTTCAGGAAAATGGAACATTTTGTTTCCGAGCAGCCCCTGACAATTTGGGGGGGTTTCATCAAGGGGGGGCCGAGAAAAAAGGGGAGTCCCAAAACGCGTTTTTCCCATGTTAATTTCCATAGGGCGGTTGGCCTCACTTTTAGCTCGAACGGCTGAATGGATTTGCACAAAACTTGGCAAAATTTTAGGGACTGTTAGCCCGATGTGCCTTTGCTAGGTCCCAATATATGTGCTCCAGTGAATTTTCAGTAATTTAGGTTCAAAAAAAGATATATATCTGGGCGGAGCCTAACCACACATCTGATCTGATTGGCCGTCAGCACTTCATCCAAGAAGTGTTGGCAGCCATCTTGGGACCAATATACATGATAGCACCTCATTAAAAAGCATTGTAGTTAATAGAGGGTTTTAGGACTTTAGTTACATTATAAATCATTTGTTGATGGTACCATACTCGTTTTAGGAATTGTGGTGGGTTCTAAGGTGATTTTACCATGTGAAAAAACCTTCTGCTGTGATATCATGAATATTGTTTGAAAGAAAACTAATATTTCATGATTTTCCCACAGTGGTTTGGAAGGGGATCTATAAGCTAAACTGAAAGCATATTTTCTGTAAATTCACATTATCTTTCTCAGTCATGTGAAAATGAAGTCTGACATTCTCAGTAAAACATGTACATCCAACAAGGACAGAGAGTGTCAGTTGATTCCTTTGTGTTCTACTGCAGCCACTACTCGGGCCGCTCTCAGCTGAGTATTGACACTGAGAGTAGGTCCCGAGTAGGCAAAGGGAAACGCGGCGGCCATCTTGGGGGTGAGACGCGCTGTGACGCGCTCTAGTTCTTTATAAAAAGAGACTTTTACTCTCCGCGTAGCGGACGCGACAGGCGGACGCGCCGGACTCACGCCGGAGTCATGCCAGAGTCCTGCCCGTCTGCGCCCGTCCGCGCTGAGGACGCGCTGGACGGCTGGCCTCTGGACCCTGGTGAAATGTTCTCTCTCCCTTGCAGCTACTCTTCTAGCCAAATGCTTAGTGCTGCAGAATGAAAAATTAGGGCACATTTCGAGTGACTTCTCAAATCCTTTTCTATTTCATTAAAACATTCTGACATGCAGTCTCCCAAAATGGCCACCAGAGACAAAAGAGCCCAAATGTAGCCCAAATGTCACTCTAGTGTTAGTGACTGAAACATGGGCCAAGAATTCATCCGACCCTGATCTAATCGAGGCGGTCCCTGAAGGGTACTGCCTGGCCAGACTCGATAGACAGGGACGAGTGGGAGGGGGGATAGCGATCCTCTACAAAGATCACCTACAATGCCATACTGTTCCCATACCCAATTTTCCTGACAGTTTTCAAGCATTTTATTTTTCAATAAAGGAAGCGCAACGCCCCTTCTTCAACGGTATCTTAGTTTATCGACCTCCCGGCTCGAGAACCCACTTCACGCACAACCTCCTCCAGTCCCTTGAACCCTATTTTGGCCGAGATAACTTCTCCATCATGGGTGATTTTAACTACCATCTAGAACGGCTTGACCTCTCTGATACCTCCTGTCTCACTGAGGCCCTGGAATCTTGTGGGCTCACGCAACGTGTCACCGGAGCCACACATCGTGCAGGACATACTTTGGATGGTATCTTCTCCAATGACCCCCGTCTGACTACCAAGGACCCGATTCATCTTTCCTGGTCTGACCATCTGGCGGTCCCTTTTCTTTTGAAATATCATAGGATGGACTCCGGTAATAAAGGGAACCACCTAATGGAGACTGCCAGAAACTTTAGGAATGTTAACAGCGATTCCTTCAAGCCCTGGGCTGCAAGCCTTGCTATCACTGGCCTAGATAACGTACAGACTGCAGTCGCTCACTTTGAACAGGTCACCACCGAGGCCTTGAATAAACTGGCCCCAGTACAACCTCGGCGCCGAGCCAGAAAGAGACCATCTGCCCCCTGGTTCTCCGACTCCCTTAGGCTCCTTAGGCAAGAAGTGAGGAGAAAGGAGAGGCTTTGGCATACTAGTTGGGACCTCAAGAACAAGGAAGCTCATAAACTCTTTGTTAAAAAATACAAAGCTGAAATTGCACAGGCTAAACAGGAATACTTTGTTACCGTGACCACCTCGCTCTCCTCCCCGAAGGAGCTCTTTAAACTGTTGATTCCTTGGTCAAACTGCAAGCCCCTGACCCTGTCATTCCTTCACAGAATCTATGTGATAAGATCGCCTCCTTCTTCAACACTAAAATCCAGGATATCCACCTGGCCCTCGAGGAACAAAGAGCTGGTCTCAGTGCATCCACATCCGGGGTAGAGATGAGTTTAACTACCACAGAAATCTCCCCTTCAAGCACCCTGGACTCTTTTCCCCCGTTGGTCTTGCAAGATCTTGAGCTATTGCTAACTAAGACCAAGTCTGGTTCTCCCTTGGATACCTGCCCACTGAAAGTCATCAAGCAGTGTAGGGATACCCTCCTACCTCCGCTGCTAGAGGTAATGAATCTAGCCATTAGAGACGGTATCTTCCCTATAGAATGGAAGAAGGCGGTAGTAAAACCCCTGCTGAAAAAGGCCTCCCTGGATCCGGGGGTCTTAAAGAACTTCCGGCCTATTTCCCTGCTCCCTGCCCCAGCGAAGATGCTTGAGGCACATCTTAACAAGCATCTCGCTCTTTTTGTGGAAAGCTCGGGATGCCTAGACCCCTCCCAGCATGGATTCAGGAGAGAATTCAGCACCGAGTCAGCCCTCACCATCGTGCTCGATAAGATCCGTACGACAGTAGATGAGGGCCAGACCTCTCTCCTGGTCCTGCTCGATCTAACTGCGGCTTTCGATACCCTCTCCCCCTCAGTCCTTACATCTCGGCTGAGGGAGGTGGGGGTGAAGAACGCAGCTCTGGATCTTTTGACCTCCTTCCTCACGGGGAGGGAACAAAGAGTCAAGCTGGGGGAGTTCCTATCTCCATCCCGATCGGTGCTATGTGGGGTCCCTCAAGGGTCAGCACTTAGCCCGACCCTTTTTAATATCTATGTTACCCCACTAGCCAAACTAATAAGATCTTTCGGGATGGAGGTAGTTTCTTACGCAGACGACACTCAAATCCTCGTCTCTCTTCCCCATGCAGATGAACTAATCGCCTCCAAGTTTAGATCCTGCATGGACGCGGTTGGTCATTGGATGATTCAGAACTCTCTAAAACTGAATGGGGAGAAGACTGAGGTGATGGTGTTCGGGGGGAAAGAAAACATCTGGTCAGCCAACTGGTGGCCTGACTCACTAGGAACATGCCCTTCCCCTACAACTTCTGCCAAGAACCTCGGGGTGCTGATAGACCCGGCTCTCGACTTAGGCAGCCAGGTGAGCAGAACTGTTTCCACCTGCTGGGGTCTGATCCACACCCTACGAAGGATCAGGAAATATCTCTCCTTGCAGGCAAGGAAACAAATAGCTGTTGCTCTCATAGGCTCGCGCTTGGACTACTGTAATGCACTGTATGCTGGGCTTAATAAAGGCCAGCTGCAGCGCTTACAGGTAGTCCAAAACGCCATAGCTAGATTTGTCCTGGATATCCCCAGACGCTCTTCGGCCACTGGAGCCAGGAAAACGCTGCATTGGCTGCCGGTAGAACACCGTATCCGGTTCAAAGTTCTATGCATGACCTACAGAGCCATCGCCAAAAATAGCGACACAGGGATTGGGTCCATCATTTCCCACTATATTCCCGGAAGGAACTTGCGTTCCTCTGGGAAATTGCGTCTGACAGCCCCCCGTGTACGAAGAGCCAAATGGGGTGGCAGAGCCTTTTCCACTCTTGCTCCTAAGTGGTGGAATGACCTTCCCCTGGACCTGAGATTTCTCCCGTCTTTACAGCACTTCCGCTCTGCTCTAAAAACTCTTCTCTTTCAGCAAGCTTATATGTAAGGTTTCCTGTCTCCTTCTTTGATCATGCTCTGATCATTTTGTTAGGCGCCTTGATACCTGCGGGTTATTGTCTTGCGCAATATAAATCGCCATTCAATTCAATTCAATTCAATTCAATTCAGCCTCCTAGAGTGTTCTAAAGAACAACTAGAGCGCTAACAGTCCTACTTATTACAAAGGTATGGCACACCTGAAGCCATCTTCATTGGAATAAAGTGGTAACTCTTAAAACATTTAATTTAAAAAGAAACAACATGAGGGGGTATATTTTGCCATAGAAAGTATGATTAGTGCTGAAGAATGAAAAATTAGGGCACATTTCGAGTGACTTCTCAAATCCTTTTCTATTTCATTAAAACATTCTGACATGCAGTCTCCCAAAATGGCCACCAGAGACAAAAGAGCCCAAATGTAGCCCAAATGTCACCCAGATGTAGCCCAAGTATAGCCCAATGACAGAATGTCCCAGAGTGTTCTAAAGAACAACTAGAGCGCTAACAGTCCTACTTATTACAAAGGTATGGCACACCTGAAGCCATCTTGATTGGAATAAAGTGGTAACTCTTAAAACATTTAATTTAAAAAGAAACAACATGAGGGGGTATATTTTGCCATAGAAAGTATGATTAGTGCTGCAGAATGAAAAATTAGGGCACATTTTGAGTGACTTCTCAAATCCTTTTCTATTTCATTAAAACATTCTGACATGCAGTCTCCCAAAATGGCCACCAGAGACAAAAAAGCCCAAATGTAGCCCAAATATCACCCAGATGTAGCCCAAGTATAGCCCAATGACAGAATGTCCCAGAGTGTTCTAAAGAACAACTAGAGCGCTAACAGTCCTACTTATTACAAAGGTATGGCACACCTGAAGCCATCTTGATTGGAATAAAGTGGTAACTCTTAAAACATTTAATTTAAAAAGAAACAACATGAGGGGATATATTTTGCCATAGAAAGTATGATTAGTGCTGCAGAATGAAAAATTAGGGCACATTTTGAGTGACTTCTCAAATCCTTTTCTATTTCATTAAAACATTCTGACATGCAGTCTCCCAAAATGGCCACCAGAGACAAAAGAGCCCAAATGTAGCCCAAATATCACCCAGATGTAGCCCAAGTATACTCCAATGACAGAATGTCCCAGAGTGTTCTAAAGAACAACTAGAGCGCTAACAGTCCTACTTATTACAAAGGTATAGCACACCTGGAGCCATCGTGATGGGAATAAAGTGGTAACTCTTAAAACATTTAATTTAAAAAGGAACAAAATGAGGGGGTATATTATGCAATAGAAGGTATTATTAGTGCTGCAGAAAGAAAAATTAGGGCACATTTTGAGTGACTTTTCAAATCCTTCAGTTCTGTCTTTTCTTTTTTTATGATGTAAGACATCACATACCGAGCCACAGTCATACAGTTGTCAGCCACAAACTGTATATCCATGTTAGCATTCCACATGGACAAAATCACTGGGTTGTAGTTGTTGATGTACTTGGACTCTTCGTTTCTTTTCAAATTGTATGTATTTTTGGGTGATTTCCTCGTCACATTATGTCGCAGTGAAGACATCAAATTGTTCACTCTTCCTTTAGATATCACCGATCGTGGAAAGTTGAAACGACATTTGGTATAGTACTTGTCCTTGTTTCTGAATTTACGACGACAGTACTTTCCACAACGATGGGTTTGAAACTGTAAAACTTGTTCTCTTAGACTTTTGTCTTCGTTTGTCTTTGGAACAGCACATGTAGCATAATGTTCTATGAAACTCATCACTAAGTCATCCGGATCTGTTCCAAATTTGGGTGCATCTTTGATCCATTGTAGCATATGTATGTGAGGAGCACCTCGTGCTTGATACTCCTTTCTCCAGATGAAATCCAACACCTCTCCAAGGAAATTAGGCCTCTCACTTGATTTCACCTGAAAGTTGAAAAGTTCCTTGTGAAACTTATCTATATTAGAAATCAGTACACTCTCTTCCACATTACCTACTTCTACTGGATCAATTTCAACATTGTTCTCTTCACCAGCAAAGTAACAGAACTCAATTTGTTCACAAATATTCTTCACATCTACTTCAGAACCATGCAAAAGAGCAGTACTTAATTGTTTAAGCATAATTGCCGGACTCTTAGCATAATACAACATTCTAACTAATTTCCTCACTTTATTATGTTGCACTGCAAGCATCCTGAAATGATGAAAAACACTCTGGCATACTCTCCTGGAAAGACAAGCCAGTGAATGACCACGCAAACCTGTCACTTCTCTCACTCTGCAAGGATCTAGTTCTTGCAGCAACTTCATTTTCTGTTTTAAACTTGTCTTATTAAATGTACGAACAAAATCATAAAGCAAATTGATGGAATCCTGTTGCACACTGCAAATAGAACTACACTTCTAGATGTACACTGGTACCTTAGGACTTCTCCCTAAAACCTCATCACCTAACACCTCTTCTGCATCTGCAGACACAAGTTTTTCTTTTTCAACCGGACAACCATATTTTACCTCATATGCTCGACCACTGGTGTCAACTGCATGCACCAAATCATTGTCCTGGAAGTAACTCTCCTCATTGAAAAATGCCTCACAACTTGAACTATGCATCCATTCTCCTGAGAAAACTTCACAAAAATTACTTCTATTAACTACTCTCTTCCATCTACTATTTGATTTGAAATCATAAATTACCTTGTTTAGTTTCCTAATTCTATTGATTACCAAAATAAATAACTTTCGCTTAATTTCAAAAGCCTGATCAATAATTTTCTCTACATTTTTCTTTCTCTTATTAAAAGCCACTTTCTGTTGACCTTTGTTAAACAATTTTAACAAATTGCCAATTATCCTGTTGCGGAACATTCGTCTACGAATGTCTCTAAACAGATTTTTTCTTCTACTACCATGCACAGAGTTATCTCCTGCTCTAGCAGTTACATTTTTGAGGGGCCTTTCCTTCCCGTTTAAATTGGCTCTCTTCTTCTGAACTAAAACATGTTCTCTAGTGATACTTTTTTGTCGGAAAATGTTTCTTAAAAAGATTTTGTTGTCTTACCCGGAATTTTTTTGGTGACTTCACTACTTTTAATTCTGAGGACTGCTGCAAAGGTCCATTATCTCCATTTTTACCAAGGTGTGGTGTAAGTCGCTTTGCTTCTTTTTTTTTTCTTTGCCTTGAGGGCATGTTTCAATTTTCAAGAATATTTTGAGTTGAATCTGTGGAAAATTTATTTAAAAAATGTTATTAAGTACTATTACCAAACAGTAAATCAATAACAGTAAGCAAACATTTGAATGGAAGGATTTTGCAACATACTTGATGGTAGAAAACAGCAATGGAACATATGACTCTATTTCTATTTAGAAATTGTTCCAGAACACACATTGTTCATGTTATTGTTATTGACTTGAAATAGACAAGCACACATGGTGGGCGTATTTACAAGGCCCTTGCACCAGGGGGAAGTCATATGAAATTGCCAAGCACACATGGGGGCATATTTACAAGGCCCTTACACCAGGGGGAAGTGACTTAAAATGGCCAAGCACACATGGAGGCGTATTTAGAAGGCCCTTGCACCACTTATGCATCGCTTTTGACATTGACACTGTGGAGCACCATGGGGCATAAACAGCACAGATGCATCATGCATCTATTCCATAAAAAACACGCATTGCAAGAGTCACATCACAAGTAAATAAATTCTTATAAATTTAAAAAGCATTCCTTTTCCTTAAAAACGATTTTCTGATCATAATTTGAAAACACAGCACCAGGGGGAAGTCACATAAAAATGCCAACCACACATGGGGCCGTATTTACAAGGCCTTTGCACCAGGGGGAAGTGACTTAAAATGGCCAAGTACACACATGAGGGCGTATTTACAAGGTCCTTGCACCAGGGAGAAGTGACTTAAAATGGCCAAGCACACATGGGGGCGTATTTACAAGGCCCTTGTACCAGGAGGAAGTCACTTAAAATGGCCAAGCACACATGGGGACGTATTTACAAGGCCTTTAAAACAGGGGGAAGTGACTTGAAATGGCCAAGCACACATGGGGGTGTATTTACAAGGCCCTTGCACCACGGAGAAGTGATTTGAAATGTGCAAGCACACATGACGGCGTATTTACAAGGAACTTGCACCAGGGATAAATGATTTAAAAATGCCAAGCACTCATGAGGGCATATTTAGAAGACCCTTGCACCAGGGGTAAGCGACTTAAAATGGCCATGCACACACATAGGAGAGTATTTACAAGGCCTATACACCACTTATGCATCGTTTTTAACATTTACAATGTGGAGCACCATGGGGTAAAAACAGTACAGATGCATCATGCATCTATTCAACAAAAGCGACGCAATGCAGGACTCACATCACAAGTAAATAAATTCTTATAAATTTAAAAAGTATTCCTTTTCCTTAAAAACTATTTTCTGATCATAATTTGAAAACACAGCACATCTCCTATGTAGAAGCACACCTTGTCAGTACTAATACTTCACATTATCTACAATTACAATTTGTAAAAGAATGAAATAGCTTTTTGGAAAACATAATGCAAACACTTCACACAAAACATCATTTTAAATGCACAACTGCCTTCCTTATTTTCTCCAAAAAGCATACTAGTCTCTTTCTAAAATAAAGGAACTATATCTCACCTTACTAAATGCTTTTTGATTTTAAAAACAGTCTCAGAGGCCTTTGCACCAGGGGGAAGTGACTTAAAATTGCCAAGCACACATGGGGGCGTATTTACAAGAGCCTTGCACCAGGAGCAAGTGACTTAAAATTGCCAAGCACACGTGGAGACGTATTTAGAAGGCCCTTGCACCACTTATACATCGCTTTTTACATTGACACTGTGGAGCACCATGGGGCATAAACAGCACAGATGCATCATGCATCTATTCCATAAAAAACACGCATTGCAAGAGTCACCTCAAAAGTAAATAAATTCTTATACATTTAAAAAGCATTCCTTTTCCTTAAAAACGATTTTCTGATCATAATTAGAAAACACAGCACAGCTCCTATGTACAACCACACCTTGTCAGTACTAATACTTAACATTATCTGCAAATACAATTTGTAAAAGAATGCAAAATCTTCTTGGAAAACATAATGCAAACACTTGACTCAAAACATCATTTTAAACACACTACTGGCTTTCTTATTTTCTCCAAAAAGCATACTAGTCTCTATCTAAAATAAAAAACCATATCTCACCTTATCAAATGCTTTTTGAATTTCAAAACAGTCTCAGAAACACACCAATTTTTCTTTAGCAGAACAAAAGGAATGCACTCCAGAGGCTGCAACCAAGAAAGGCACATAAATGCTGATATTCATCACACATATCTCTCATGTCAACTCTTCCCTCACTTTTTTCAAATCAACACCCTTCCCCCCTCTGCCCTTTCTGCCCTTTTTCCATAGCAACTACCTCATGCCAGACCTCTCATGTTTACAAGTTCACAATACAATGTTTCAAATGAACTCTGAACTCTCAGTACACCTGCTAATCCACTGCAATCTTTCATAAAATCATTTTTTATTAACCATTCAAATTACATCTTTCAAAGAACACATGCATGCACCCTAACTTTCTGTTTTCAGCAATGGAAATCCACCAATCATTGCTAATGAACCATTAGCACTGAAACTCCACAGTTTTTTTTCTTTACAAACTCCTACTGTTTCAACTGCCATTTCATTCCCACACTTCATCTGACTGCAGCAGAACCTCCTCTCACCATGTTTTCTGTCTGGATTCTTGGACATAGCTATATCCACTGGGCTCACAGGTATGCTGATAACAGAAATTTTCACAACCTCAATTTTCAAAATGTGGATATCAAATGGATTGGGCAAAGAGGATTGAGATGTCACCAATTGATACCATTGGTGAAAACCTTTTTGCATTTGCCAAACCCTGACCTCATAATAGTGCACTGTGGAGGAAATGATTTGGGCACTTTGACTGGGGTAGGCCTGGAAATGCTCTTAAAGGACACCTTTGAGCAATTGATTATCACTTTTCACTCAAACTGCCTTGGTATATTCCAATATATGCCAAAGACAGAAATGGAGCGGTCCAATCAATTTTGTCCACAAATTGAGAAAGCGAGGAAGCATGTAAATAAGTCTGTTTCAGCTTATATGAGAGACCATGGAATGGGCGCCATCTACAACAATAACTTGCATTACTACATGCAAGATATCTACAGAGGAGATGGTGTGCACTTCTCAGATGAGGGCAACAGAGTTTTCATACAAAATTTGAGACTGTGTATTGGTACCTACTTATAAGTACCTAGAACTTACACAGAACACAAAAGCTCTTTTCAGAGCTACCTTAACTATAAATAGTCTTTCCAAATTTCGAATGTACCTTTTTTCACTAATTTTCACTAATGTTCGCTTCCCAGTTCGCTACCCGGTTCGTGTACCGGCAGCTAACCGCGTGAAAAAATCATTTTATTGTATTAATTCCAACATATATGAGCCTCCTCAGCCACCCTCAGAAAACCTAGAAGGTCAGGATACATCTCCCGTGCCCCCTTATACCCATTTCCCACATCTCATTTGACATTACTGATCACATCACTGATGATATCATTCATGTGATAATACGATGAACCTCTTCAGACTCTAATATAACCTTAGATACACTCAGTGTAAACAAAAACTCACAGACTGTCACTCATCCATGGAGTTACTCACACACCTAGTCAGTCATGCAAAGAATCAATCACACCTCCATTTCCTCAACTATACAGTTATACAAACTTTACTTATTACATGGTCAGTGACATCACTGATGACATCACTGATGACATCTCAAATGACATCACTGATGACAACATCCAGTGACTGTATGTTTCTGTAAAGTTAAAATATGTCTTACATATTGAAGAATGAGTGGATGTATAAGTGTCTGGATGAAGGATTTAGTAGGTGCATAACTGACTGTATGAGTGAGTGATTAAATGTGTCTCACTGAGTGCATGGGTTAGTGACTAAACTGTCTTAATTTGTGCATCATTATGTCTGTTGTTCTGTAAACTGTTGCATGTGTTGATAAGTAGCTATATGAGTAACTATATGGGTTATTGATTGGTTGCCCAAGTATTTGTATGGGAGACTGAGTGTGTGTGTGGGTGGCTGGGAGGTGTATGACTCTGTGCATAGATGAGTGAGCAGTTGATTCACTAGATGTAAGGTTTCAAAAGTGCATGTAGAAACAGCTGTATGGGCGGATGACTGTCTGCATGAGTGTATTGGTGAGTGATTGGATTTCTCAGTGCTACATGTCAAAGTAAGTACATATGTAAAACACAGTACATGTAAGAGTTGACATATATAAATAACTGTTCATAAGAGCCAGTGAATGTGTGAGTGGCTGTATGGATTATTGTGAACTTGTATCAGTGATTGTATAAGAGAGTAAATATGTGTTAGTATATGTTTGATTAAGTAAGGTGTGTATAACTGTATAGTTGAGGAAATGGAGGTGTGATTGATTCTTTGCATGACTGACTAGGTGTGTGAGTAACTCCATGGATGAGTGATAGTCTGTGAGTGTCTGTTTACACTGATTGTATCTAAGGTTAAATTAGAGTTTGAAGAGGTTCATCGTATTAACACATGAATGATATCATCAGTGATGTGATCAGTAATGTCAAATGAGATGTTATCAGTGATGTCATCAGTGATGTCATTTGAGATGTCATCAGTGATGTCATCAGTGATGTCATTTGAGATGTCATCAGTGATGTCATTTGAGATGTCATCAGTGATGTCATCAGTGACGTCACTGACCATGTCATGAATGATGTAATATGTGACATCATCAGCAGTGGATTGCGGGTGCGCGATATATAGTTATTGCAACTAACTATATATTCGAATTTCTATGGTTTTGTGCGAGTAAATTAATGTTTTGTAAATGCTAATTCCTAACTATATATGGTCTATAACCTATGGTTTTTTCAGTGAATTTTCTAAGTTTTGTAAATGCTAATTCCTAACTATATATGGTCTATAACCTATGGTTTTTTCAGTGAATTTCAATGTTTTTTTAATAGCAAATATCAAAAGCTGTCAAATGTCAAGTACGTGATAGGTAAAAACATTTTCGTGTTTATGCACGCTGATGTGCTTTGAACGCTGCCCCCCCTCCCCCCTTTTTTCTCTTAGGAGTACTCTCTCTTTGCAGATAGTGAAGGGTAGTTAACACAGGCCTTTGCCCCCGTTGTAATCCGTCGTGCCTGCTTCTCTCTCCATTTGATTGATTGTTATCCAAGCATTTACTGTTTTAGAATTGGTTCTCTTTGGTTCATTCTCTATTTACAAACAAGCACAGAGTCGCAATACTCTGTTTAGTCTTTGCAGATAGTGAAAAATCGTTTAAAAAAACAAAAGGAATCGAGCAAAATCAGTACGCCACTAATGGATCTCTTTTTGACCTCGCTAAAATAGAAACATTAAGAACAACCCCTCATGAGAAATACGAAACTAGTGAGATGAACTGAGCTCCACACGATGATGGCTGCAAGACAGCTCAGCTCCGCCACCCACCCCACCCAAAATAACGACAAACCCTATGCAAATATTATAAATATATACAACACACCAGCAAAGTAACAGGGTAACACATTTTATTAAATAACTATTTACATAACTATTTTATACTTTATTTGCCCGATCCGGCTAGCTCAATCGATCGAGCATGAGACTCATGCACTCTGATCTCCTTGGCCTCAGTCAAGCATCAATAGTAAGATTTTCATACATGAGTGTACGTTCATGGTTTTGGTCCCTGAGTTGCTTCGATGTCACTGCCTTGCACAAATGGCATAAGTCCTGGATGTTGGGTGCCATAGTTCAGAGTTCTGAGCAGCGCTTGTAACACTGTCTAAAGCTTATTTGCACCTGCTGCAGCTTCACTATTCTCAAAGTAAGTGGGGGCCGTTTGTGGACCTGACTGCATTTGAAAACAATGTGATACGGTACCTCCCTAAACCGCTTGACGGATGCCCCCGAGGGGCGGTGTGATGGCGCGGACTCGGAGAAGGCGCTTGGCTCCGACCCCCTCCCCAAGTCTTGTTGCCCTGGTGTGGCCTGAGATCGCACCCGACATAGGCGGCCGGCTCCCGGGGTCAAGCGGAACTTTTTGCCTTTTGGTGACTCTTCCATTCTGAACATTGTCCCACAATCCGTTTGACCTGAAACGATTACACAAATAAAACATTTGTGAGTTTTAAATTTCCGGAGAAGTATAATTCACCAATACCTTTCTCTGTAGATCTTTTTCCATTAACAATCCCAGTTCCATCACCCGCCCAGGATATCACTACTGTTAGTTGTCATTATTGCTTCTGTTGTAATAAAAAATGTTTTAAGGTGTTTACTGTTTTTGTTGCGATGTATATATTTATAAGTTATTAAAGTGTTATAATCCTACTAATTTTTTATTGATTATTGCTCTTTGAGATATTCCCTGTCTACAAACAGAGAAGAATAGGAATATTCTGTCTCCCTTTGCAGATAGTGAAGGATAGGTAATGCGGACTTTTGTCCCCTGTTGTAATCCGTCATGCCTGTTTTTCACCCCACTGATTGATTGATTGGCTGGACATTTATTGTTCAAGGAATAGTTCTCTCAAAGTATTCTCTGTTTGCAAATAACGTGGAATAGAAATATTCTGTCTAGTCTTTGCAAGTACTGAAGGGTGGGTAATGCGGACCTTTGTCCCCCGTTGTAATCTGTCATGCCCATCTACTCCCCACTGATTGAGAAACTAGTTCCACCCGGACCATTTATTAGAGGTACATCATCTGGCTCAACCGGAGAGTACCCCTAATAAAGAAGACATATGTAAAAAACGAAGTAATCACTGTATCCTATTAAACAGAAACTTTAGCATGAAACACACTTGAAAAGGAAGGGAAAGAAATCGAACAAAATCAGTAGGCCACTGATGAGTTTTTGACTTCGCTAGAAATAAGAAACATGAAAGTAGTGAAAGAAACCAAGCTTGACGTTACGGCAGCCACGAGGTAGCTAGGCTCCACCACCTCCCCACTGCTCCAAGCATGTCTGTCCCACCGCCCGCCACGCCCATTAACGGTAACATGAAATAGATACAAATCAGCAGATACCTACCCCCATTCCGGAAACTCCCGAAGTGCAACAGGGCCACGGTTACGCCCATCCGGAAGATGAGGCCTCAACACGTGCAGGGCGGAGCCCAGCTAACCGCCATCAGCCGTGGGGTGGATGGCCCGAAATGTACTGATCTCCCGATTCCCTTCTTCTGCCGCCTTGCAGGCCACGGGGGGATGTCTTGCCTCTGCCTCTGACACCCCCCTCTTATCGCCTGGTCCAGACATCACGGATATCAACGCCAGGTGTCGGCGTGGGATGCGCTGGGAGGGAGAGGCGGCGCGAACAAGCCTCTCCCACCCCCATAGGTTGGGGCCCATCAGCTGCACCCCCAACGCTCCACTCACCCAACAAAAGGGTCATCGCCTAAGGTGCACCAGGAGAGGAGCCGAGGCCAACGGTATCTTCTTCTTTCTTCAATAATGGCTGCGACAACACACGGGGGGATGTCTTGCACATGCCACCGACCCCCCCTCCCCTCGTATCTCCTGGTCTGGCCCCGGCTTGGTATGAGCTCCCCGTTCGGTCCTGAAGCGGCGCCCTGCAGGCCACGGGGGGATGTCTTGCCTCTGCCTCCGACCCCCCCTCTTATCTCCTGGTCCGGACATCACGGATATCAACGCCAGGTGTCGGCGTGGGGTGCGCTGGGAGGGAGAGGCGGCGCGAACGAGCCTCTCCCACCCCCCCCAGGTGGGGGCCCCTCAGCTGCACCCCCAACACTCCACTCACCCGACAAGGGTTCCTCCACTCTTGCGATGCAGCGGCACTCCACTCAACCGACAAAAGGTCTCGTCCACTATTACGAGGCAATGATGCTCCACTCACCCAGCGGGGGTCTCGTCCACTGTTGCGGTGCAACGGCGCTTCTGAGTTCAACTAGAAAATGAGTCCTGCGTCCAGAAAGGTTCTCCTCAACTTTGAAGATTCTATAAGAGCCACGGGGGCCCCGACCCCCGCAGACACCTCAGATGGGAAATGACTGCCATGATCACCCACGGAACGACCACGATGTAGCCGCGGGACGTCCGCGCACTCATGCCGGCGCCGGCCTCAGTCTTGAAATGACCAAAATCCTGCAAGACTACCAACTTGATCAATTCTGGTGGGACACCAGTATGACCCGGTAGGAGAGATTGTTGCCTCCCACCCCGCTTTGACTGATGGTTCATGTCGGCAGTCCCCTCTGCTACCCTTCAACGAAAACTTTTGGACTGCCAAAAGAGGTCCCGGTCCAACCACGAGTTGGTGGAGACATTTTGACTATACTTGGATCTTCCTGACCTCACCCAAAATAGCGCCGGTACAAATGAAACTCTCAGCTCCTTGTTGTGCCCCGATTGCTCAGCCTTGATATCATGAGATATGTATGCAGTTTTTAGCACATGAATTGATATGGAATAAGACTGATTATATGTTCAGACAATGAATTGATCCAGGATGGGTATTGATTATACGTTCGAACAATGAATTGAAATGGGACAGGTACTGATTACACATTCGAACAATGAATTGATATTAAGTTCTAATGCATCATTGATTACTGTATTTATTATTGAAGGTTCGAATTGTCGACACTTTTGGTACTTGCTCACAATGAATTATCGATGATTTTGTTGCACTTGACGCACTTTTTTCTATGAAATCAACGACCACTTACTCTCTGTTATGTTTTCCACAAATAAATACCCCCCCCCCATTTACAGTTCCAGCCTGCTCCGTGGCCGGCCCACGGGGTTGTAGGCCCGTATTTGGGCACCAGCATTTTTATTAAAGGTTTTTGAAAAAGCAAACATAGTTGTAACGCGTAGATTGGTAAGTTTCAAATAAATGGCCACTGTTTCCGTTTTTTTTTTTTTTTTTAAAAAGCAGGTGAAATGAAGCAGCTCAATTTGTTAAGGGTTAAAAAGTATAGTACAGCATAAAGCAATCGATAAATATCCTGGTATTTAGCCTCTACTTTATATGCTACCTGTATCAGGGAAGTTGTTTTAAATGCCCCTAAGCCACCCCGAAGGAATGTCACCTGGCCCCCCTAGTACAAACGAAAACGACCCCGTACCACTGTAGGTTATCTCTCTTCCTCAAAAATGACAAAAATTACTTTCTAGGACGTTTTGGACATTGATGATTTTCATATGATCTATTTATTAAAGTAATACTCATCTCTCCGCATGAAATTAATTTTCCACATGCTACTCAAGTCAATCTCATCTGCCTAAAGTTCTTTTGCAGATTTGGGACCGTTTCCCTTGCCTCTGACTCACTTATTGCTAAGTCATTAGTGGATGTTTTTGCCGGTCGGGGATTATCCACCAAATCTCGAAGTTGTGCTTTAGAATAATTAAGAGGGTGCCACCTCTCCATGTGCCGATGCATGGTATGATTACCATAGCTATATTTTTTTTCGGTCCCTCTCGAGAGTTTTTTTTTTGCAGATGAGGCAGGTAACGAACCTGGCATTAACTTTCTTTTCATGAGAAGGAAAAGAAAATAATTGCCACATAAAATTCACTTTCACATGGGACGTTCTTGGCATTTCTTTCAGAAACTTTTACATCACTGTGTCATTTCTTTGTCTATCCTGGTTAAAGCAATGTCATGTAAATAGTTGTTTAAAAAGTTTTTTTTTAACGTGTTTACTTTGTTGGAGCGTTGTATATATTTATAAGTTATTAAAGTGTTATAATACTACTACTTTGTTGGAGTGCTATATATTTTTAATGTGACACATAATTGTGAAGACTTTCATGTACAAAAAGGCATCCCTGGAATCTTCTGCTTCAGGCTCGGTCCCACACACCCTTACAGTGAGAATTCCCTTCCCAATCACAATACAGGATCGTTATCAGATAGTAGGAACGCGTGTGGTGTGACGGATCTCATGAGGTGGGGGACTTAATCTACTGTAACTCCTTTGAACAGGGGTGATTCTTTACAGTTGGGGCCATAAACTACATCCACAGGGCTAGGTGATAGCCTGGGACCGGCCTGGACAATCAGACACAGAGGAAGAGGAGTGTCAGAGGGTGCGGTAATGAATAGGGTGAAAGGTGTGTGATACTCAGGGAAGAGCAGCGCAGATGGGGGGAGGTTTATGGCCCATGCATGAGAGAGAGAGCAGGGGTAACCAGTGCGTGGGGGAGATGCTTGCGAGGGTGGGGAGCCATGCTGAGGATCGGCGGCGTGCAGAGAGTGGGTCTGGTCAAGGCATCTAAAACGGCTGCCGTGCACGACAAAAGTGTGGCATTGGAAAAAAAGCAAGATGGCGCAGACAATGTTTGTCAATACGAATTAATTTATAACAATTATTTTTAACAATATATTTACTCGCAGTGTCAAAATGGTGGTCAACACTTCCTGATTTCCTTTGAATCGAACGTAAACAGAAGTCAAGCGGCAAAAAAAAAAAAAAAAAAACGCTCACGTGCAACCGCCGGAAGACAAGTATCAACATATATGAGCCTCCTCAACCACCCTCAGAAAACATAGGGGGTCAGGATAGGTCTCCCGTACCCCCTTATACCCAATACTCACATTGCTTTTCCTCCATCTAGTAATTTGTTTAAATCGAAACACAAAATGGCAAATTCAGGTTTCGCTACCAGTTTGCGACCCGGTTCGCGAACCGATAAGCGCTTCTACCGCGAAAAATCTAATTTTTTTATTTGCCCCACGGGACCCTTTAATAACCCCAACATCATTCCTAGAGGGTCAAAAGGGGTCTACCTTGCCCCCTTTCATTAAATTCCCCCTTCGTTTTTCTCCTCCTCTTGTCTCTCGATCCTACCGAGAGACAAGATGGCGGCCGCACCGGACTGTTTAGAATGTTGACAGACACCGGAGAGCCAATCAGCTTCGCTTTGCAAAGCTCCGTTACGCGAAAAGTACTCGATCTGGAGCGCTACCTGGGACGCTGTCACAGATATATCTGTTTTTTAAAACGTTAATTTCTCAAAATCCACTGGAGCACATATATTGAGACCCAGCAAAGGCACATCGGGCTAACAGTCCCTACAATTTTGCCATGTTTCGTGTAAATCCATTCAGCCGTTCGAGCTAAAAGTGAGGCCAAACGCCCTATGAAAAAATGAATGGGAAAATGCGTTATGGGACCCCCCTTTTTTCTCGGCCCCCCTTGACGGACCCCCCCAAATTTTCAGGGGCAACTCAGAAACAAAATGTGCCATTTTCCTGAACATTTCAGCCGATTCCGTCCACAAACGCCAAAGTTATTAGACATAGAATTTTCAAAAGTTCCATAGAGAAAAAATCCTAACTATATATACCTACTGGCGACCGTCATAATTGTCATTGAATATATTTTGTAGTCTATGAGGGTGTAACATGTCCTCATTTTTAAGGAGGTTATCCACTGCTTACACACATTGGATTAGTTCCTGGTCCCTACTTTCATCCATAAATTCATTTTGATTTGCATCAATGTTTCCTTGGCTGCTCTCTTGCAGTACAATTTTAAATTGAACTTGCTGCTCGCCTTCCATTTTGCCTGAAATTTGGATAAAAAAAATATATATTAGTAGAGATAGGGCACTGTTGGGATTAATTTTAGATAGGCAGTTTTTATCAGTGAATTTATCTTTTGGCAGTGTATAGTATCAGAGTGGAAGTAGGACTATAAAAAAGTGTATGTGATTTAACCAAGACAAGCCTAACTCCATTCATAACTATAACAGAGAAGTCTATCTAAATCCATAACTACTACAGAGGGATAGTATATATCTATCAGAAAAAGTCTACCATATTAAGTTATAGTGCACAATATACTTCAGTTTTAAAAATAACAACTTACCTTCACAAACAAGTTGAAGTGTTTGGTGACTATTCAAATGTAATGTACAACAAGAAGTAGTAGTCAAAATGGCTGTGTTTCCTTCTCTTCCTTTATATATATTCAGGTATATAACCAATCAAATGTCAGGTAATAAAAGTAGAAAATTAAAGTAACATTTTTATTGGTTGTCAATTCCAACACTTCAGATGTGTTTTGTGAAGTAATTTACCTCACGGTATTTAGAGAGGTCTGCAGGCTTAATGGCTAAATGGAATTTCAATCAAATTTGTGAAAATGAAAGTGATTGTTATGTAGTATGAGCTAATGTATTAGCTAATGTATATACTGGAGAGCTAATGTGTCTCCAGTCATTTTTCTGTGAATTATTTTCCCACCTTTTTTATTGGACCGCTTCCCGGTATGCGTCCCGGTCCGCGAACCAGCAGCGTAACGGGAGTCCACCATTTTGTGTTTCGTTCGAATTAAGATACAAGATGGAGGGCAAATAATGTTCACAATGGGTAGAAGGGGGCACGGTAGATGTATCTTGACCCCCTAGGTTTTCTGAGGGTGGCTGAGGAGGACCATATGTTCGGGAAAAAAACATTTTTTTAAAAAATTTTGCGCGGTTAGCTTCCAGTTCGCGTACCGGGTAGCGCTCCGGGGAGCGTAGTTTGTTGAAAATTAGAGAAAAAAGTTAGAGAAAAATAATAATTGTGAGTGATCAGATGTAGGGTAGCTCTGAGAAGAGCTTTTGTGTTTATGGTTCATTTTGGTACTTATAAGTAGGTACCAATGCACAGTCTTAAATTCAAAATGAAAATTCTGTTGCCCTCATCTGAGAAGTGAACTCCATCTCCTCTGAAGATATCTTGCATGTAGTAACGCAAGTTATTGTTGTACATGGAGCCCATTCCATGGTCTCTCATGTAAGCTGAAACAGATTTGTTTACATGCTTCCTCGACTTCTCAATTTGTGGACAAAATTGGTTGGACCACCTCCATTTCTGTCTTTGGCATATATTGGAATATACCAAGGTAGTTTGAGGAAAAAGTGCCATTAATTGCTCAAAGGTGTCCTTTAAAAGCATTTCCAGACCTACCCCAGTCAAAGTGCCCAAATCATTACCTCCACAGTGCACAATTAACAGGTCAGGTTTTGGCAAATGCATAAAGGTTTTCACCAATGGTATCAATTGGTGACATTTTAATCCTCTTTGGCCCAACCACTTAATTTCCACATCTTGTAAATTGAGGTTAGGTAAATTTCTGTTCTCAGCATACCTTTGAGCCCAGTAGATGTACCTATGTCCAACAATCCAGACATTAAACATGGTGGGAGAAGGTTGTGCTGCAGTCAGATGAAGTGTGGTAATGAAAGGGCAGTTGAAACAGTAGGAGTTTGTATAGAAAAAAAACTGTGGATTTCCAGTGCTAGTGATTCATTAGCAGTGATTGGTGCATTTCCATTTCTGAAAACAGAAAGTTAGGGTGCATGGATGTGTTCTTTGAAAGATGTAATTTGAATGGTCAAGGAAAAAACATTTAATGAAAGATTGCACTGGATACGCAGGTGCACTGAGAGTTCAGAGTTCAATTGAAACATTGTTGTGTGAACTTGCAAACATGAGAGGTCTTTCATGAGGTGGTTGCTAAGCAAAAAAAGCAGAGAGGGCAGAGGGGGGAAGGGTTTTGATTTGAAAAAAGTGAGGGAAGAGTTATGATTGGCTAATATGAGAGATATGTGTAATGAATATCAGCATTGCTGTGCTTTCTATAGCTGCAGCCTCTGGAGTGCATCCTCTTTGTTCTGCTGAAGACAATTTGGAGTATTTCTGAGACTGTTTTGAAACTCAAAAAGTATTTGCTAAGGTGAGAAAAGATTTATTTAATTTAGATAGAGAATAGTATGATTTAAGGAGAAAATGATGAAGAAAGCTGTGTTTTTAAAATGTGGCTTTGTCTCAAGTGATATACAAATAGATTTTGTTTCTTTGAGAAATTGTAATAGCATATTCTGTGTAGCAATCTGGCATGCAATAACACAAGTTATTGTTGTACATGGAGCCCATTCCATGGTCTCTCATGTAAGCTGAATCAGATATGTTGTGTTTAAAAACGATTTTTGAAAACAATTACATTTCTGGATATGTTCTGCTAGAGCTTCATAGGTTGTTTGGGCCATATTTATAAGGCATTTGAGTGTCTCTGATGTTATTGTTCCCATTTTAATTGAAGAGCTTTCTTCATGGGGCTAGTTTCTTGTAAATACGCTCCCACCTGTGCTTGGTAAATTTAGATTATGATTATGGGAGTTACATAGCCATGTTAAAAATGTCCCAAAAATGGTGCAAGGGCAATGAAAAAAACGTTTTCATGTGTCTTAAGGACATTTTTAGTCATTTCCTCTTGAATGTAGGTATACAATTGATTTATATGCTGTGTTTAAAAACGATTTTTTGAAATCAATTACATTTCTGGATATGTACTGCTAGAGCTTCATAGGTTGTTTGGGTCATATTTATAAGGCATTTGAGTGTCTATGATGTTATTTTTCCCTTTTTAAATGGAAAGCGTTCTTCATGGGGCAAGTTTCTTGTAAATACGCTCCCACCTGTGCTTGGCAAATTTAGATTTTGATTATGGGAGTTACATAGCCATGTTAAAAATGTCCCAAAAATGGTTCCAGGGCATTCAAAAAACGCTTTCATGTGTCTTAAGGACAATTACAGTAATTTCCAACTAAATGTAGGTATACCATTGATTTATATGTTGTGTTTAAAAACGATTTTTTGAAATCAATTACATTTCTGGATATGTACTGCTAGAGCTTCATAGGTTGTTTGGGCCATATTTATAAGGCATTTGAGTGTCTATGATGTTATTTTTCCCTTTTTAAATGGAAAGCGTTCTTCATGGGGCAAGTTTCTTGTAAATACGCTCCCACCTGTGCTTGGCAAATTTAGATTTTGATTACGGGAGTTACATAGCCATGTTAAAAATGTCCCAAAAATGGTGCAAGGGCAATCAAAAAAACGCTTTCATGTGTATTAAGGACATTTACAGTCATTTCCTCTTGAATGCAGGTATACAATTGATTTATATGTTGTGTTTAAAAACGATTTTTTTTAATTAATTACATTTCTGGATATGTACTGCTAGAGCTTCATAGGTTGTTTGGACCATATTTATAAGGCATTTGAGTGTGTATGATGTTATTTTTCCCTTTTTAAATGGAAAGCGTTCTTCATGGGGCAAGTTTCTTGTAAATACGCTCCCACCTGTGCTTGGCAAATTTAGATTTTGATTATGGGAGTTACATAGCCATGTTAAAAATGTCCCAAAAATGGTGCAAGGGCAATCAAAAAAACGCTTTCATGTGTCTTAAGGACATTTACAGTCATTTCCAACTGAATGTAGGTATACAATTGATTTATATGTTGTGTTTAAAAACGATTTTTTTAAATCAATTACATTTCTGGATATGTACTGCTAGAGCTTCATAGGTTGTTTGGACCATATTTATAAGGCATTTGAGTGTGTATGTTGTTATTTTTCCCTTTTTAAATGGAAAGCGTTCTTCATGGGTCAAGTTTCTTGTACATACGCTCCCACCTGTGCTTGGCAAATTTAGATTTTGATTATGGGAGTTACATAGCCATGTTAAAAATGTCCCAAAAATGGTGCAAGGGCAATCAAAAAAATGCTTTCATGTGTATTAAGGACATTTTAAGTCAATGAGGAAACACAGGTGATGTAGATAGGCCACACCTTATCGTCATCCTGAATCAATCATTTAAAATGTTAGGGAGAGATTTATGATAGGTGTATGCCTGTTTTGTACCACTGTGCGTCACTTTTGTGACGCAGTGGTGGTGCAAAAGATTTGCTATGTTAAATAATAAGTAGGGTGTTACTTTTTTGATGACTGTTATTCATTTACTGTTTGGTAATAGTGGTTAATAACATTTTTTATTATATTTTTCCACAGATTCAACTGCAGATCATTTCAAAATTTGAAAAATGCCAACTAAGAATCAAATTAGAAAGGCTAGAAAACGTCAAAGACAGCAGGATCATCTATTATTGCAGCAGTCCTCTCCCCAAAAAACTTGTGAAATCATCAAGAAAGCTCCGGGTAAGAGCACGAAATCATTCATAAGAAATATTTGTAGTAAAAAAAGTATTTCAACAAAAAATGTTTCAGTCCAGAAAAAGAGAAGCAATTTAAATGGAAAGGAAAGATCAATCAAAAATGTTACTGCTAGAGCAAGAGATAACTCTGTGCATGATAGTAGAAAGAAACAACAGTTTAGGGACATTCGAAAACGAATGTTCCGCAACAGGATAATAGTTAATTTATAAAAAAATATTAAGAAAGGCCAACAGAAAGTGGCATTTTATAAGAAAAAGAAAAATGTAGAGAAAATTATTGATCATGCTTTCGAAATTAAGCGAAAGTTGTTTATTTTGGTAATCAATAGAATTAGGACACTAAACAAGGTAATTTCTGATTTCAAATCAAATAGTAGATGGAAGAGAGTAGTTAATCGTAGTAACTTTTGTGAAGTTTTTTCCGGAGAATGGATGCATAGTTCAAGTTGTGAGGCATTTTTTAATGAGGAGAGTTATTTTCAGGATAATGATTTTGTGTTTGCAGTTGACACCAGTGGTCGAGCTTATGAAGTGAAGGATGGTTGTCCAGTTGAAAAAGAAACACTTGTGACAACAGAGACAGACGAGGTGTAAGGTAATGAGGTTTTAGGAAGACGTCCTAAGGGTCCTGTGTACATTTGGAAGTGTAGTTCTATTTGCAGTGTGCAACAGGATTCCATCAATTTGCTTTGTGATTTTGTACGGACATTTAATAAGAAAAGTTTGAAGCAGAAAATGAAGTTGTTGCAAGAATTAGATCCTTGCAGAGTGAGACAATTGACAGGTTTGCGTGGTCATTCACTGGCTTGTCTTTCCAGGAGAGTATGCCAGAGTGTTTTTCATCATTTCAGGATGCTAGCAGTGCATCATAATAAAGTGAGGAAAATAGTGAGAATGTTGTATCATGCTAAGAGTCCAGCAATTATGCTTAAACAATTATGTGCTGCTCTTTTGCATGGTTCATGAGGTGATTGTAATTCACTTCAGGAGGTACCAAGTTGCAGAGACATAAGTCCAGGGCCCACATGAAATCACAGCTCAGGCAATGAAATACAGGCTGCACACAGGTGAAATAGGAATATCGAAATGATAATCGATATGAAGTTTTCAAAGTCGAGAGTGCTAAGGTGCCGTAGTAGTTAAGCATCCTCTGGCGAAATAGTTGTAAGTGTTCCGGCTCGTTTGCGAAGACAGGAGGGACATCCATTTTTAAATAAACAAGATGGTAACACAAACGTCGCAGCACTGCCAGTTCAACAGGAAGTCCACAGAAATAGGTCGCCGGCTATGGAGTGAAGAGTAGCAGAATGACTTGATAAAATTTCTAGCAGAGTAGTCACTTAAATATTGCTTAGTAGTTATAAAAAAAAATAGCCTGTCTTGAAGTGGAGGATGCGATAAAAAAATAAGGGAGTCATTTCAGCAAATTGCAAAGGAAGGTCACTTTTTTTTTACGAATGCTGTTGTCTCTGAATATTAGCAGAGTGAAAGATATGTGTGTGAACAGATGCTTCGCTAACTTCCATTTGTGACAATAACGCTGTTGTTCATGTCTTCGGATTCAAGGTCGGTATTCGCTGCTAGATGGAAACATCAAGGTTCGCATGCGTGGGGTAGATAAACTACATTCTTAAAGGGAAGCAAATGCAGAGTAATTTTTACCGCGTTAGCTTTGCCGTTTAAAAAGTCATAGTGATTTTCATTATATGTAAAAAAAATGTCACTGATGAAGAATGGAAAAAAATCGTTATAATAACAGGCACTGGTGTATTTTTGAAAAGGTGTGCAACATTACAGATATTATAATTAAATAAAAAATATAATTGAAAGTGTTTGCACTAAATACAAATTTGAGTAAAGTTATTTGTATAAACATTTAGGGGTAGATTAACATGGTCCGTGTGGCACTTTTGCTTCACTTGTGATATGTTAACAGTGATGGCAAAGTGGCGTAAGGGATTGTAAATCTGCCCGACTTTTTTTGCCGTCTCAAAAGCATTTGTAAGTGAAAGGGAGCGATTTAGTTTTATGACTGTAGGAGGTAGTGAGCCGCTGGTATCCATTTATGTGAAGAAATTTATAGAATATAAAGAGTAAAAAAACAAAAAAGGTACAGTAATTAATTTGTGCATTAGTCATGTTGCAGTTGTGGCTTCGGATTCTAAAAAGGGAAAAGTGTTTAGGCGATTAATATGCAGCTTTGAAAAAAAACGTGTTTATGGTTTAAAAATGAAATGTTAAGCTTTAAAGCAGGAGTTTTCAAAGTGGTCCTGGAGGGCCAGATGCATGGTACATTAAAAAAATCACTACATGTTTTTCAATGGGATTATGTAAGAAATATGTGTCTTTATCTACTGTTTAGTTTATCAGCCTGTTGCCTATTCTTTGACTTTTACTATTGCTGTGTCTTATAAATTTTCCAGGGGCGGCTCTAGGCTCATGGTGGCCCTGGGCAGGGAGCGTAGGTAGGGGACCTCATAACAGGGGGTCCGAGCGGGGTGGAGTGCGGAGTTCAGTGAAGAGGGGGTGGTCAGGGTGTTTGGAAGTGGAACAGAGCAAGAAGATGCCAAATTTCTGGCATGGGCCGCCACGCAAATATGTATCCATCCTCAGAGGATTATTATATTAAGGATATATATTAACATGGTGGCCCCTGGGGTTTGGTGGTCCTGTGCAGGTGTACTGCTTGCATATGCCTAAGGCCGGCCTTGTATTTTCAGTCTATGCACTTGTTTTCTGTCACATGGGCTTTTTGTTATGAAGGCCTAGTGTCGCTGGTGCATCAGTTTTAACATGGGAAAAAGTGACATATCTGTGGTGCAACGCTTTAATAAATGAGACATTTTGTATCTTATTTTAATGATAGAGGATTTTGGGGAATTTATCTGTTATGCTTGTTCTTTGCTATAATGGTTCTATGTTGTGTAAGAAAAAACTCTGTAATAAGTTAATTACATTTTATTATTTCCTTTTTTATAGTGTTTGGTGCTGAAAAGCAACAACCTGCCTTCTGAATTATACAATTTGAGGAAATATATTCTTTTTTTCAGGTGAGTTGGTATTTTTGCTTTGGCAATTTTTTTGGGTGCTCATGAAAATAATAATGAATATTTTTTAAAATGTTTGGAACATGATTTTATCTTGAATTTTTCACATGGGTTGTATCTGCTTATACTAGATATGTATTTTGAGATATTCTCCACTGACAGTTGAAATTATCTTTTAATGGGCTTGGTGCATGTGTTTTTTTGGAAGGAGTTCAGATTTATGGATTATTGGAGTATAATTCTTTCAGGTTTCCATTACTTAATTCTTGTGAAGTGCTCATTATTTTGAAATCTTTTTGCATTATGTTTGGCAGTCTTTCTCCTTTATTTACAGAGAGGTATTATGATATGGTTCTAGGTGTGATGGGCATCTTTCCTGCATATCTGTGATTATACTATATATAGGCACTGTTTTACATATTAATGCAGATCTTTATTATGAGGTGGTTCTTCATGGTTAGTATGACATTTTGTATATGCTATGACATTTACATGGTGAGTATGCTGTTGAAACATAAAAGGAACTGTCTCTGTGGGAAGTAGTAATCTGTTAAGTGAATGCTATGGTTTGTATAGTGTGAGCCTTCTCTTCAGAGTGCATATAGTTTATATTGCACTTTGTACTGGTGAACTCAAAAAATGGGTCTCTAAAAATTAATTGTACAGTTAATTAATATTTCTGATATCTACAAAATCTAAAAATAAATTTTACAGTAAAATGTCTTTTAACATCAGTAATTATTTAAAGGAAAAAAAAGATCAGTGTTAATGTTTAGGGTTATATTGCCAATTTCTTGTCAAAACAAGAGGAATGTGGTATCTTACAATATATAGAGTTAATAAGTTAGAAATTATAAAAATATATGTAGTTTAAAAATTAGTAAAGGTACTTTTAAGTTATACATTCATGAAAAAAGATATAATTTAGTCTCTATATTTTTTTAAAAGGATACAGAAGAATAAAGTGAGTCTAGTTATGGAGAATTCCTCAGAAGAGAATCAAATTCATTTTGAAATCATTAACGAAGTGATTGAGGAAATTTTAGACACGGTCTTTGGGGAGGAAATAGATGAAAATGATGATTTTATGGACATGTCTTTAGACTCAGCTTACTTAGAGATGGTAGAAGGAGATGAGGACTTTGGACTTGAAGAAGTCCCTGATGATCTAATGCTGGAAGTTCTTCTAAATTATGAACTTTGAATAAATAAAAAAATTTGATAGCAAAGCATTCGTGAAGACAGTTTTCTTGACCTATTCGTCGATGATCTGCTTTATGAGAGTGATAAGACATGTTCTCATGAAGTGTAAAAGAGATTGTAGTAAAAAAGATTAAAACATGTACGATGACTGATAGTTCTTGAAAAAAGTGTACTGTTTGTATGCTTTAAAGATTAGAATAAAAAAACTGTCTATAATGTTAAAACAGATATGGAGTGTGATAAATTTAGAACTAACATTCACTACAGGATTTCCTACTCTGTTCAGAGACTTTCTGTTATTTTGTTTATTCTATTAGGAAATGAATCTGTGGTTTTAATTTGTACGGTATATGCTAGCAGTGAACTCTAATATTTGTTATGTTTGTGTTTTACAGATTGACAATTTCATCAAAATTTTAAATTAAGATGCCGACCAGAATTGAAAAAAGAAAGCTCTATAAACAGACTTACAATTTGAAGAAGAAAGGAATTGAACAATTATCAAACGAAGAAAGGACAGATAAAAAGAAGAGAGCTCCTGGTAAGCAAACCAAAAAGTTTTTGAAAGCAATTTTGGGAAGGAAAAATGTTAGTATTGAAATCCAGAAGAAGAAAAGGATATCAGTATCGAGAAGGAGATATGGAACCAAAGATAAAAATGTTTCTGGAATCAGGAGACAGGAAAAAGAGTACAGTAGAACCCAGACGAATCAATTTAGCCAAATCAGGAAGCGTATGTTTTACAACAGAGTAGTTTCGGATTTATTACAAAAGGAGAAAGTTTCTAAAAGAAGATCTACTTTTCTTAAGAAGAAACAATATATAGAGGGTATTGTTGAGCGCGCATTTGAGACAAAAAGAAAATTATTTATTTTAGTACTTAATAGAATAAATACTCTAAATAAGGCAATACGAGTTTTAAAAGGTAAAAGTAAATGGAAGAGACACGTAAATAGGAGTAATATTTGTAAAGTGTTTTCTGGGAAGTGGATGCATACTTTAACTTCTGAGCCATTTTTCAATGAAGAGAGTTACTTTCAAAGTAACGATCTGTTGCATGCAGTTGACACCAGTGGTCGAGCATATGAGGTGAAGGATGGTTGTGTAATTGAGAAAGAGAAAATTGTGGTTAGAAATGCAGAAGAGGTTATGGCTGGAGAAGCTTTAGAGGCACGTCCTAATGTTCCTGTTTACAGTTGGAATTGTAGTAGCATTTGTAGTGTACGACAGGATTCAATTGATTTCTTTCGCAATTTCTTAAGTAAGTATACTAAAGAAAGTCTAAAAATAAAATTGTAATGTTGCAAGAATTAGATCATTGCAGAGTGCGAGAAAAAATAGGTCTGCAAGGTCATTCACTGGCTTGTCTTTCTAAAAATATATGCCAGAGTGTGTTTCATCACGTCAGGATGTTAGCAGTGCATCATACTGAAATGAGAAAATTAGTGAGAAAGTTGTATTATGCAAAAAGTCCAGCACTTAAACTTAAACAGTTAAATAGTGCTCTTTTGCATGGATGTGAACTAGATGTTAAGAAGATTTGTGCAGAAATTGAGGTAAGTTATTTTGGTCCAGAGGAAGACAATGCAGAAACTGATATAATTATGG
The DNA here is from genome assembly GCF_964263255.1 of Lissotriton vulgaris. Lineage (NCBI taxonomy): Eukaryota > Metazoa > Chordata > Amphibia > Caudata > Salamandridae > Lissotriton > Lissotriton vulgaris. The sequence goes on along the minus strand of NW_028244238.1, from coordinate 373,952 downwards.
AAGGAAATGTATTAGAAAATGTTGGACATGTTAATATTGAACATTTTGAACAGGATATAATAAAGTTTAAGGTAATTGCAGGTGAGAAACCACATTTTTCTTGTGTTTGTTGTTCACGCATTCATTACAAAAGTCAAACTAGGTTAGTTGATTTATATTTAAAAACTACAGATGAAAGTAATGGTCAATGGAAAGATGTTGCAACTTATTTGTTGGTAGAAAACTATTTTGATTTGGGTTTTGAGCAACGTATTTGTAAATATTGTTATAATAAATTAAATTAAAATAAAATGCCTGCTAGAGCTGTTCATAATAATCTAGAGTTGATAAATATTCCATCAGAATTGATAGATTTAAATACTTATGAGACCATTCTGATTCAATGTGTACATACTTTTCAGGCTATTGTTCGTATGGAGCCTAAGACTGGTAAATTAAATCCTTCAGATTTACAAAGAGGATTAAAGGGTAGAGTTGTATATTTGCCACTTGATTTAAAAAAAATGGAAACAATTGGTGTTGAAAATGTAGAAGAGGAACCTCTAGTTATTCTAGTTAATGGTGTACCTACAAAGAGTAAGAAAATCTGGCAAGATTTATGTATACGTAGAGCAAGAAGATGAAAGTGAAGAAGAGGACAGTGAATTGTCTAGTGGACAAATTGAAAAAGTTGATGTATCCAGAAGTGAAGAAATGTATGAACATTACAGTGTTCATCCACTGCATTCCAAAGAAGCAATAGGGAATGCTATTGAATTATTTCAGATGAAAAAGGCGAAAGGAAATCCTATTAGTGTGTGGGAAGAAAGTTTGGAAGGTCGTTGTTTTCCACAGTTATTCCCTACAGGTGAAGGTACACGATATGATGATCGACCTATGCAGATTCCTTCATCTGAATACCGGACAACAAGATTATATGCAGAAGATCCAAGGTTTCGCCAATGCATTCCATATTTGTTTCATCTTCTGTTTGAGAGTGACTTATCTGGTCTGTCTTATGCAGTAAACCATATCTTAAAAAGTGGAGTTCATCTGCAAAACATTTCAGCAAAGGAATTTATGGATAAAGTGCAACAGAAAGATAGTGTTTTGGATTCACACGTAATTAATTTAATGGCTTGTCAGCGTGGTACTAATGAGTATTTGTACCTTCGTCATGGAGATTTGAAGTGCATGCTTAGAAACTTAGGAGCACCAACATGGTTTTTAACTCTAAGCTGTGCAGAGTATGCTTGGGAAGATTTACTTGAATTTCTTCGGGAGGCGAATGCAAACATAGAAAATATAAACTACAAGACACCTGGAGAACTGTGTTCATTAGATCCAGGTAATGTTTGCAGATATTTTATTCATAGATTTGAAGCTATGATGTCTTTCATTACAAACAAGAAAAATCTGCCTCTTGGTGAAGTACTGGATTTCTTTTGGAGAAAAGAATATCAAGCAAGAGGTGCTCCTCATATTCATATGCTGTTATGGATCAAGGATGCTCCTAAATTTGGAACAGACTCGGATGAGACTGTACTGTCTTTTATTGAACAGTATGCCACTTGTGACATACCTAATAGTACAACTGATAAGGACTTAAGAGGAAAAGTGTAACGTTTTCAAAGTCATCGTTGTGGAAAATATTGTCGGGGAAAATTCAAATCAAAGAGTAAATTCTACACCAAATGTCGTTTTGGATTTGCACGACCAGTACTTTCAAAAAGAAGAGTCAACAATTTGATGTCATGTTTGCGACATATCATCAGAAGAAGGTCACCTAAAAATACGTAAGATTTAAGAAGAGGTGAAGAATCCAAATGTATAAATGACTATAACCCAGTCATTTTGTCCATTTGGAATGCTAACATGGACATACAATATGTTGCAGACAACTCTATTGCTGTGGCTTGATGTGCAACGTCTTACATCACGAAATCTGAAAAGACGGAACTGAAGGAGATGTGGGAAGACATTTCTCATGAAAAGAGCCTAAGCAAGAAATTGTATACGTACAGTTTGAAGATGTTGTCTCATCGAGAAATTGGAGCATATGAATGTTGTGACCGGTTATCATCTTCAAGTCTTTATGCAAAATCAAGGACTATTCTCTGGGTGAGTTTGGGTCTTGCAGAAACACGAAACCGTGTTCTGAAACCTGTGCAAGAAATTGAATATTTAGCCCAGAAAGAACCAAACAGTACAGACATTCTGAAAACAAATATGTTGGATACATACTATCCAAATAGAAGTACTCTGCTTGAAAACATTTGTCTGTATGAAATACTTTAAAACTACACTTTTAAAAGGAATGTTACAGAGAACATTGATAAAGGTGCACACGCTGTAATTGGACATGAAGGATGTCTGGTGAAACAAAGAAAAGGACACTTGATTAATCATCGGAAACTAAGTTGCGATACACCTGACAAAAGAGAATTTTACTATTTTGCTCTTTTGCAACTCTTTAAACCATGGCGTAGAGAAGAGGAACTACTTGGAGACTTTGATAGTTATGAAGATTCATTCAACGCATCTAAAAGTAGTATTGAATGTCCTGTTTTTAGCAATTATCTCCAAATGTTGAATGACGAAATAGAGCAAGAAGCGGCAATTGCAGCGGAGATTGCTAGAGATAGTTCACAAGGTAGTCAAAGTTCGGCTTCATTAAGTCAAGATCCACTGGGACAACCAATTATCCAAAATGAAGCAGCCACCGCCATGGATGAGGTGGAAAGAGCAATGCAGCAAGGTCAAGAGGAAGTAATCAACTTAGAAGAATTAAAGAAGCAATTTAATATTGAGCAAAGACAGATATATGATGAAGTAACAGAGCACATTGAGCATGACTTTCGTCATGAGAGAAAAGATTGCTCATTTATGTCATTTGAACCTATTCGACTATATGTAAGTGGAGAAGCAGGGACTGGTAAAAGTTTCCTAATTAAAGGAATTACTACATATTTACAGCAAAGAACTCAGTCAACACTGTTGTGCGTTGTTACTGCTCCAACTGGATTGGCAGCACATAATATTAAAGGTATTACTTTACATCGTTTACTGATGCTGCCAGTTGAACATGAAAATAAATTACAATATCACAAGCTATCTGGAGACGCTTGTTTTGAAGTTTCTAGAGTCCTTAAAAAAATGAAACTTCTGATTATTGATGAAGTAAGCATGGTATCCAATTTAATGCTTGCTTTTGTGCATTTAAGAATGCAACAGATACTTAAGACAGAGTATGATGTGTTATTTGGAGGTAAACATGTCATAGTTTTTTGAGATCTACTGCAGCTAACTCCTGTGAAAGGACAACCTGTATTTGAAACTCTTATGCATGAGGAGACCAGAAAGTGCCTGGGCAGTAATGGAAATGTTAATATATGGTCACATTTAAAATATACTGAACTGATTCAAAATATGCGACAGGCAAAGGATACTAAATATGGAAATATTCTTCAAAATATTAGGATTGGAAAACTAACTGAAGATGCGAAACACACTCTACGAACACGATTACTTTCCAAGCTGTTTCCTAATGAAGATAATGTACCTGAGAAAATATATAGTAAAGAGGAGAAAATGTTGAATTTAGAAAATCAAGAAATCAAGAAATTAAGAAACTGGAAGCTAAAGATAGAATTGAGCATGAAGGTAGTACTATTGTTTTGTCTGAAAAGTTGAAGTTAAAATTGGATTCTCTTAAAAAAACTATATCGAAAACTGCTGGTTTAGAGAAAAATCTGTATGTATGTTTAAATTGTCGGATAAATTTAAGGAGAAATTTACATGTAGAAAGAGGATTGGTAAATGGAGCAATGGGTAATGTTGTTGGTTTTGTCAATTATACAAATAGAGATGAGATTGAATTTTTAAGAATAAAATTTGATGGAATTGAGGAAGTTCAACAAATTAGTCGCTGTTTAACTCGTTTTTTGCTTGTGAAAGACTTATATGTCTGTCGGAAGCAATTTCCAATTTGTTTGGCAGATGCAGTGACTATTCACAAATCTCAAGGTTTAAGTGTAGATTGTGCTTTGGTAAATATTGGAAGCACTGTATTCAAAGAGGGTATGGCGTATGTTGCTTTATCGCCAGTTAGAACTTTATGTGGACTTTATCTAATTGATTTTGATGAGACAAAGATTAGTGCAGATTTAAATTTTGTGAAGGAGTATAATAGGTTAAGAAGAGAATATGCTCCAAGTTTACCTCAATATCCTTTAATTGAAAGGCGTATGATTGGTCAGAAAAGGAGAAATGAGGAGAAATGTGCTGAAGTAGTCGAGAAACGATGAAAAAAAGATGTAGCTGTTGTTGGTAGGCGTAAGAAAACGGTTAGTATTCAAGAGATTGTTGGATTTAAGTTTGAAAACAGGTCTGGTGTCAACTGCTATGCAAATGTAGTAGTTAATGTTGTTTTTTTCTGAAAAATGTTAAGGAACAGATTGTAGAAAATCAGGAGCAAACATTTTGCTATTCATTAAATTCTATATTTGAAAAATGTAGTAGTGGTGATAGTGAAGTAGCAAGTGTTTCAGAACTAAGGAATGTTTTAGACATATGTGCAGGAGTAAATCAATTTTCCCAGAATATTCAGCAAGATTCTCATGAATTTATTATGTATATGTTTACAGTTTTGGAAGATGAAGGTGTAGATATTGATAGTCTTTTTGGCCTTTCTTATAAATGGGAACATAAGTGTGATATTTGCTCATTTTCAAGTATTACTGATATACACAATGAAAGATTTATATATTTAACATTACCAGACTGTAAAGAAGTGTCTTTTAATAAACTAGTGAAAGATGCGCATCAGAACATGGTCTGTTCTCAATGTAAGTCTGAAATGTTATCAACTTTATTTATCCATAGATATGGACAATATGTAATATTAATGTTTCAACGATGCAGAGCTGATGGGAATAAATTGTCAACTTTAATTAAAAATGTTATGGCTTCTCAAGTATCTATTTCTAGAAGAACATTTGTAACTGTAGCCATTATTTTTCATGAAGGGCCTTCAACATCATCAGGACATTATACAGCTTATTTAAAGTGTGCAAGCGGCTGGACGCTTTGCAATGATAGTCAATTGACTTTTAAGAAACGTTTGCCTTTTGCCTTAACCAACTCCTATCTGCTATTTTTGGAACCCAAATTTCAGTAGAATGACTTGCTGTAGGAAGATTAATACTGTAAAGATATGAAACTTTCTTGTTTACAAATATCATATAACTGAGGGTGTACAAATCTATAAATGAAATTTGTGTTTGGCATAGTGATAACATCAGGTACAAATTTACTTAATGTTTTATGGTATAAAACATGTTACAAATTTTAACTGTAAAGTTTCACAAAAGAATAGATAAGACTAAGATTCAGAAATTTCAGAAAAAAACTACTTCACTCATAGTATTTGGCCACGTGGAAAAATATGAGAGAAGAACTTTAGATAATTATTTTAGAACATATATGGACGCAGGTTTTTGGGAGAGGTATTTAAAAGATAATGAGTTAACTTATACAATTTGGCCACGCGGAAAGATATGAGAGAAGAAAATGTGTACTTAAGATAAATTTTTATAGAAGATACTTGCACGGGGCTTTGTTGAGATATATTTAAAAATAGGTTGTATAGTTTAATTAGTTTGTAACTGTGGAAGATGTAGTGTGCTTACTCAAGAAATTGCGAATTTGAGAAAAACATTTAAGACATGTTTTTTTCAGGTATTTATAATATGTATGGAGATTTTGTATGGGTTTTTTAAACACAATCATTTTGATTGTGTTTTCTTTTTCCCCACTGTTATATGATGATTAATATTGAAATCACTGTTTATAGTGAAAATCAATGTATTCTGAGGACAGCAAAAATAAACCATTTAATATGTTGTTTGAGTTATTTTGTTATATTGAATTTAGAAATATGTATTATAACAGATTTTTTTACTGTCTTCCACAGATATTATATTTATAAGGTAAGTACAACTAATAACATCCGAGAGTTCTCTCTGCCTCTCTCTTATTGACTCCTACTATTTTTTCTTTTAAGAAATGTACATTATAATCTTATTTTTACTTTTCTTCCACAGGTACTACGTTTTTAAAAGAAATTTACTTTACTTTTTTACTATTTTTTAGGTAAGTATAACAAATAAAGACACTTTTACATCACTGTGTCATTTCTTTGTCTATCCTGGGTAAAGCAATGTCATGTTTAATATAAGCACTTCCACATAGGATTGGGTGCATTTTTATAAGGCATGCTTTAAAAGTGATTTAAAGAAATGAGTGACATTTCACTGAGTGAGTTCAGCAACACTGATATATGAAAACATTGGTGGGAAATGATATTAAATGTTACATGGTATTCTTTCCAGGAGTTTAAGTCCTTTGCTGCAGTGGCAATTCTGCCTCAGCATTAGGGGGCCGGGGGGCAGAGTGGTACTTGTATGCTCATGAGAGAGCCACTCCTTCACGAGCCACGGTTGAGATGTGTTCATGATACAGTGGCTCTGTCATGGCTCCGCTTAGTCAATAGAACGTGTCATGGAGGCACAATATTAGTGCTGCGCAAGCACAGCGGCAAGCCCATGACAAAACTGGTCCATCATGAGGACAGCTCAGGTGATGCTTGTGACGGAGCAGCTCTGTCATAAGCATGTAAGGACTTAACAGGTGTTAAAAAAAACTGAGGGGTCTCTTCAAAGAGAGTTTTGGTTGTAATTAAAGGGCACTTTAAAGCACATTGTGGCAGCTTTATGTTGACATTGCGTCTCTTTGCGCCACAATTTCGTCACTTTATTTAACACAATGACAGTGGAAATAATGTACCATATTTACAACGTTATGGATCTAGGAGATATGTCACATTCTAAAGCCCTGCACCATAAGGAAGTGTTCCTCTGAAGGAATGCGTCTTGAAAGTGGCTGACTGTAATCCATGAGATTTCACTCAGTGACTTTGAGGCCCATGCTGTTTCAAAACTGTGCATGTGCTTGAAGCAGGCGTAGGTATTGACGCAGCATTGTGAATATAGTGCACTGGTGAGCCTTAATGGAGGTGCATCACACTTGCGATGCAATTGTAGCAATGTATTACTTTTTCGGCACAGATGTGTTACGCATGCATGCTGTTTTTGTACCATGGTGCGCCACATTTTAAATGTGGCACACCATGGGTGACGGAGCAGTAGCATACTGTGGTGCACATTAACTGGTGCATATCTGGGTATGAAGTAGTTAATATAAATCTGCCCCATAGGTTACAAATCTACGTGTTCTATATGATTGTAGCATGGGTGTTTCACTTTTTTATACCTAACAGAATGCATTCTGTATGCTGTAGCAGGAGGAGTACTACATACTTGAATATTCTTCAGTGCTTATTTTCATTTTGTAAGTGGTATTGAGATCGACACAGAAATTCCTTGGATCAGAGGGGCTGTTCCTGTGCATCTGGAGGACTGCCAAGCCGCTGCAGCAGTGGGAGTGAGGCCTTTCAGAGGGGAGCAGCGCAGCTCCTTTTGATGCTCACAATTGTAGATAACAGGGTAGAGATGTCCGTGGAATTTATGGATGGTTAGTCACACTAGAGTGTGCACGGCGCCCCTAGCACCTCATTACGGCACACAGGGGAGCTGCGTTGCACACTTTGAGAATCATAGACTTAGGAGATAAACCTTCATAATAGCAAGGCCTCTAAGTGATAAAAATCGCTGGTGCTCGGCATTAAAAATATCACTGCTATCGGTGGTATTTTCCACAGTGTTAGTGCTTCAACATCAATGGAAACACATATGTGATAGAAAATCCTGTAACAGCCTCAGTATTTCACATTATCGCCTGAAAAAAAAAGTTGTTTTCACACAGTAATGTGTGCTTTGTAATTAAGGGACGGGGTGGATTTTATTTACTACACTGTTATGTTAACGATGTCGAATGTTTGATTAGAGGAGGCTTTAACAGTTTTGCGATAAACTTTTTCTCGCAACGCCTCTTTTTGTGATAGGGTGTTTTGCCCTCCAACCACATTTTAAATGTGCTTTGACCTACGCCCACTTTGCATGTTGCTTTCTTAGTATACGTAACATATTCAAAGTGGTCTTACGGCAGGCGATGTAATGCCGTATACAAGAAGGTGCAGCAGAATATTTTCAGGGATAGGTAAAACATTAACACCGCTTTTATCGGCAGAAAACTGCAGATATAGTGGCAATAACGGCGTTGATAATATGCTTTATGAATTGCAATCGAATCTAATGTTAGATGTAAAGCAAGTAACGTAGGTTTCGGTTGCAATTCATACATCATATTATGAAGGCTATTATCGTTGTTTTATTGGCAGTGTTCTGTGGATGAAATCGACGATGATGTATTACGTCTCCTTCATAATATTCGGAAGTATCGTCGCTTTTTTGCATAATTGTCCTGAAAAAAAGCGTCAATACTTCAGCTTCTGAATAGGGGGCATATTACCAAGCAATAGCGATAAATATCGCTATTGCTTGGTTAGAGACAAAAAGTTACTGTTCAGCTGCGGCAATTTTTATCGCAAATAAACCTTGGTATTAACAAGGTTTATCGCAAATGCGATAAAAATCGGCTGCAATGCATGAAAATTGCTGAAAAGTCAGCGATATTCATGCATTACCGAGTTAATGCTCTTAGCCATGTTATTCACTTCCCATTTGGATAACATGGCTAAGGACTGCTCACGGCAGGTGTTAGCTTTTGGAGATATTCGCGCTTAGCGCGAATATCTCCAAAAGTTGGTAATAGGAGATAGCAATGTTAGCAATTGTTTCCAGTCGCTAACATCTTGGCACGCCCACTTTGCATATCATTGTTGCGTGCTTATCTAGGTTCCTGATCGATACTGTGACCTTATGCCCCTATTCGGCTATAAAGCCCTTTATTCCCTATATTGGCATAACCGTTCAAGTGCGATTTTCTGTAAAGTCATCTCTGGCCTCACACGAACAGAGCCACATTCCAGCATGACTCTCTGCTACTTCCTATGCGACCAATTAGTGCAATGACAGAGCAGCAGTCACTATCTGATATTCCTAGATAACACTCCGAGTTCTTCAACAAGATAAAAACTTAGCAAACCTGGAAATCCCCGCTTGCTATGTTTTGATTAGTAATGGAACTCTAATGAGCAACTGATAACTGTCACTTCCTAGTGACATCTTTAATTGACGTCTTATGTCCAGCAAACTTGCGTCAATCCCGGCACCTGTCAGGTATAAATATTACCAACGTTGCCTTAAGCAATGAGCGAACCTGTTGCTGATGCCAGCTGCCTGCATGACCCCGTGTTGGTAACAACTAGCACTCTGTCGCTGCAGCCTGCTATCCTGTGGTGGTGAAGCTACTGATTACCATTATCGCCGCTACAGCGCGAACTGTGGTTCAGTACGCTTGAGGAGCCGTGCAGCCGTCCTCTGCGAAGACATCCAGCCCAGCTGCCCGCGGACGCTGTCACCCCTCCTTCCTCGACGCGCTGAGAGAAGCCGCTGCATTTCTCGTGCAGAGAAATCCAGTCCCGGCGCTTCCGGTTTACCCTCGCGGGTGACTGGGATATCGAGAGAGACCCCTGAAGGAGATACCAATCCTCCATCATTCTATTCAGAGGTATGGTGTTGACTAAACCCTTAGACGAGAATTCTTGAAACAAACATTGGCAAAACCAACTTAACTTAAGCTACTTACTTACTCCCCTTCTCACGTGTTAGGCTTAGGTCAGGCACACCGGGGTAGGCTTAGTTAGAAGCACCAGTTGAGTATGTTAGCCTAATGTATATATGACTGTATATATGTTTTATTACTTTTAAACCATTGTATGGCTAAGAAACCATATCAATGCTTTTACAGTTCTATTTCGCAATACTTATCTTACTGTACGTACTTTTTATAATAACAGTTATTGCAATTGTGGCAATACATTTCTCTTGTATGAGAAGAAAGACTGTTCAATAAATGTTAACCCTTTATTGATAAACGCCCGTCTCTCTATTCTCTACATATTGTGAAAGTAAACTGCACTAGACTGACTGAGTGAAATCTATGTCTATTGTTTCACACGACCCTAGAGATCGACTCTTGATCTGAGGAGCAAAGTTGTCATGTTGCACGGTTGTTGGAAAACTGAATCCCTTCTTGTCTGTGCCAAGGAAGCTGATCACTTCCTATGCAGAGAAGAAGGTTTCCAGTGACCTCTGAGCTAGTTGGTAACACAACCCAATTAAGTTTAGCATAGTCAGTGGAGGCCTGGAATATCCGCAGTTCCACGTCGATACTACTGTTTATGTTATTCCAATGCGCAGGGCCTAGTGGGAAACTAGGAACTACACTACATGGCGCCCTAACGTTTGGTAAGGCGATAAACTAACGTAAGACTTGTAGAGTAACTCAGTCGTGCATATTTCACACCCCTTTCTCCCGTAAATACTCCAATAGACGTCTGGAGTGGGTGAAAGGTTAAAATCCGCCCGACCTTAGTAGGAAGAGATTCCTATGTAAAGCTCTGGTTTATTCAACGTTGAAGGATACAGTGTTCCAAAATATTGTGCACCTAATCTTTGTCTCCTTGGAGACCTACTCTGCAAACCTGCATTTTTTAAAATGCCAGAAAACGGAACCTCTGGGGCCGCAGTAGATGCGACTCAGCAAGGTCCCGAACAAGCAGACCCGGATGCTATTATCATCCCGGTCCAGTTAAGAAGATCTATAACTTTAAAACTTATAGATAACGGACTGCCACCTCAAGGTGGTACAGTAATTTTCGTGATAGAGGCTCACGAGTATCGGCAGACAGAGGTATTCTATTCATGGATAAACTTTCCAGCGGTAAACGCTATAACACAAGAGTTTCACTATTACAAAATAGAGGAACCTCCGGATGAGTACGCCCCTTTCGAGGAGGTTGAAATTCCACTTAAATTTCAAGAGCACCTGCTCTGGTTTAATGGCGCCCTAAAACACAATGATCACATTACCAGGCTCGGTCCACTAGGTAGACCAGGAGCCACGTGGCCGGTTCTAGCCAGCTACACACCACATCCTGACATTGCAAGAATGTCTAGAGAAGAGCTGTTAGCACAGCTAACCACATTAATAAAAATACATAGGCAATTAGTCCAATATGTAATACGGACTGCAACAGTCCAGCCAGCTGTTAATTCACACCAGCTGACCCCTCATCAGGGGAACACAAATAAAATTACACCACAGAACATACAGTCATGTCTTGGTAAAACACCCGTAAAACGGGAACAAATTCCTTTCTGGTTAGCCCAGAAAATCACTCAAATAGAGGCAGTATTTCCTGATACTACCCCTATTGAGAAACACAGAATCTTGACCATCTGCCTTCCTATGGGAATCGCACCACACGTGGAGGACTGCGACACTTGGGGTACAGTCTTTGCTTCCATTTACACAAAAACACACGGTGTTCCGTCTATGGCGGTCATACCAGACGTGCTAAAACAGATTCAAAATGAATTCGGTCCAGAACCCGCTTTAAATCTAGGTATGAAACTACTGAAAGACTTCAAGCAGGTCACGGCTATATTATTAGCCAACGTAAAGGGAGAAGCAGCATCTGTGGCGATTCGCCAGAAGTTGAGGGAAACAGATATAAAAGATCCATTTGAGCTTGCAAAAATCATAGAAAAGTGCTATGAAGAATTAGGTAGAGACAGCTTGGGTGGAAAACCAGTCAAGCCCCAACTGCTCGAAAATCCTGAAAAATTATTTATTAAAAATAATTTAAACACTCCTAAAAAGAGCTGGGATGGAAATAAACAATCCACTCCCAAGGAAAAAGTTTTCCAGTCCAGAGGAAGGTCTCCTCGACGGAGGGAAAGAACTCCGACTCGAGAACGCCAGTCTCCCCAACGAGAGCCCTCTGAGAAAAGATATAACCTTAGAAATAGGGATAATATAAAAAAACCTGACAGATATCAAAGTGTTGATACACGTCCCTCTCGATCTTCTCCACAGAATTCGGAAAGAAGAGGACGGTCAGACCCAGGAGAGCACACCAAGTCCAAAGACAAGGAACCTGCTCAAAATAAGAAATCTCAATTTCAGAAAAAGAAGGTAGCCAGTATTAGAGTAATCAACCATGCCGAGAATACTGAGGACACAGTTGAAAAACGGGGAGTGGGCATTGACAATGTTGGACAGTGCAGCAGAGATCAGTATAGCGCACAAGAACTTGATGAGTCATCTGGAGACAGTGGACACGAATGAATACATTCAGGTTGAAACTGCCGACGCCAGACTTAGCGAGCCCCATAAAATATACGAAATAACATTGCGTATGGAGGGTGATAAGACTAGGAAAATTAAGGGTCTATTTTGGGATAAGCTCTCAAAAGGCTATGATATTCTGTTAGCTGAAAAAGATTGGCCCCCGGAGTTTGTCAGGGAGTGCCCTCGTGGCGAAGAAGTGATTATGCCTGCCTTCTCGAATCACATTCCGATTCACAAAAAATACACATATACAAGGAAATGGGCAGTAGCCCAGGCACCTGCATTGTATAAAAATCATGTAGGATGGGATGAGGATTCACCGCCTCACAAAATCCAACTAAAAAATGAACCAACTGCCCAACGGCAGTATCCCATAAAGCAAGAAGCTAAAAAACAGGTCAGGGAGATCTTAGATCAACTTGAGTACCAGGGGGTGATTGAAACATGCACCTCTCAAATGAACAATCCTTTGTTTCCTGTCTCCAAGCCAGACAGTTCATATCGTCTAGTTTTGGACTACAGACACCTTAATACATGTTGCAAAACTTTTGCAGTACAAAACTCGCATAGTGCAGCCCTAATGAATAACATAGTTAGGAAAAAATACAAAACGACATTAGACATTTCTAATGGTTTCTTTTGTCAAAACATTGCACCAGAAAGCAGATACTTGACCGCTTTCTCCGCATTTGGGTCGCAGAAAAAATTCTGTCGACTCCCACAGGGGTTCAAGAACAGCCCAGGACTATTCTCAGCTAGGGTAACAGAGTTACTACAAATCTATGATGATGAAGCATTATCTTACGTAGATGATATTTATCTCACAGACGACGACTTGGATACTCACTTGAAAAGAGTGAACACCATCATACTTGGGTTCGCAGCAGAGGGTTACAAATTCAACTTTAAAAAGTCCCGAATTGCCCATCTGACAGTACTATTTTTAGGGTACGAGTTATCAAGTGAAGGGAAAAGCCTAGCGGACAACTTCTTAGAGAAGTGCGCTGTACTCCAAGCTCCAAAAACGCTGAAGAATTTACAATCAATTCTAGGTTTTCTGAATTTCAGAAGAACTTACATTCTAAATTACGCAGAGAGGGTTAAACCTCTCTACGAACTAATAAAACCTGATTTAAAACAAATCAATTGGACTCAAAAACACACTGAAATTTTGAGATCACTGCAAACAGACATGTTAGCAAAAACAAAATTAGACACACGTGACAACACACGTGATCTTGTAATCCGAGTCATCCCAGGAAGATGCGGATTCACGTACCTAACCTCTAATGAAGGAGAAAAGGTACCAATTTCAATTAAATCTCACTTGTACACACAAGCAGAAAAAACATTCAGTCACACAGAAAGAACTGTGAACGCAGTGCAGATCGCATTAGCAAATGAACGAGAACTAGCACACGGCAAACGGATTAATATCCTTACAGCGGAATCCGCCTTCGAGGCGCTATTCAGCCCAGTAAACCTGCCTACAGTGTCACTGGATCCAAAATGGATACAGTGCATAGATTCTCTAGGAGCGGAAGACGTGAAACACTATTTCGCCCCGCAATACGAAGAACTGAATGATTTAGAGTATGAAGAAGAATATCCTCTGCCAATCGAAATTCTGCCTCTCCCACAATACGTCTGTATAATCTATACAGATAGCTTTGTACAGCATTTTAATGTAGAGAGCAAATCCTACAATGCAGCATGTGCGATTATTAAAGGTCGTTGGCTGTGCGGTAAATTCAGACCGAAAATAACAAAAACCGAATCAGTGAAGTACTGTTCGGTTCAGAGAACTGAAATCAGATCTTTAAAGATGGCGCTCGAAAATGCAGAACGTGAATTCCCGACACTAATAGTGTGCGATTCTCATTTTTGCGTCAATTCTTACAATAACAAACTGCAGAGTTGGATCGAAAACGACTACAAAGATGACACAGGTGCCACAATAAAGCATAAATTGCTTTGGGAACAAGTAGCTCTTTTACACAAAGAACTACAAAAGACTCACGTGATTCACGCACAGAGTCTTCAACGTGATGGCGTTCACGTTGCAGGGAATTCATTGGCTAATACAGCCAAAGCGGAAGCAACTAAACCGGCTTCCATAGCCACAAAAAAGCGTACAGATAAGTACATAGACGGGGAAACCATGCTGGCAGTAAGAACGACCGTAAAAGGCGACTGTGCAGCACTACCCGTAAACTATCCACTCAATTATGCATACATAATCGATGCAAACTCCGTTCCTTTTGCTCGAATCCCTGGAGTGGGGGATAGAGTAATTCCAAACATGAACAGGAGAATATTTTTAATAGCAGACGCACATATGGGTTTGGGTCTTAGGCACAGAAAGATCAAGGAATCACTGACTGAATTACAATCAGTATTCTGGTGGCCGGGAATGAGTGTAGAACACCAAATATATGCAAACAACTGTGAAAACTGCAATAGGGATCGCAGTAGCGAACCTTGCTACCGGCTACCAGTCAGAAAGAGTGTAACTCTGCCTACACCCCGTCCTGCGTCCTATTAACAGTTAAGATGAAATACACTTAAAAAATGAGGTCACCAGCGCTCGGCTGACGCTAGAACGGTTATAAAAGATTCGCGAGTCCATATCGGCACATACGCAATTACCACGTTCCATTCTGACCAGGGTCCTGCTTTCAGCTCTCGAGCCTATAGGGAGGCCATGGCCAGCATGGGAATTGGGTTGCGGTATTCTTGTCCGTCGCACAAGTGTGGTAGAAAGAAAAAGTCGGGACATAAAGCAATCTATAACAGCGAAGGTATTAGGTTCAGGCGCTGGGTGGGTCAAATAACATGCCAAGAAATTCTCTAAAAGGTTTCAGCCCATACGAACTATTGTTCGGAATTAGAATGAACGTTCAGGACCTCGATAGTCAGATGTCAGTGGTACAAGAAGAAAAAACGCAGTTTGAAGTAAAAGACCGTTTGGCTGTTTTACAGGAACTGAATGAAACAAGAAAATCATTAAGCAACATAAAGTTAAAGCAACAGCCAAGTACCACTGACGAGGCACCACCCGCAACAGCCCCAGCAAGGCCTGTCTGGATTCCAAAGATTGGGGATCTAGTCAGAGAAAAGATCGCGGTTAAGAAGGAATTTGGGCCTTCTTACAGAAAAGCAGTACCTGTCTTGGCAGTCACCGGAACAAGATCAGTTGTGCTACCGCCCCTTGCTGGTAAAAAGGAGAACAGAATCGTGTCCATCGATCTGGTAAAACCACAAGCATGTGGCCTATAATCAACAGTAGGCCCAGTGGACTCCCAAGAAACAACAGAATACCCAAACTTGCAACAATCCAAGAGGTTCAAACTGAAAGACTAATCACATTCGATCAGCCTGCAGTGCACAATGAAGGACTATGCAATAATGCCATGGAACTCGTGCCTCTTGAAACACAGATTGAAACAGTTCGTCAAGAAACACCAGTCTACAATGATGTGGCATCAGAAAGTGCTACCGAGAGACAGATTGAAAGAACAATCCCATCAATTGACAGAACTGCCTCTGGTTATTTCATCAACTTCGACAACTTCTCTGAAGATTTTAACGACCCCGAAGTGATGCCAGAAACAAAAAAGTCTTTTAAAGAAAAAGCAACGGAACTCTTTCATCAACTGAAGGAAATCTACCTTATTTCCCCTTGGCTAGAGTTCTGGTTCGGTCTAGGTGTATTTTTCCTCCTGCTTTGGCTCATCATGGTACTGTGTTTGGGAAAATTCATTGAAGGAAAATATATTACAATGGACACAGCAAGTCAGAACATCAACCTAGTCCTGAAACCACACAGATCATCCCACGTGAAAAAAAGAGAACTGTCAACAGTAAATGTCACAGCAATTCCAATACCTGGTGGGGTAGTATGGGAGAAAACAGACTATGAGATATATGGTCCGGTCGAAATCCTGAAGTATCCTCATCAACTAAAGGTTTCCTTAAGTGACTTTGTGACACCAAGTACATTCTCTGATGATTGGGACTTTAACAGTATTAATGACATGATGTTTGATTTAGTAATGTCAGCTAGATTCACAGATCATGATTATTTACAAGGTTCATCTAGTTATGAGCAGTTATTCTGTTACACCCACTATGGGGATCATTACTTGCATAAATCTGCACAGCCTAGAAATGTTTTTATGTATAATCAATGGGAACATTGTTCTACACCACCTAAAAGCAGTTCTAAAGCATTTTTTGAGAAATTCAAATATTTTTCAGGGTTTAACACCAGTAATGCAGAAACGTTTTATTATAAACTGTTAGATAAAACAGGAATGAAAACAATGCTGACAAATTCTAAATTGATATATTCAGAAGCATTTTATGATAAAATGATGACATTTGGTTTTGATTATTGGAAAAATAATATTGAAACGAAAACAATTTGGGGTACAAAAGATTGGCAGGTGCAAGGCTTAGAAGCACTGTTTAGAACCTGCATGATACCAGAACAAATGTTATTTTTAAATGACACTGTACACCAAACATCTTGTCTTGGCCTAGCTAAGAACAAAGACCTTAAAACACCGTCTATACCAAAGCCAATAGCTGAGAATGCAACAGCTGATATTGAGTTAGACGTGTCACACATTTTACATTTCAACAGAACACATCCTGATTGGAAAAAGTGGTTAATCTGGCCTACAGACACAAATAACTGTCAAGATAGGTTCCTGAATAAAACACATGGTTTTAAAATGACCAGATTAGACCCTAGATACTCCCAGAGACAACATCCAGGGATTATAACCACATACAGTGTAGGGAAACTCTGCCTAGAATGGCTAACTACATCCACACTGGCTGAAATTAAGCAACACTTGTCTTTATTAAAAGATGGTGCTGATTTGCGCGATTTCATTCTTGGACCACGCAAACAGCGTCAAAAGCGTTTCATAGCGACCAGCATCTATGCTGCTTACAACGAGGCTTGGAAAGTAAAGCAAATTGAAACTGCTGAAAAAATACGAGAAATTGATCGTATTAATTTGGAGAAATCACTTTCTGTGGTAGACAATGGGTTAATGACTCTGTCTTCCAGAATATATTCTTTGGACAATATTGTATCCTCTGCCTTTGATGTGATAGACAGAGATTTGCTAATGTTACAACATGGCCAGTCTCAATTACGTTCTATTATAGAACTAGGCTGGACGCTGCAAAATCTTCGTTCAGGCTATGTGCCTTGGCGTTTGATAAACACAACGTCATTATTTTCCATCTTTAACCTTACTGATAAACAGATCAGTTTGGCACAGAAAGGAGCAGACTATACAATCCTGAGCATCGAAAGACTCGAGAGATTACCATTGACAATGTCAGAGAGTCCTGTCATTGAATGGATAATACACGGAATTATCACAATTCCGATAACAACTTTCCGATTTCATAAATGCCTTGAGTACATACCTGCTGGCCAGTATGAACAATTGGGTAAGGGATATATTAAATCCGAATGGAAATTACCATACACTCATTCTTGCTATAGTGACAGCGACAAAAATGTATTTCTTAGTGGTGACAACTGTAAACACTCACTAAGCGGTATACTTTTGTGTCAGGGTATTAATTTACACGGAGCATGTGATGGAAATTCAAACAACCTCTCATGCCACCAGCTAGTCACACCTGCAACTCAGATAGAGCCCTTCTTTATGCAACTTTCGAATGGGAGTTACATTCTTAGAACGGATCACAGGTGCTGTGGCCTCGCGCCCGGACTAAGTTATCTAGTACAAGTAACGGCCATGGTCAAATGCTGTATGCAAGCATTGTTCCCGAGCGGACCTCCAGACATAGTGACTCCCCTCTGGCCTCGTCTGAATCTCTATTCTATACGAATTGATACATTAAGCAAAATGAAATCTGTACTTTTACAGACAACAGTGCCTATAACGTCATCTAAAGAGACGTATGATCTTCTAGTCGCAAGGACGGCTACTGAGGTTCATGACCTTTTATCAACAAATTGCCCCGTGCATTTTGTAGAAATGTTTAGCCAACTCCTTAACATGTCTAGTGCAACAAGCATCCCAGGCATATTTAAGACAGTCTTTACGGGACTGCTAACACCCTTCCAGGCAATTTTGGAAATCTTTCCTAATTTTGTGCACTCCTACTTTGGTGGTATTCCACTATTTTTGGGACTCATCGCAGGGATTCTATTTTTGACCATCCTGCTACGTTATGGCAAGCCTCGGCTCAGACATAGCTCCCATGGGAATGGAAGAGACAATCCTAGCAATGCGCTACAGGGACAGGATAACTAATGTCCTCGGATTGGCCAGGCTGAGAGATCTAAACATGACCTGGTTCCTTTCATTCAGACCGATATGGCAAAATTGCATTTTACCTGTGCTACGGTGTATGCTTTGCGGCGAGGAATGCGTGTTGGACATCTGTCTTTCACTTCCATCAGCAGTACCAATGGACGTCGATACTTTGCTCAGTCCAATAACGGCTCACGCATTGTGTTGTCCCCAGCGGCTACCAATCCTGATGACGGCATTCGTGGAGACTCCTGTACTACAGCCAAGTGGTAACAGTGGAGCGAGTGACAAAAGCAACATCATCCAGGTACAACGTTCTGTGAGCATTGCTGGTCCTGCCTTCGATGACAGCAATCATTCTCACACCTGCCAAGTTACAGCGCTATCTAATTTGGTTGAACTATCACCTGATTTTGTAGACCAATTCTTTGCGAGCCTGTCTGATACGATGTTCTCACCCATAGAGAAACAATAACTTTTGAGAAGCTTTCCGACACACAGCGTTCCCTTGAACTCTGAATTCGGCCTTCAGTTTTGATCAACAAAAAACTGCCAGGAGCTTTGGAAATCTATTTTCTTTGAATTGGACAATTTTTTTAATATTGACCCTTTTTTGGCACGAACAATTCTTTGCTTAACGTAAAAACTATTCTTAGAGAACAGAAGCTTCACACTTCTATTTCTAAACACATCTAGAGACATAACAACATAACACCAGCCTCTAGCACACATGTTATTACAATGCATTTTTATGTGATGATTTATCTCGCATTTCTTCTGTCAGAGATACTTCATGTGTAATTCTTTTTGCATAATCGTTCATTGATTTTATATGCAATAACCTTTTGAATGATTACTATGCTTTAAAAAAAAAACGTACAGTACCTAAATTCCATGTATTGCAAGTACGCCTATTTCGAATGCATTTATGTATTTTGGGGTGGGCAATGTTACACATACATCTAATTGCTTAGTTTTAGTAATTTTGATGGACATGTATACGTGGAGTGGGTGTTGCGTGCTTATCTAGGTTCCTGATCGATACTGTGACCTTATGCCCCTATTCGGCTATAAAGCCCTTTATTCCCTATATTGGCATAACCGTTCAAGTGCGATTTTCTGTAAAGTCATCTCTGGCCTCACACGAACAGAGCCACATTCCAGCATGACTCTCTGCTACTTCCTTTGCGACCAATTAGTGCAATGACAGAGCAGCAGTCACTATCTGATATTCCTAGATAACACTCCGAGTTCTTCAACAAGATAAAAACTTAGGAAACCTGGAAATCCCCGCTTGCTATGTTTTGATTAGTAATGGAACTCTAATGAGCAACTGATAACTGTCACTTCCTAGTGACATCTTTAATTGACGTCTTATGTCCAGCAAACTTGCGTCAAACCCGGCACCTGTCAGGTATAAATATTACCAACGTTGCCTTAAGCAATGAGCGAACCTGTTGCTGATGCCAGCTGCCTGCATGACCCTGTGTTGGTAACAACTAGCACTCTGTCGCTGCAGCCTGCTATCCTGTGGTGGTGAAGCTACTGATTACCATTATCGCCGCTACAGCGCGAACTGTGGTTCAGTACGCTTGAGGAGCCGTGCAGCCGTCCTCTGCGAAGACATCCAGCCCAGCTGCCCGCGGACGCTGTCACCCCTCCTTCCTCGACGCGCTGAGAGAAGCCGCTGCATTTCTCGTGCAGAGAAATCCAGTCCCGGCGCTTCCGGTTTACCCTCGCGGGTGACTGGGATATCGAGAGAGACCCCTGAAGGAGATACCAATCCTCCATCATTCTATTCAGAGGTATGGTGTTGACTAAACCCTTAGACGAGAATTCTTGAAACAAACCTTGGCAAAACCAACTTAACTTAAGCTACTTACTTACTCCCCTTCTCACGTGTTAGGCTTAGGTCAGGCACACCGGGGTAGGCTTAGTTAGAAGCACCAGTTGAGTATGTTAGCCTAATGTATATATGACTGTATATATGTTTTATTACTTTTAAACCATTGTATGGCTAAGAAACCATATCAATGCTTTTACAGTTCTATTTCGCAATACTTATCTTACTGTACGTACTTTTTATAATAACAGTTATTGCAGTTACGTTAGCTAAATGTATATATGAATGTATATATTTTATTCATTTTAACCATTGTATGGCTAAGAAACCATATCAATGATTTTACAGTATTATTTCGCAATCCTCATTTTACTGTACGCACTTTTTATAATAACTAGTCTTGCAATTGTGGCAATTCATTTCTCTTGCATGAGAAGAAAGACTGTTCAATAAATAATACCTTTTTATTGAAAACGCACGTCTCTCTATTTCTCTGCATCTTAGTGAAAGTAATCTGCACAACTGACTGAGTAAAATAACTGTCTATTGTTTCACACGACTCTAGAGATTGACTCTTATTCTAAGGAGCAAAGTTGTCATGTTTATGCGGTTGTTGGAAAACTGAATCCCTTCTTGTCTGTACCAGGGAAGCTGATCACTTCCTATTCAGTCAAGAAAGTTTCCAGTGACCTCTGAGCTAGTTGGTAACAAACCCAATTAAGTTTAGCATAGTCAGTGGAGACCTGGAAGATCCACACTTCTACGTCAATACTACTGTTTATGTTATTCTAATGCGCAGGGCCTATTGGGAAAATAGGAACTACACTACAAATCAGATGAGTTGTGGAAATGAAATGGCAGTTTGAAAGTAGGAGTTATGAAAAAAGGGGTTGAGATTCAGTGCACTTGAAAAAGCAGAAATGATTGATGATTTCTTAAAATTCTCCAATGTAAATTAGGGTGCATGCTTTCGTTTTTAGAAAGAAGTAATTCTAATGGTTAAGAAAAAGTCATTGAAAGAAACATTGCATATGATTAGCTAGTATATTGAGAGGTCAAACACCCTTGCTGAGTTCATTTGCAACATAGTATGATGAACTTTTCACCTGTGTGCTGAGTTAGGTAGGAGTTACCATAGTAACAGGCTGAAAGAGTACTGGAGGGATGGGTGAATATTATGCAAGTTCAAAAGTGTTGAAATGTAGAACCAATTAAAATATTAGTTTGGTTTTGAAATAGTGTGGGAAGAATTTTAATTGGTTAAGTCCAGGGATATGAGTGACGAATTACAGGGAATCAGGGCCGTTTGTGATTGCAGTGACTGAGGTGCATTTCAGAGATTCTGCTTAAGAAAATCTGGTGTGTGTGACTGACACTGTTCTAAATCTTCAAAAACATTTTAATATAGATAGAGTTTTGTATGCACTATGGGGAATATTAAGAAGCATATTGTGCTTCTTTATTCTTGCATTGTGTGTCATTTTTTTTGTAATGCTGGTAAAAAATGTAATGGTGCAAATTGGAAATGCATTTTGGAAATGAGTTAGGTTTCTGCCGTGTACTGTAGTGGTCATTTAAATGGGCTTAGCTCTGTGTCAAAAAAGATTTATTATGGAAAATGTTTTTTGGCAAAATGTCTGGCTTTAACATTTTGGTGAAGGATCACACTGAGTGTCTGTGTGAAATAAGAAATTATATTTTCACATTTTTCAATAATGTCACCTGTGTCTGCTGACAGTTTGCCTCTCTTAGCTTAAAGGGTACTCTGTGTCTGTGTCTCATGTCACTTTGTTACTGCCCCATCTCTCTCTTTGTGTGTGTCATTTGTCTCTTTGCGTATATCTCATGTCACTTTGGTAAATGTTTTTGGGTAAAACGTCTGGCTTTAGAATTTTTATAAAGGATCGCACTGACTGTCTGTGTGAAATAAGGAATTATATTCAGATATTTCAATATTGCCACCTGTGTCTGTTGACAGTTTGCCTCTCTTTGCTTAAAGGATACTCTGTGCCTCTGTCTCATGTCACTTTGTACCTGCCCCATCTCTCTCTTTGTGTGTGTCATTTGTCTCTTTGCGTGTGTCTCATGTCACTCTGGTAAATGTTTTTGGGTAAAATGTCTGGCTTTAACATTTTGGTCAAGGAACACACTGAGTGTCTGTGTGAAATAAGGAATTATTTTTTCACATTTTTCAATAATGTCACCTCTGTCTGCTGACAGTTTGCCTCTCTTTGCTTAAAGGGTACTCTGTGTCTGTGTCTCATGTCACTTTGTTACTGCCCCATCTCTCTCTTTGTGTGTGTCATTTGTCTCTTTGCGTATATCTCATATCACTTTGGTAAATGTTTTTGGGTAAAACGTCTGGCTTTAGAATTTTTATAAAGGATCGCACTGACTGTCTGTGTGAAATAAGGAATTATATTCAGATTTTTCAATATTGTCACCTGTGTCTGTTGACAGTTTGCCTCTCTTTGCTTAAAGGATACTCTGTGCCTGTGTCTCATGTCACTTTGTACCTGCCCCATCTCTCTCTTTGTGTGTGTCATTTGTCTCTTTGCGTGTGTCTCATGTCACTCTGGTAAATGTTTTTGGGTAAAATGTCTGGCTTTAACATTTTGGTCAAGGATCACACTGAGTGTCTGTGTGAAATAAGGAATTATATTTTCACATTTTTCAATAATGTCACCTCTGTCTGCTGACAGTTTGCCTCTCTTTGCTTAAAGGGTACTCTGTGCCTGTGTCTCATGTAACTTTGTACCTGCCCCATCTCTCTCTTTGTGTGTGTCATTTCTCTCTTTGCATGTGTTTCATGTCACTGATAAATGTTTTCTGGTAAAATGTCTAGCTTTAAAATTTTGGTCAAGGATCACACTGAGTGTCTGTGTGAAATAAGGAATTACATTTTCACATTTTTCAATAATGTCACCTGTGTCTGCTGACAGTTTGCCTCTCTTTGCTTAAAGGGTACTCTGTGCCTGTGTCTCATGTCACTTTGTACCTGCCCCATCTCTCTCTTTGTGTGTATCATTCGTCTCTTTGCATGTGTCTCTTGTCACTCTTGTAAATGTTTTCTGGTAAAATGTCTGGCTTTAACATTTTTATCAAGAATCACACTGAGTGTGTGAAATAAGGAATTACATTTTCAAATTTTTCAATAATGTCACCTGTGTCTGCTGACATTTTGCCTCTCTTTGCTTAAAGGGTACTCTGTGTCTGTGTCTCATGTCACTTTGTACCTGCCCCATCTCTCTCTTTGTGTGTGTGTTATTTCTCTCTTTGCGTGTGTCTCATGTCACTCTGGTAAATGTTTTCTGGTAAAATGTCTGGCTTTATCATTTTTATCAAGAATCACACTGAGTGTGTGAAATAAGGAATTATATTTTCACATTTTTCAATAATGTCACTTGTGCCTGCTGACAGTTTGCTTCTCTTTGCTTAAAGGGTACTCTGTGCCTGTGTCTCATGTCACTCTGTACCTGCCCCATCTCTCTCTATGTGTGTATATTTCGTCTCTTTGCATGTGTCTCTTGTCACTCTGGTAAATGTTTTCTGGTAAAATGTGTGTGAGATTAATAATGAAACTGTACTCTTCTTCAAAAGGTTTTGGTGGATGTTATGACGACCGACCAGTTCAAATTCCTGCATCCGAATACCGGACTTTAAGATTATATGCAGAAGATTCTGTTTGTAATGAGGTCACTTTTTAGCTTTGCTTTTATTAGTGTTTTTAAAACTTTCATGTTAATAACATGCATATGTATGCATATATGTATATGTATGCATGCATTTATATTTGTATTTATATAGATATGCAGTTTATATATGTTTATAAATATGCATGTATTTATATATATATATACACATACATATACATAAATGCATATGCATATATATGCATATATATATATATGTGTATATGTGTGCGTGTAGAGAGAGGTAGAGAGGTAGAGGTGTAGAGGTAGAGAGGTAGAGGTAGAGAGGTAGAGACTAGTAGAGAGGTAGAGACTAGTAGAGAGAGAGGTAGAGAGTAGAGAGTGAGTAATAGAGAGTAGAGAGTGAGTAGTAGAGAGTAGTAGACAGCAGTAGAGAGAGTTGCAGAGTGATTAGTAGAGAGTAGTAGAGTGAATAGTAGAGTGAGTAGTAGAGAGTGAGTAGTAGAGAGTGAGTAGTAGAGAGTAAGTAGTAGAGTGGGTAGTAGAAAGCAGTAGAGAGTGAGTAGTAGAGAGTAGTAAAGAGTGAGTAGTAGAGAGTAGTAGAGAGAGTAGCAGAGACTGAGTACTAGAGAGTAGTAGAGAGTGAGAAGTAGAGAGTGAGTAGTAGAGAGTAGTAGAGAGTGAGTAGTAGAGAGTGAGTAGTGGAGAGTAGTAGATTGTGAGTAGAAGCCATAACTAAAACAGAGAAGTCTATTTTTTTCTATAAGTATTACAGAGTGATATAATTGTCAGAAAATGTTTTTCTAATTAGCTTTCAGTACAGAACATACTTCAGTTTTATAAATAATATCTTACCTTTTAAATATAAGTTGAAGTTATCAGTTGATTTTTTGTTATGCACTTCATGAAGTAGTAGTCAAAATGGGTGTGTTTCTCTCTCTTTGTATATATATATTCAGGTACATAACCAATGAAATGTCATGATATAATAGTAGAAATTGAAAGTAATCTTTTAATTGGTTGTCATTTCCAACACTTCCGATATGTTTTGTGAAGTAATTTACCTCAGGGATTTTAGAGAGTTCTACATGCTAAATGGCTAAATGGTATTCCAACAATATTTGTGAAAATGGTAGGAATTGGTATGTAGTATGAGCTAATGTTTAATTGGTGAAAGTGTCTCCAGTTGTTTTTCTGTAAATTACTTTCCCACCTTTTTTGAGCGAGTGCTTCTCAGTGTGTTTCCCGGTACGCGAACTTGCAGCGTTACGGGAGTCCTCCATTTTGTGTTTCGGTAGAATTGAGATACAAGATGGAGGGTAAATAATGTTCAGAATGGGTAGATTGGGGTAGTTTAGACGTATCCTGTCTCCCTAAGTTTTCTGAGGGTTGCTCAGGAGGCTCATATTTGTCGTTAAAAAAAAATGTTTTTTTTCGCGTGGTTAGCTGCCGGTACGCGAACTAGTTAGCGTTCCGGGAAGCGAATATAGGTGAAAATAAGTGAAAAAAGGAACATTCGAAATTTCAAAAGAGTACACTAAGTTAAGGTAGCTCTGAAAAGAGTTTTTGGGTTTTGTGTATGTTCTAGAAACTTATAAGTAGCAACCAATACACATTCTTAAATTTAGTATGAAAACTTTGTTCCCCTCATCTGAGAAATGCACGCCATCTCCTCTGTAGATATATTGCATGTAGTAACGCAAGTTATTGTTGTAGATGCAGCCCATTCCATGGTCCCTCATGTAAGCTGAAACAGACTTATTTACATGCTCCCTCGATTTTTCTATTTGTGGACAAAATTGATTGGACCATCTCCATTTTTGTCTTTGGCATATATTGGAATATACCAAGGCAGTTTGAGGAAAAAGTGCCATCAAATGCTCAAAGGTGTCCTTTAGGAGAATTTCCAGACCTACCCCAGTCAAAGTGCCCAAATCGTTTCCGCCACAGTGCACTATTATGAGGTCAGGGTTTGGCAAATGTAAAAAGGTTTTCACCAATGGTATCAATTGGTGACATTTCAATCCTCTTCGGCCAATCCATTTTATATCCACATTTTGTAAATTGAGGTTGTGTAAATTTCTGTTATCAGCATACCTGTAGCTATGTCCAAGAATCCAGACTGAAAACATGGCTAGAGGAGTTTTTGCTGCAGTCAGATGAAGTGTGAGAATGAAATGGCAGTTGAAATAGTGAAGTTTGTAATGAAAAAAAACTGTGGAGTTTAAGTGCAAATGATTCATTAGCAGTGATTGGTGTATTTCTATTGCTGAAAACAGAAAGTTAGGGTGCATGGATGTGTTCTTTGAAAGATGTAATTTGAATGGTTAATAAAAAATGTTGTTATGAAAGATTGCAGTGGATTAGCAGGTGTACTGAGAGTTCAGAGTTCATTTGAAACATTGTTGTGTGAACTTGTAAACCTGAGAGGTCTGGCAGGCAGTAGTTGCTATGGAAAAGAGGTAGAAAGGGCAGAGGGGGGAAGGGTGTTGATTTGAAAATAGTGAGGGAAGAGTTTAGATTGGCTGACATGAGAGATATGTGTGATGAATATCAGCGTTTCAGTGCCTTTGTTGGTTCCAGCCTCTGGAGTGCATACCTTTAATTCTGCTAAGGAATAATTGGTGTGTTTCTGAGTCTGTTTTGAATTTCAAAAAGAATTTGTAAAGGTGAGTTATCGTTTATATATTTTAGATAAAGACTAGTATGCTTTTTTGCGTAAATAAGAAAGTTAGCTGTGTATTTAAAATGATGTTTTGCGTCAAGTGTTTTGCATTCTGCTTTCAAAGGATTTTGGATTCTTTTACCAATTGTAATTGTAGATAATGTAAATTATTAGTACTGACAAGGTGTGTATGTACATAGGAGCTGTGCTGTGTTTTTAAATTATGATCGGAAAATCGTTTTTAAGGAAAAGGCATGCTTTAAGAAATTATGAGTAACTATGTACTTGTGATGTGACTCCTGCAATGCGTCGCTTTTGCGGAACAGATATATGATGCTTTTGTGTTGGTATTGTTACGGTGTATATGTAAAAAATGATGCATAAGTGTTGCACGGGCATTGTAAATACTCTCCTATGTGTGCTTAGCAATTTCAAGTCACTTCCCCCGGGTTCAAGGGCCTTGTGAATACATCCCCATGTGTGTCTGGTCATTTGAAGTCACTTTCCTCGTAGTGCAAGGTTTCTTGTAAATACGTCCCCATGTGTGCCTGAAAGTTTTTCATTTTGATTGTTTCAGTTACATAGCCATGTTAAAAGTTATTGAAAAAAAGGTGCAAGTTCCTTAAAAAAACTTTTTGATGTGTATTAGGGCATCTTAAGTCTGTTCCGCATGAATGTAGGTGTATTATTGTTTTACATAAAAGGTTTAAAAACTTTGTTTGAAATCAAATGCATGCATACTTAGGGCCCGATGTAGGTGGTTGTTTCAGGCCATTTACCGACCGGTTACGGCCGATTTCGCCCGTTTCCGACCGGTAAATGGCCAATCGGTATGTAGGGGCCTAAATCCAAGGCCACATGTATATTTTAAATGATGTTTTGCGTCAAGTGTTTGCATTATGCTTTGAAAGGCGATTTTGCATTTTTTTGCCAATTGTAATTGTAGTTAATGTAAAGTATTAGTACTGATAAGGTGTGTATGTATATAGGAGCTGTGCTGTGTTTTCAAATTATGACCAAAAGAGTCCTACCTACATATGGGTGGCTTTAAATCGGTATATTTATCGATGTTTTATTTTTCCGAATCGGTAAAATTACTGATTCGGTAATTTTACCGATTCGGTAATATATTGCCCCTTGCATGACAAATTTTGTTATCTGGTCGGTAACGGCCGAAAATACAGTTTTTCGGTCGTTACCGACCGACCTACATCTGGCCCTTAAAGTCTTAGAGACAGATTTATGATGGTTGTGCGCCTCTTTTGTGCTGTTGGTGCGTCACTTTTGTAATGCAGGAGAGATTTACAAGAAGCACCATGTTGCAAAACAGCAGCCGCGGGTCGTGGAGGGAGTTACGGTGAGGCAGGCATGCAGGGAGGGTGAGGGGCAGTGTGGAGGGACGTAAACACTGGCATATGGATTATTGCAGGTAAGTACACACTTTAATGTGTGTAAAGTTTCATGTGGGCTTTTTTTTGCAGGGTGGGTAGTCATTTGCATGAAAGCCCTGTAATACTATCACTATCACAGTAAAATAAAAATAAAAATAATGAATCATCTTTATAGCGTTGCTGAATCAAATTCTTACTGTTGATTTACTGTTTGGTATTAGTGGTTAATAGCATTTTTTATTATATTTTACCACAGATTCAACTGCAGATTATTGAGAAATTAGACAATGCCATCTAAAGATAGAATCCGAAAGTCTACGAAACGTCAAAGACAGCAGATTACTACATTTTTGCAGCAGTCCTCTACATTGAAATCATCTCAACGCACGAAGAAAACTTCGGGTAAGCGAACGAAATCATTTCTTAGAAACATTTGGAGAAACAAAAGTATAACTACAGAACATGTTTTAGTGCCGAAAAAGAGAGCCAATTTAAATGGAAAGGAAAGGCCCGTCAAAAAAGTTTCTGCTACAGCTGGAGATAACTCTGTGCATGGCAGTAGAAGGGAAAATGTATTCAGGGACATTCGTAGGCGAATGTTTCGCAACAGGCTAATTGTTAATTTGCTAAAACAATTCAAGAAAGCCCAACAGAAAGCGGCATTTTATAAGAAAAAGAAAAATGTAGAGAAAATTATTGATCAGGCTTTCGAAATTAAGCGAAAGTTATTTATTTTGGTAATTAATAGAATTAGGAAACTAAACAAGGTAATCTATGTTTTCAAATCTAATAGTAGATGGAAGAGAGAAGTAAATCGAACTAATTTTTGTGATGTTTTCTCAGGAGAATGGATGCATAGTTCAAATAGTGAGGCATTTTTTAATGAGGAGAGTTATTTTCAGGACAATGATTTGGTGCATGCAGTTGACACCAGTGGTCGAGCTTATGAGGTGAAAGACGGTCAACCGGTTGAAAAAGAAATACTTGTGTCTGCAGATGCATAAGAGGCGTTAAGTGATGAGGTTTTAGGGAGACGTCCTAAGGGACCAGTGTACATCTGGAAGTGTAGTTCTATTTGCAGTGTGCGACAGGATTCCATCAATTTGCTTTGTGATTTTATACGGACATTTCATAAGAAAAGTGTAAAGCAAAAAATAAAGATGTTGCAAGAATTAGATCCTTGCAGAGTGAGACAAGTGACAGGTTTGCGTGGTCATTCAATGGCTTGTCTTTCCAGGAGAGTATGCCAGAGTGTATTTCATCATTTCAGGATGCTAGCAGTGCATCATAATAAAGTGAGGAAATTAGTGAGAATGTTGTATTATGCTAAGAGTCCAGCAATTATGCTTAAACAATTAAGCAGTGCTCTTTTGCATGGTTCTGAAGTAGATGTGAAGAATATTTGTCAAGAAATTGAGTTCTGTTACTTTGCTGGTAAAGAGAACAATGTTGATATTGAACCACTAGAAGAAGGTAATGTGGAAGACAGTGTACAGATTTTCAGTACAGATAAATTTCATAAGGAAATTTCCACGTTTATGGTGAAATCAAGTGAGAGGCCTAATTTCACTTGTGTGTGTTGTCGACGGACTTATTATAAGAATCAGACTAAGTTAGTGGATATATATGCAAAAAGTGATATGGAAAACAATAGTGAATGGAAGGATTTTGCCACATACTTGATGGTAGAAAATTGTTTTGATTTGGGAGCGGACCAACGTATGTGTATTTATTGTTTTAACAAATTAAACCAAAACCAGATGCCTGCTAGGGCGGTTCATAATAATCTGGAATTAGATGACATTCCTTCTGAATTGCAGGATTTAAATACTTATGAATCTATTTTGGTTCAAAGTGTCCATCCCTTCCAGGCTATTGTACGAATGGAGCCAAAGACAGGGAAGTTGCCTCCATCAGATTTACAGAGAGGATTAAAGGGAAGGGTTGTTTATTTGCCTTTGGATTTGAAGAAAAACATTAATACAATAGGAGTAGAGAAAGTTGAAGAGGAACCTCTGGTTATCATAGTCAATGGTGTTCCGACAAAGAGTAAGAAAATCTGGCAAGATTTAGTGGATGTTAGGAAAGTCAAAAAGGCAACATTATATTTGATAAAAAACAATAAGTACTACAAGAATGTATGTGTAGCAGAAGAGGAAGTGAGTGAAGAAGAGAACAGCGAATTATGTGCTGGACAAATTGAGAAAGTAGAAGCCTCAAAAAAGGAAGAAATATATGAACATTATAATGTTCATCCTTTGCATTCCAAGGAAGTCATGGGGAATGCTATTGAGTTGTTTCAAATGAAACAAGCCAAATGGAGTCCCATTAGTGTTTGGGAGGAAAGTTTGGAAGCTCGATGTTTTCCACAGTTATTTCCCACAGGTCGAGGAGGACGATATGATGAGCGACTTGTTCAAGTTCCTGCTTCAGAATACCGGACTTTACGATTGTATGCAGAAGATGCTAGGTTTCAACAATGCATTCCCTATTTGTTTCATCTCCTGTTTGAAAGCGATCTGTCAGGACTGTCGTATGCAGTGAACCACATCTTGAAAAGTGGTATACAGATGCGAAACATCTCGGCAAGGGACTTTATGGATAAAGTCAATGTCCAAGACAGTATTTTGGATTCTCACCTAATTAATCTCATGGCGTGTCAGCGTGGTACTAATGAGTACTGGTACCGTCGTCATGGTGATTTAAAATGTATGCTGAGGAACTTAGGAACTCCAACATGGTTCCTCACTCTCAGCTGTGCCGAGTATGGCTGGGAAGACTTACTCGAATTTCTACGAGAGGCAAATGGAAACTTTGAAAATATTGAATTCAAGACACCCGGAGAACTGTGGTCTTTAGATCCAGTGAATGTATGCAGGTACTTTAATCATAGATTTGAAGCTATGATGTCTTTCATCATGAATAAGAAGAATCCACCTCTTGGAGAGGTGTTGGATTTTTTCTGGAGAAAGGAGTACCAAGCAAGAGGTGCTCCTCATATACATATGCTGCTATGGATCAAGGATGCACCTAAATTTGGAACAGATCCGGATGACTTAGTGATGAGTTTCATAGAACAGTATTCTACGTGTGCTGTTCCAAATGCAAAAGAGAAGAAAAGCCTAAGAGAACAAGTTCTACGTTTCCAAAGCCATCGTTGTGGAAAGTACTGTTGTCGTAAATTCAGAAACAAGGACAAGTTCTACACCAAATGTCGTTTCAACTTTCCACGACCGGTGATTTCTAACGGAAGAGTAAACAGTTTGATGTCTTCACTGCGACATAATGTGATGAGGAAATCACCCAAAAACACATACAATTTGAAAAGAAACGAAGAGTCCAAGTGCATCAACGACTAGAACCCTGTGATTTTGTCCATGTGGAATGCTAACATGGATATACAGTTTGTGGCTGACAACTGTATGGCTGTGGCTCGGTATGTGACATCTTACATCACCAAAAAAGAAAAGACAGAATTGAAGGATATGTGGGAGGATATTTCCCATGAAAAGAGCCTCAGCAAGAAGTTGTACAGTTTCAGTTTGAAGATGTTGTCGCATCGAGAAATCGGAGCTTACGAATGTTCTGACCGCTTGTCTTCAGCAAGTCTCTATGCCAAATCCAGGAGTATCGTTTGGGCGAGTCTTGGTCTTGCTGCAACGCAAAATCGAGTTCTAAAACCTGTCCGGGGAATTGAGTATTTGGCGGAAAAGGAGCCAAACAGTACCGACATTTTGGAGACCAACATGTTGGATACATATTATCCAAATCGAAGCAGTCACCCGGAGAATGCTTGTCTGTATGATGTTCTTCAAAATTACGTTTTCAAAAGGAACATCAAAGAAGATATCGATAAAGGAGTGTATGCTGTAATTGGAAGTGAAGGATGTCTGGTCAAGCAAAAAAAATGTCAATTGATAAATCATCGAAAATTGGATTGTGAATCTTCCGAAAGAAAAGAGTTTTTCTATTTAGCTCTTTTGCAACTTTTCAAGCCTTGGCGTGCAGAAGAGGAACTGCTTGGGTATTTTCTCTGTTACGAAGACTCCTTCAATGCAGCCAAAGAGTCCATAGAATGTCCTGTTTTTCCCAAATATCTACAAATGTTGAATGCAGAAATTGAGCAGGAAGCAACAATTGCAGCAGAGATTCCTAGAGACAGTTCTCAGGACAGTCAGAGTTCTGTTTCATTGAGTCAGGATCCACTAGGAGAACCAGTTATCGAAAATGAAGCTGCCGCTGCCATGATTGAAGTGGAAAGAGCCATGGCACATGCTCAGAAGGATGCAGTTAACTTAGAAGAATTGGAAAGACAACTCAACGTTGAGCAGAGGAAAATATATAACGAAGTTACCAGCCAAATTGATCATGGATTAAGTCATGAGAAGGAAGAGTGCTCATGTACGTCGTTGAAGCCTGTCCGACTGTACGTGAGTGGAGAAGCAGGAACTGGAAAAAGTTTCCTCATTAAAGAATTTCATGTTATCTGCAGAAAAGGACTGAATCATCGCTGTCTTGCGTTGTGACCGCTCCAACTGGACTGGCAGCTCATAACATTAAAGGGATTACTTTGCATCGGTTACTGATGCTGCCAGTGGAGCATGATAACAAATTACAATACCACAAGTTATCTGGAGATGCTTGTTGTGAAGTATCTAGAGTCCTGAAGAAGATGAAACTTCTTATCATTGATGAAGTAAGCATGGTTTCAAATGTCATGCTTGCTTTTGTGCATTTGAGAATGCAGGAAGTTCTTAAAACAGAGTATGATGTGTTATTCGGTGGCAAACACATCATTGTTTTTGGGGATCTTCTGCAGCTGACACCAGTGAAAGGACAACCAGTGTTTAAACTGCTTACACATGAATATAACAAGAAGTGCCTAGGGAGCATTGGCAACGTTAACATATGGTTAAACTTCAGTTATGCTGAGCTGCGTGAAAATATGCGTCAGGCGAAGGACGAAGATTACAAGAATATTCTGCAAGATGTTAGAATCGGGAAAGTGACTGAGCGTGGTAAAGAAGCTTTACATGCACGCTTACTGTCAAATTTATATCCAGAAAAAGACGTTTTGCCAGAGGATATTTTTCAGAAAATTACTGAGAAGAAATCTGGAATATGTTTGATGCCAACTCTTGCAGAATGTTCCATCTTCAACAACAAAATGTTGAATTTAGAAAAACAAGACATTGTAAAACTTGAAGCTATTGACAAAATAGAGCATATGGGAGCAACAATTATTTTGTCTGAGAATTTGAAATCTAAATTGGATTCATTAGAGAAGACTATATCTAAAACTGCGGGTTTTGAAAAGACTTTGAATGTATGCTTAAATTGCCGAATCATTTTGGAAAGGAATTTACATGTTAAAAGAGGTCTGGTAAATGGATCAATGGGTAATGTTGTTGATTTTGAGAGATACAGAAGTAGAGATGGAATTGAATTTTTAAAAATTCAATTTGATGGCATTGAGGAAGTACAGCTAATTGGTCGTTGCTCTGCTAGGTTTTTGCTTGTTAAAGACTTATATGTTCGCCGTAAGCAGTTTCCTGTTTGCTTGGCATATGCGGTGACAATCCATAAATCGCAAGGTTTAAGTGTTGACACTGCTTTGGTGAATATTGGCAGTTCTGTGTTCAAGGAGGGTATGGCTTATGTAGCATTGTCACGAGTCAGAACTTTATCGGGATTGTACTTGATTGACTGTGATGTCACAAACATTTGTGCGGATCTGGATTGTGTTAAGGAATACAATAGGTTAAGAAGAGAGTATGCGCCACATTTGCCTCAATATCCTTTGTTTGAGAAACGTGTGGTAGGCCGGAAACGAAGAAATATCAGTAATAGTAGGGAGGTTGATGCAAAAAGACCAAAAGTCGATTAACCCAAAAGTGGAAGCAGCAATAAAATGAATTCTGTTGAAAATGTTGTTGGTTTTAAATTTGAAAATAGTTCTGGTGTCAACTGCTATGCTAATGTAGTTGTTAATGTTCTCTTTTCACTAGAGACTTTCAAAGAACAGATTGTGATGAATTCGGATCAAAGTTTATGCTGTTTGTTGAATTCTGTGTTAGAGAAATGTAGTGCTGATAAAACGAGAGTAGAAAGTGTGTCTGAAATTCGTTTTCTGTTAGACGAATGTTCAGGTCAAACAGAATTCTCTGAAAATATTCAGCAGGATTGTCAGGAGTTTTTAATGTATATGCTTGATGTATTGCAAGATGAAGGTGTAGATGTAGATTATCTGTTTGGCCTTTCTTATCAATGGCAACATGGCTGTGAGAACTGTAGGCTATCAAGTACCAATAGTGTAGACTCAGAAAGATTTATATATTTAACTTTGCCTGACAGTAAATCAGTATCCTTCAATAAGCTAGTAAAGGCAGCCGATCAAAATATGGAGTGCAGCCAATGTAAGTCTGGAATGCTGTCCACGTTCATTTTACGAAGTTATGGCCAGTATGTCATTTTAATGTTCCAACGATGTAGGCCTGATGGAACTAAATTGACAACTTTAATTAATAATTTTGTAGCTTTGCAGTTGTCAATATCAGGAAGGACTTTTAAAACTACTGCAATTATATATCATAATGGTCCTTCAACTAATTCAGGACATTATACAGCCTATTTGAAATCTGGAAACGGCTGGTCATTCTGCAATGATTCTGTTTTAACTTTTCAAAAAAGATTGCCTTTCCACCTTCAAAATTCTTACCTGGTGTTCTTACAACCAAAATTTTAGGAAAAAAAGCTTGGGATTTGTTCAGTGGATTTTCAAGATGTTCTAATGGCTTCTACTCTATATGGCCTTGTGGATAATTGTAGTACAGAGCGAAAACTGTTTGTTTTTATAAGCAAAGTCAAGCAGCAGATCAAAATAAGGAGTAGAGGAAATGTAAGTCTGCAATGCTGTCCACATTATTTATGGAAACTTATGGATGGAATGTCATTTTACAATTTCAACTACATAAACTGGAAGAAAATAAGTTATCCAGTCTAATTAAAAAAATTTTGGCTACATAATCATCGATTTCAGGAAGAACAATTGCAACTGCAGCTATTATATAATATACTGGTCCTTTGACAACATCTGGATATTACACAACTTACTTAAAATTTATAAAATGGCTAGTCTTTCAGCAAACATTACTAATTGACTATGAAGCAATGTTGCCTTTTGACTTGTTTTTTGAAGTCAGAATTTAGGGTAGGTAATTGGACTATAATGATTCTAGGTGTTGCTGTAACTTAGTCTGCTGTTTCAAATTGCTTTGTATGTCTCAGTTTTCTTAAAACAATTGAGTTTATCTTTCAGAAAGTGGCGGGCAGAAAATAGTAACAGCATAACAGAGTATAAGCTGTTCATAGGATATCCTTTGACGTCATAGAAAGTGAGTTACTTTGGAGGAGTTCTTATTTCTGCTTAGTTATATTATTTGTTTTTTTTTAAACACAATCATTTTGATTGTGTTTTTTTTCCCCGCTGTTATATGATGAATACCTTCAACTCACTGTTTTCAGTGAAATTTGATATTTTCTGATAACAGCAAAAATAAACCATTAAACATGTTTAATTAATTTTCTACTTTGAATTGTGATTTCTAATATATATATGGATTGGTGTGGCTCACTGGTTAGAGGTGGCAGACCCGGAAGCAGAGGTCAACCCGGGACCAGGGTTCGATTCCTGACGTGGCAGGGTCTTGGGCCATGGTCGGCGGTCTCGATAATTCTCGCCTCGGTGCCTACTCCAACCATGGGTCCCACTCAGCAACTCTGGGCAATAGCTTGCTTAATCTCTACTAACGGCTCCATCAGCGCCCGGGATGCCTGGCTTCACCTTGGGGATGCCCAGGAGGGATCATCTCTCAGGGAAAGCCAGGATGGGTTCCCCAGCGGTATACAGCGCTGGGGCGCCTCTTTGCTGGGTATACCACATTTGGAAAGGGGCGACCACTCGGTCCCCCCGAACGTATGGCGGAGTGCCTCGATCCCCCCGGGAAGCCATTTTTGGGCGGGAGGCGCGTCTCGGCTGGTATGCCCGAAGCGGCGTAGCCGAGGCGCGCCTGTTCCCGCCCTAGAGTGGGCTGGCCTAGACACTGACGCAGCCAGCCACGCCCCCGGGACGGGCAGGGGCGGGTTTACGCCCGCCCTGAAGACGGATAAAAGGAGACGCAAGGCCAGAAGACGTCCTCTTGTTCTTGTGCTCCGAAGCTGCACCTCCTCGCTACACGTGAGCTCGGGACAGAACAAAGAGCCAATTTTGAGCGTTTTGATCTTTTTCTTTGTCTTCCAGATACTTCGTCGAAGAAGATGCCCAGGAAAGGCGAAAAGAGAATGACGACTGACCAGATGGTTCGGGCACTCTTTAAAGATATGTCCGACATAAAGAAACGGTTGGCGGAGCGAGATGGGGAAGAGGGTTCGGGCCCTTCGCCGGCTGGAGGGAGACCTAAGAGGCCGAGAAAGGTTCCAGCCGGTGGGGACGTCCCGGTTCCCTCTGCCCCTCTCGAGGCGCCGACCCCAGTACCGATAGAGGGGAATCCAATCCCGGGGGTCGTCTCCCCGACATCCAAGGAAGACATGCCCCCTGAGCTGGCAGCACAGCTAGCAGCGTGGTTGGGGGATAGTGGTGATGGCGCCACGGCTGCCGAGACACAGGCGCTGATAAAAGGGCTTCGTGAGAAGAGAGAGGCAGCTAGAGTGGCGGGGATAGACAAGCCGCAAGCGGCAGAAGCTGCGTCCGGTGCAGGTAAGCGGCCATTGCCGATTGCAAGGGACGAGTCAGCACCCTCTCGTAGAGAGAGATTGGGACAACATGTGCCGTTAGCTATAAAAGAAAAGATCTGGGCGGGAGAGTACGTGAATATTTTTTCCCTGCTTGTTGATCATTATGATGTGGAGCATGTGAAAAGTCAGAAGGACTTGATGCATCCGAGTGTTTGGCGCGCAAAAATGGCCGCCTTTAAGGTTAATGAGAACATTGGCAACTGGGGCAATGCATGGGGTATTTTCACATCGATTTTGGGGGAACGTAGGCCCGAGTTGCTCCCTGAGTTTCCCGTTTACCAATCACGAATTATGGGTTACTCGACAACGTATCAAGGTAACCATTGGTTTTGTTATGACAATCTGTTCAGAAAGGAAAAGGAACATAACAAGAGTTTGGCTTGGGATTGTTACGATTCGTTAACTTGGGACAAAATGAAAGAATCAGGAATGTTAAGAATGCCATTGGTCGGGAGCAATGTTGTTGATTACTCCCGCCAAAATGTGGGGACGCCCTTTCGACCAAGTACGAGCACCGACGACCAGTCAAGGCCCGCAGGCAATACAGGGAAAAAGGGTTTCTGTTTTAATTTCAACAAGGGGAAATGTACCAGGCCTCCGGGATCGTGTAAGTTCAAACATGAGTGTAGTACGTGTGGGTCGTCCCATCCTGAGTCATCGTGCAGAGCCAGAACGGGTGAGAATGGGGGTAAGGGTGGCGCCAAACAGGTCTAAGCTAGGCCGAGGGGCGCCTTTACCAACCCCGATTGATACCTTGGCAATGATTCCCTGGCTCAGCGAATACCCGGATCGTACTTCTGCCGGGGTGTTACGGAACGGTTTTACACATGGTTTCCGCATCCCGGTAGGGGACTTTCAGGGTGTAGGGACGTGCAAAAATCAACTTTCCGTTTTACAACATACATCGGTAGTGCAGGAGAAAATTCAGAAAGAGGTTAGCCGGGGACGGGTCGCCGGCCCGTTTAGTGAACCCCCGGTACCAGGTTTCGTTTGTTCTCCGTTAGGGGTGGTCCCCAAGAAGGACCCGGGTGAGTTCCGTTTGATCCATAATCTGTCTGCTCCACGAGGTCTTTCGGTGAACGACGCAATTGATCCAGAAGTTTGTTCGGTGCGATACGCATCTTTTGATGAGGCAGTAGCCATCTTGAATCGCCTGGGGCACGGGACGTTGATGGCGAAATCTGATATCGAGTCAGCGTTCCGGTTGCTCCCGGTACACCCAGACGATCAGCGTCTTTTGGGATTCGGGTTCCAGGGGTCATTTTACATGGATAGGTGTATGCCAATGGGTTGCTCTATTTCTTGTGCTTACTTTGAGCAATTCAGTACTTTCCTGCAGTGGGTGTTCATTGAGACAGCGGGTTTCCGAAATGTAATGCATTACCTTGACGACTTTCTGTTCCTTGGCCCCGCCGGTAGTCCCGAATGTGCCCAGGCTTTAGACAAATTCTGTGTGTTAATGGGTCATCTCGGCGTGCCGTTGGCACCGGGTAAAACTATGGGTCCCACGACTTGCCTCGAGTTTCTGGGGATCGAGTTGGACTCAAGGGAGGGGTGCTTCCGTTTACCAGCTAGCAAGGTGTCGAAATTCAGGGCAGCCCTCCAAGTATGTTTAACTGCATCCAAAGTTACACTGCATCAGTTGCAACAGTTAGTGGGAAAGTTGAACTTTGCCTTGAGAGTGATACCAATGGCTCGCCCCTTTTCCCGTTCAATTGCCCAAGCGATGGTTGGCCTGAAGGAGGGTCATCATCGCACAAGGTTATCGACTGAGGTCCGCCAGGACATGCGGATTTGGTTAGCATTCTTGGCGGACTTCAATGGCCGAGTTGTCTGGAACAAGCCAGTCATGTCCTCCGATGAGCTTGGGCTATGGACAGATTCAGCAGGAAGCGTAGGTTTTGGCGCCATCTTCGGCACAAAATGGTCGGCACAGAAGTGGCCCCTATGGTGGCACGAGAAGGGGCTGACAAGTAACATCGCTTTCCTCGAATTATTTCCCATTCTGGTGGCCCTGAGAACCTGGCCAGATGGGTTCAGAGATCATTCTGTTGTGTTCTGGTCCGACAATATGACCGTGGTAGAATGCATCAATAGTCAGGCAGCCCGTTGTAAATTGATTTTGAGGCTGCTCAAAGAAATTGTCTTACTGTGTATGCAACTGAACGTGGTATTCAGAGCAAAACATGTCCCTGGGGTGATGAATCAGGCCGCTGATGCACTGTCTCGTTTTCACATGCAGGCTTTCTCGGGTTTCCTTCCTTCAGCGGACCCGGAGCCGGCACCCTTCCCCGAAGCTCTCTGGTCTCTCGGTGCCCCGAACTTCGTCACCTCGTGGGAGAGAGTCTAGCACCCAGGACGAGGAAGGCATATGAAGGGGCGTTCCAGGCCTATTTAGCCTTTTTGGGGGCAGAGAGAGGGGGACTTTGGGGGCAGGAGGAGTTGGTAGTACTTTTCCTGATGTCCTTACGTAGGGCTGGGAAATCGGTGGCCACGGCCCAAAGGCATCGTGCCGCCATTTCCTTTGTTGCCAGGGCCCATGGCATCCTGGACCCGACAGCGTCTTTTACGGTACAGAAAGCGCTGCGTGGGTGGCAACGTCTGGAGGGTCGCAGAGTAGACGTAAGACGACCGATAGGTCTAGACAGGTTGTCCCAGTTGCTGACCACACTCCCTAACACATGCTCGTCCCCGTTCGAGACCTGTTTGTTCCGGACTGCATTTATGCTGGCATTTCACGGGGCTATGAGAGTTAGTGAGCTAGTTGCAAGGAACAAACGGGATGTGACGGGGGGCTTGTGCAGGGAGCAGGTTCAGATCAGGGGTGATGCGATGATTGTCTCCTTTCTCAGGTCCAAGACTGACCAAGATGGGAGGGGGGACTGCACGATCATTCGCAGGATCCCCGAGTCATCCATGTGTCCGGTTCAGTGCTTAGAAGATTACCTAGCACGAAGGGTGGCATCATGGGGGGGGACATTGTTGAGGCATGTAGACGCCACCCCGCTGACGAGGTTTCAGTTTCAGCGGGTGCTTGCAATGGCCATTGCCGCAGCGGGCTTGGACCCGGGTGAATTTGGGACCCATTCCTTTCGTATAGGGGCTGCCACAGAAGCTACAGCCAGGGGTCTTAATGTAGAACAAGTGAAACGGGTGGGGCGTTGGTCCTCCAATTGTTATAAGAGGTATGTGCGATTGCACATGTTGTGAAGCTGTAATCATGTACTCACGCTTCTTGTCTTTTGTTTGTTTTCAGTTGCGCAAGCCTACGCGGCAGGGCGGACTGTGCAGTTGACCCAACACCAGGCCAGCGGTCACACATCACCGGCTGAGAGAAAGGAGGTGTGGGTTGTAGGCCACTCATACGTGAGACGGGCCGCAGACGTATTCAAAGCAGGTGATATGATTCACGTACCTGGGGAATACGGGTACAGAGTGTCCTTCTACGGAAGGGGCGGTCTCTGTATTGACCAGTTTCAGGCATTTTTTGAGGGTTTGTTAGAGCGGATGAGGTCACCGCCGTCCATAGTCATAGTACATTTGGGGGGCAATGATCTAGTCACCACCGGTAGACGACTTCTCCTGGAGGCTATGCTTTCCACGGTAAGTTGGTTAGCAAGGAGAGTTCCGGGGTGTACAATTGCGTGGTCTCATATGATCCCACGAAAAGTGTGGCGGGGGGCTATCTCGATCCCTGCTTTGAATCATTCCGTTAAAAAATTAAATAACAAAGTGAGTCGGTTGTTCCGTTCCAAGACATTGCATTCGATCTCGCATAGTTGTATTAATGATGACAGTATGTATTTGGGGGATGGTGTGCATTTGTCAAGGGTGGGCAATGAGTTACTCATAGGTGACTTCCTAGCTTGGTTAAAATCGTTAAAACATGACCTTTAGGTAGGAGTTTGGTGGGGGGTCCGGATAGCCGGTCAACTATCCGGACCTGTGGCGGTAAGGTCATGATCGGTGAGCACTAATTGGTAGATCCCTATGAGTGGGCGTCACCCAACACGGATGGGAGCGCTCGGGGGAGGTGGCCATTGGCCCCTCAATGGGGAGGCGGTCCCGTCTAAGGGCGGGTCGCCGGAAGTTAAGGAAAGGCGGTCAAGGCCCCTTCCTGTGTAGGAGGGGTTACAGCCCCCTCCTGAGGAATTTCCCGGGGCCAGGGTCATCTGCGACGGCAGATGCGGTAAGTTGTGTGGGGTGGGGGGAGGTCCACGATACCTTCTAGATACCACACACAAGTATTCGAACGACCTTTAAATGGCGTCGAGTCTTAAGTGCCCCCGACAAGTCAAGGGAAATTGTTAGTAGTTGCACTTGAGGTAAGCCTCTGTGCTGTCGCCCTTCCCAAGTGGGAGGGGTAAGTCTGGTTAGGGATCTTGACACCGGTTATGACCTTGCCGTTGGCCCTTAAACGTTAGGATGTACAATTTCAGTGTTTATAGAGAATGTTTCTGTAGGATGCTAGTTCGGCTAGGAGAACCTCTGTATTAGAGAATATGTTAAGATTAGCCAAACATCGCAAATGTGATAATGAAATTGTACATAATATGAAACGTTTAATGTTTAATTTTTTGTTTTAATAAATACGGCCGCGGGAGGGTCACTCCCTCCCACATCCAAAAACTTTGAAGAACTGTTTCCGGTTTCCCTTCTTTTGGGGATCGTGTTGAGAGGGGGTGGCGGGTATCTCAGCCATATGGAAAGGGGCGACCACTCGGTCCCCCCGAACGTATGGCGGAGTGCCTCGATCCCCCCGGGAAGCCGTTTTTGGGCGGGAGGCGCGTCTCGGCTGGTATGCCCGAAGCGGCGTAGCCGGGGCGCGCCTGTTCCCGCCCTAGAGTGGGCTGGCCTAGACACTGACGCAGCCAGCCACGCCCCCGGGACGGGCAGGGGCGGGTTTACGCCCGCCCTGAAGACGGATAAAAGGAGACGCAAGGCCAGAAGACGTCCTCTTGTTCTTGTGCTCCGAAGCTGCACCTCCTCGCTACACGTGAGCTCGGGACAGAACAAAGAGCCAATTTTGACCCACCCACCAGCCCCTGAGGACAGCAAGTTGTTGTGCAATAAAGTGGATTTTCTAAGTATGTTCTTCCTTTTTCGTTTACAGGTTGTGAAAGTATCAGTTTTGTGTTTTTCATAATAAAGTATGGTGAATATCATTTAGGTTGTTACGATTAAAAGGACTTGATGTAGTGTTGCTTTTTGAGCATGCTCTTTCGGTCGTAGCGACCAATGTTTTCATAAGTTCGAATTGTCGTATTTATTTTTTGGTAGGCGGTAAGGTCATGATCGGTGAGCACTAATTGGTAGATCCCTATGAGTGGGCGTCACCCAACACGGATGGGAGCGCTCGGGGGAGGTGGCCATTGGCCCCTCAATGGGGAGGCGGTCCCGTCTAAGGGCGGGTCGCCGGAAGTTAAGGAAAGGCGGTCAAGGCCCCTTCCTGTGTAGGAGGGGTTACAGCCCCCTCCTGAGGAATTTCCCGGGGCCAGGGTCATCTGCGACGGCAGATGCGGTAAGTTGTGTGGGGTGGGGGGAGGTCCACGATACCTTCTAGATACCACACACAAGTATTCGAACGACCTTTAAATGGCGTCGAGTCTTAAGTGCCCCCGACAAGTCAAGGGAAATTGTTAGTAGTTGCACTTGAGGTAAGCCTCTGTGCTGTCGCCCTTCCCAAGTGGGAGGGGTAAGTCTGGTTAGGGATCTTGACACCGGTTATGACCTTGCCGTTGGCCCTTAAACGTTAGGATGTACAATTTCAGTGTTTATAGAGAATGTTTCTGTAGGATGCTAGTTCGGCTAGGAGAACCTCTGTATTAGAGAATATGTTAAGATTAGCCAAACATCGCAAATGTGATAATGAAATTGTACATAATATGAAACGTTTAATGTTTAATTTTTTGTTTTAATAAATACGGCCGCGGGAGGGTCACTCCCTCCCACATCCAAAAACTTTGAAGAACTGTTTCCGGTTTCCCTTCTTTTGGGGATCGTGTTGAGAGGGGGTGGCGGGTATCTCAGCCATATAACATTTAACATTCATTTTGTCTCATGCTCACACTTTTTTTACCACCTTCTATTAATTTAAATTTTTTGTTCTTTCTTACACAGATTAAAAGTATAA
The DNA here is from genome assembly GCF_964263255.1 of Lissotriton vulgaris. Classification (NCBI taxonomy): domain Eukaryota; kingdom Metazoa; phylum Chordata; class Amphibia; order Caudata; family Salamandridae; genus Lissotriton; species Lissotriton vulgaris. Next base: position 330,905 of record NW_028244238.1, on the reverse strand, counting down.
AAAAGATAATTTAGTCCGGTAATGACAATTAAAAGGTAAGTGTTTAGTACTCTTTACGTTACATGTCTATCAGATTTAACTTTTATTAGTTCCACTGCTTCTTTTCTTTAACCCTTAGTTTCCTGTCTTTGCTACTTCCTTCATTTTTTTCTTTTACTTACTTATACTACTCTTTTCACTTCTTCTATCAGTCCCTCTTTCAACAGTAACTGTGTATTACTCCCTCTATTTGTCTTTCTTTTCACATTACTCTCTGTTTATTTCTTTGTCTTTTTTTAAAAAATATTTTTTTTAGTTCGCTCCCGGTTCGCGTACCGGAACGCTAACCGGGAAGCGAATCAAAAGAAATAGAGGATGCTCGAGTGCTAAACATTCTAGCAATTTTTTTAAAAAGGGAAGGTAGTTCTGAAAAGAACTTTTTTTTATTCTTTTTGATGTTTTATATTTTTTTTGTGTTTTTTTGGAGGAAGGGGAACCAAAAATGATTCACTTCAAAGGGCTCAACAGGAGCAACAAAAAAAAAAATACTTTCTTGGACGGTTTGTACATTGATGATTTTCAAATGATGTATTTATTAAAGTAATACTCATCTCTCCGCATGAAATTAATTTTCCACATGCTAGACATGTAAATCTCATCTGCCCAAAGTTCTTTTGGAGATTTGGGACCGTTTCTCTTGCCGCTGACTCACTTATTGCTAAGTCATTGGTGGATATTTTAGCCGGTCGGGGGTTATCCACCAGATCTCGAAGTTGTGCTTTAGAATAATTAAGAGGGTGCCACCTCTCCATGTGCCGATGCATGGTATGATTACCATAGCTATATTTTTTCTCGGTCCCTCTGGAGAGTTTTTTTTTGCAGATGAGGCAGCTAACGTATCTGGCATTAACTTTCTTTTCATGAGAAGGATGAGAAAAAAATTGCCAGATAAAATTCACTTTGATATGGGATGATCTTGGCATTTCTTTTAGAAAGCCACTTGTCCCTTGCTCCTGTTCCTCATCTTCCTCTTCTTCTTCCTGGTCGAAGAGGACCTGGCTAGTCGGTCCTGTCTTCTTTGGTGGTGGTGGAGGTGGTGGAGATCCACCAGCTGCAGCTAATACAAATGCCATGTCTTAGCAAACAAAAACAGGTCTTTCTCTCATAAAAATGAAAGTCGGAGTGAGGAAAAAAGGTGGGACTTTCATCATTTGAGAAAAGAAAATGTTCTAAACCAATGAAAAGTGTTTATTTTACGTCATATGCTCAAGCGTTCCATCATTAGGAAACTAAAAGTAAAATGAACGAATAAAAAGTTTTATAAACAAGTCACATGACCTGTTATGCTTACGTTACGCGCTGCGCGCCGCGCCCCGGATCGATTCCGAGCCTTTACGTTTCGCGCCTTGGTTCGCGTTCTAGAACGCTTCCGGGTGCGCTAATGCAGAACGTCTTAAGGGACATTACGTAGTAACGCGATATGTTGCGTTTACGGGACGCATCGCGATGTGCCTTTCTAACGCGGTATTTGCACTAACGGAACGTTTACCGTTTCGCGGATCGGCAGCGAAACAAGAAAAAATAATTTAAACTATAATATAAATTGAATTTAAAAAATATAATACAAATATATATAAAATATATTTATGAATTAGAATAAGAACATATGTTACAGCTATAGATATTAGCTTTTAAAAAAACAATGAAATTCACTGAAAAAACCATAGGTTATAGACCATATATAGTTAGGAATTAGCATTTACAAAACCTTGAAAATTCACTGAAAAAAACGTAGGTTATAGACCATATATAGTTAGGAATTAGCATTTACAAAACCTTGAAAATTCACTGAAAAAAACGTAGGTTATAGACCATATATAGTTAGGGATTAGCATTTACAAAACCTTATTTTACTCGCATAAAACCATTGAAATTCGCATATATAGTTAGTTGCGCTAACTATATATCGCGCACCCGCAATCCACTGCTGATGATGTCACATATTACATCATTCATGACATGGCCAGTGACATCACTGATGACATCACTGATGACATCTCAAATGACATCACTGATGACATCTCAAATGACATCACTGATGACATCAATGATGACATCTTAAATGACATCACTGATGACATCTCATTTGACATCTCATTTGACATTACTGAGTACATCACTAATGACATCATTCATGTGATAATACGATGAACCTCTTCAGACTCTAATATAACCTTAGATACACTCAGTGTAAACAAAAACTCACAGACTGTCACTCATCCATGGAGTTACTCACACACCTAGTCAGTCATGCAAAGAATCAATCACACCTCCATTTCCTCCACTATACAGTTATACACACCTTACTTATTCGAACATGAACTAACACATATTTACTCCCTTATACAATCCCTGATACAAGTTCACAATGATCCATACAGCCACTCACACATTCACTGGCTCTTATGCACAGTTATTTATATATGTTAACTCTCACATGTACTGTGTTTTACATATGTACTTACTTTGACATGTAGCACTGAGATATCCATTCACTCACCAATACACTCATGCACACAGTCAACCGCCCATGCAGCTGTTTCCACATGCACTTTTGAACCCATACATCTAGTGAATCAACTGCTCACACATCTATGCACAGAATCATACACCTCCCAGCCACCCCCACACACACTCAGTCTCCCATACAAATACGTGGGCAACCAATCAATAACCCATATAGTTACTCATATAGCTACTGATCAACGCATGCAGCAGTTTACAGAACAACAGACATAATGATGCACAAATTAAGACAGTTTAGTCACTAACCCATGCACTCAGTGAGACACATTTAATCACTCACTCAATAAGTCAGTCATGCACCTACTAAATCCTTCATCCAGACACTTATACATCCACTCATTCTTCAATATGTAATACATATTTTAACTTTACAGAAACATACAGTCACTGGGTGTTGTCATCAGTGATGTCATCAGTGATGTCATTTGAGATGTCATCAGTGATGTCATCAGTGATGTCACTGACCATGTCATGAATGATGTAATATGTGACATCATCAGCAGTGGATTGCGGGTGCGCGATATATAGTTAGCGCAACTAACTATATATGCGAATTTCAATGGTTTTATGCGAGTAAAATAAGGTTTTGTAAATGCTAATTCCTAACTATATATGGTCTATAACCTACGTTTTTTTCAGTGAATTTTCAAGGTTTTGTAAATGCTAATTCCTAACTATATATGGTCTATAACCTATGGTTTTTTCAGTGAATTTCAATGGTTTTTTAAAAGCTAATATCTGTAGATGTAAAATGTATTCTTCTTTAAATCGTAAAATATATTTTACATGTTTTTAATACAATTTTTTTTTGTTTCGCTCCCAGTCTGCGAACCGGTCAGCTTCCCGTTAGCTCAATTTAAAGCCGCGACTCGGTCCGCGAACCGTTAAACGTTCCTTTAGCGTAACTGTTACGTTAGCATGACGTTTTGCGTTGTCGCGTAATACGTCATTTGACGCGCCAAGTTAGCGGACCCGGAAGCGGACCGGAAAGCGGAGCAAAGCGCGAAACGTAAACACAGCAGGTCATGTGACTCAGTAATAACACTTTTCATTGGTTCATTTCACTTTTGGTTTCCTAATGATGTAATACTAGGTCATGTGATCTAAAATTAACACTTTTCATTGGTTTAGAACTTTTACTTTTCCCAAATGATGAAAACCCCTCCTTCTTTCCTCACTCTGACTTTCATCTTGGTGAGAGAAAGACCCTTTATTAACATTGTGATATGGCTTCATTAGTAGCTTCAGCTGGTTCTAACCCACCACCTCCACCAGATCCAAGGAAGAGAGGACCACCTGTTGAAGTAATTATACAACAAGAAGATGAAGAACAGGAACAGGAGGAAGAGCAGGAAGAGACACCGTTTTTGCCAGAGGAGCCCAGGAGGTATAATCGAAAAGAGAACTACATTTGGCAATTTTTTTAATTTCCTGAGGGGCAAAAAAAAGTGAATGCACGCTACGTGTTTTGCCGTATATGCGATGAAAGACTGTCAAGGGGGACTGATAAAAAATACAGTTTCGGCAATTACACTATGCATCGGCATATGAGTAGGTGGCATCCAAACAACTATAGTGCTGCCCAGCTACGAGATGAGCAACAAAATCCCCCTGCAATGGCAAGAAGATCGGTTGTTCAAGAAGTGTCGGGACCAGAGGCGAGGGAGATGGTCCCAAAAATTCAAATGAAGTTTGGGGAAGTGAAGCAAGTGTGCGTGCACTGTAATCAACTCATTTGCTACAGAGAAAGTAGCATTACTCTAATTATGAAAGCTATTGATAATCATGTATCCCCTAAACGCCCCAAACAATAAATTCTTCTTTTTTTCGTTGCTCCTGTTGAGCCCTTTTCAATGAATTGTTTTTGTTTCCCCCCTCCCCCAAAAAAAACAAAAAATATCAAAATGTTCAGAAAATAAAAAATAAAAAAATAAAAATGTTCTGAAAAATAATTAAAAAAAATGAAAACAACAAAAACAAAAAAAAAAGTTCTTTTCAGAACTACCTCCCCATTATAAAAAAATTGGTAGAATTTTTGAAACTCTGCCAACCTCTATTTCTTTTAGTTCGCTTCCCGGTTCGCACTCCGGTACGCGAACCGGGAGCGAACCAACAAAACATTTTTTAAAAAAGAACAGTAAGTATAAGGGAAGGAAACAGACAGTTATGTTAAAAGAAAGACAGCTATAGGGAGTAAACAAAAGATACTGTTACCCGCAATTCACTGCTGATCATGTCACATATTACATCATTCTTGACATGGTCAATGACATCATCAGCAGTGGATTGCGAGTAACAGTATCTTTTGTTTACTTCCTATAGCTGTCTTTCTTGTAACATAACTGTCTGTTTCCTTCCCTTATACTTAATGTTCTTGTTTTAAAAATTTTTTTGAGATCAATCAGAAACAGTAACATTAATAGAGACAGAATGAGTGAATAAGAATGAAGAAGTATTAGAAGAGAGGGACTGAGAAAAATAGTGGAAGGAGTAGAATAATTAAGTAATAGAGAAAGGAATGAGAGAAGTAGCAAACGCAGGAAAGTAAGGATTAAAGAAATGAAGCAGTAGAACTAATAGATGTTAAATGTGATAGATTAAATGATTGATTCAGGATGACGATAAGGTGTGGCCTCTCCAAAAGTTTGTTTAAGGTGTGGCCTACTCAGGGTTGCTATTCAAATATGTGCTTGTTGAAGAATACAGAGGAGATAATACATGTGAAGGCCTACCATTGAAGTAAAACATGTCCACTTCACTCTTAAACAACGGCCAGACCTCTTCTGTGTCCATAGACAGACCTAAACTTCATCTGCACAATGTCATTCATAAACTTAGAAAACACAAGTAATATAATTTGAAAACGTGGAGTTTCTTTTACTCATTTTACAATCACATCACCTGTGTTGCCTTTGCTTAGGTATCTCATAGTGCAGATGTAGTCCAGGATAAAAAATCAGTACCCAGAAGTGCAGCAGTGTATGCATTAACTTTGATATTTACAGAAGCCTCAGTTTCTCCATGTCTACCTCACATTTCTAAATGTATATCATAAGTACAAAAAGTAGAACATTAATTATACATGTTAAATGGTTTATTTTTGCTGTTCTCAGAATGTATCAAATTTCACTTAAATCAGTGACTTGAAGGTATTCATCATGTAACAGCGGGAAAAAAAAAAACACAATCAAAATGATTGTGTTTAAAAAACCCATACAACATAAGAAATCTGAATTCAAAACTCCTTAAAATTAACTTACTTTCCATAACGTCGAAGGATGTCCTTTGAACAGCGTACACTCTGTTGTGCTATTAATATTTTCAGCCCGCCACTTTCTGAAAGAAAACCTCCATCGTTTTGAAAAATATGTTATATACAATAAAAGACTTCTCACATTCTACCACATGTTTCCACTTGGCCAAATCATGTTGCAGCGATTTACAACTCTTGTAATTCTTGTAATCAAATCCCGTCATTTTCTATTTTCGCAACTTTCAAAAAGAAAACATTTAAGATTACTTTCACAATCCTGGACTACTAATATCTTACCCTTCTTGCTCACTCATGTTCTAATTTTCCTATGACACTGATACTGCTTACTATGAAGCAGACTTACTTACATCAGGTTTATATAGTTGGATTTTTAAAATGACATTATAGTTAAAAGTTTTGGACCAATAATCTAGACAGCATTGCAGACTTACATTCCCTCTACTTCATGAACCTTTTGCAATTCCTCAGAGGAAATCCCGAGATTCTTTCCTTAAAATTTTGGTTTTAAAAACACCAGGTAAGAATTTTTAAGGTCAAACAGCAATTTTTTTTTGAAAGTTACAACAGAATCGTTGCAGAATGACCAGCAGTTTCTAGACTTTAAATAAGCTGTGTAATGTCCGGATGTTGTTGAAGGACCATCGTGATAGATAATTGCTACAGTTACAAAAGTCCTTCCTGATATTGACAGCTGAGAAGCAACAACATTTTTTATTAAAGTTGACAATTTTGATCCATCAGGCCTACATCGTTGGATCATTAAAATGACATACAGGCCATATCTTCGTATAAATAATGTTGACATCATTTCAGATTTACATTGGCTACACTCCATGTTGTGATCAGCTGCATTTACTAGCTTATTAAAGGAGACTGATTTACTGTCTGGCAAAGTTAAATATATAAATCTTTCTGAGTCTACACTAGTAGTACTTGATAATGTACAGTTCTCGCAGTCATGCTGCCATTGATAAGAAAGCCCAAACAGGTGATCTACATCTACACCCTCATCTTGCAAAACATCAAGCATATACATTAAAAACTCCTGACAATCCTGCTGATTATTTTCAGAGAAGTCTGTTCGACCTGAACATTCATCTAACAGATAACGAACTTCAGACACACTTTCTACTTTTGTTCGAGCAGTGCTACATTTCTCTAACACAGAATTCAACAAACAGCATAAACTTTGTTCCGAATTGAATACAATCTGTTCTTTTAAAGTCTCTAGTGAAAAGAGAACATTAACCACTACATTTGCATAGCAGTTGTCACCAGAACTGTTTTCAAATTGAAAACCGACAACATCTTCAACAGAATCCGTTTTCTTTCTGCTTACAATTTTCGGTTTATCGACTTTTCGGCTTTTTGCTACAACCTCCCTACTATTAGTGATATTTCTTCGTTTACGGCCTACCACACGTTTCTCAAACAAAGGATATTGAGGCAAATGTGGCGCATACTCTCTTCTTAACCTATTGTATTCCTTAACACAATCTAGATCCGCACAAATGTTTGTGACATCACAATCAATCAAGTACAATCCCGATAAAGTTCTAACTCGTGACAATACCACGTATGCCATACCCTCTTTGAACACAGAACTGCCAATAATCACCAATGCACTATCTACACTTAAACCTTGCGATTTATGGATTGTCACCGCATATGCCAAGCAAACAGGAAACTGTTTACGGCAAACATATAAGTCTTTAACAAGCAAAAACCTAGCAGAACAACGACCAATTAGCTGTACTTCCTCAATGCCATCAAATTTAATTTTTAAAAATTCAATACCATCTCTACTTCTGTATTTCTCAAAATCAACAACATTACCCATTGATCCATTTACCAGACCTCTTTCAACATGTAAATTCCTTCTCAAAATGATTCGGCAATTTAAACACACATTCAAAGTCTTTTCAAAACCCGCTGTTTTAGATATAGTCTTCTCTAATGAATCCAATTTTGATTTCAAATTCTCAGACAAAATAATTGTTGATCCCATATGCTCTATTCTGTCAATAGCTTCAAGTTTCACAATCTCTTGCTTTTCTAAATTCAACATTTTGTTGTTGAAGATGGCACATTCTGCAAGAGTTGGCATCAAACATATTCCGGATTTCTTCTCAGTAATTTTCTGAAAAATATTCTCAGGCACAACGTCTTGTTCTGGATATAAATTTGACAGTAATCGTGCATTTAAAGCTTCTTTCCCATGCTCAGTCACTTTTCCAATTCTAATATCTTGTAGAATATTCTTGTAATCTTCATCCTTTGCCTGACGCATATTTTCATGCAGTTCAGCATAATTGAAGTTTAACCATATATTGACGTTGCCAATGCTCCCTAGGCACTTCCTGGTATCTTCATGCGTGAGTATTTTGAACACAGGTTGTCCTTTTACTGGTGTCAGCTGCAGAAGATCTCCAAAAACAATGATGTGTTTGCCACCAAATAACACATCATACTCAGTTTTAAGAACTTCTTGCATTCTCAAATGCACAAAGGCAAGCATGACATTGGAAACCATGCTTATTTCGTCAATGATAAGAAGTTTCATTTTCCTCAAGACTCTTGAAACTTCACAACAAGCATCCCCAGATAACTTGTGGTATTGTAATTTGTTGTCATGCTCCACTGGCAGCATCAGTAGACGATGCAAAGTAATACCTTTAATGTTATGTGCTGCCAGTCCAGTAGGAGCGGTAACAACACAAGACAGCGATGACTCAGTCCTTTCCTGCAAATAACAAAAAATTGCTTTAATAAGGAAACTTTTTCCAGTTCCCGCTTCTCCACTCACGTACAGTCGGACAGGCTTCAATGACGTACATGAGCACTCTTTGTTCTCATGGCTTAATCCATGATCAATTTGCTTGGTAACTTCGTCATATATTTTCCTCTGCTCAACGTTGAGTTGTTTTTCCAAGTCTTCTAAGTTAACCGCATCCTCCTGAGCATGTGCCATGGCTCTTTCCACTTCATTCATAGCAGTGGCAGCTTCATTTTTGATAATAGGTCCTCCTAGTGGATCCTAACTCAATGAAACAGAACTCTGACTGTCCTGAGAACTGTCTCTGGCAATCTCGGCTGCAATCGTTGCTTCCTGCTCAATTTCCAAAGTCAACATTTCTTGATATTTGGGAAAAGCAGGACATTCTATGGTCTCCTTAGCAGCAGTGAAAGAGTCTTCGTAACAGAGGAAATCTCCAAGCAGCTTCTCTTCTGCACGCCAAGGCTTGAAAAGTTGCAAAAGTGCTAAATAGAAAAACTCCTTTTTTTCTGGAGATTCGCCACTCAATTTTCGATGGTTTACTAATTGACATTTTTTTTGCTTGACCAGACATCCTTCACTTCCAATTACAGCATACACTCCTTTATCGATATCTTCTTTGATGTTCCTTTTGAAAACGTAATTTTGAAGAACATCATACAGACAAGCATTCTCCGGGTGACTGCTTCGATTTGGATAATATGTATCCAACATGTTGGTCTTCAAAATGTCGGTACTGTTTGGTTCCTTTTCCGCAAAATACTCAACTTCCCGGGCAGGTTTTAGAACTCGATTTCACGTTGCAGTAAGACCAAGACTCGCCCAAACGATACTCCTGGATTTGGCATAGAGACTTGCTGAAGACAACCGGTCAGAACATTCGTAAGCTCCGATTTCTCGATGCGACAACATCTTCAAACTGAAACTGTACAACTTCTTGCTGAGGCTTTTTTCATGGGAAATATCCTCCCACATATCCTTCAATTCTGTCTTTTCTTTTTTGGTGATGTAAGATGTCACATACCGAGCCACAGCCATACAGTTGTCAGCCACAAACTGTATATCCATGTTAGCATTCCACATGGACAAAATCACTGGGTTGTAGTCGTTGATGTACTTGGACTCTTCGTTCCTTTTCAAATTATATGTATTTTTGGGTGATTTCCTCGTCACATTATGTTGCAGAGAAGACATCAAACTGTTCACTCTTCCTTTAGAAATCACCGGTCGTGGAAAGTTGAAACGACATTCGGTGTAGAACTTGTCCTTGTTTCTGAATTTACGACGACAGTACTTTCCACAACGATGGCTTTGGAAACGTAGAACTTGTTCTCTTAGGCTTTTCTTCTCCGTTGCGTTTGGAACAGCACACGTAGAATACTGTTCTATGAAATTCATCACTAAGTCATCCGGATCTGTTCCAAATTTAGGTGCATCCTTGATCCACAGCAACATATGTATATGAGGAGCACCTCTTGCTTGGTACTCCTTTCTCCAGAAGAAATCCAACACCTCTCCAAGAGGTGGATTCTTCTTATTTGTGATGAAATACATCATAGCTTCAAATCTATGATTGAAGTACCTGCATACATTCACTGGATCCAAAGAACACAGTTCTCCAGGTGTCTTGAATTCAATGTTTTCAATGTTTCCATTTGCCTCTCGTAGAAATTCAAGTAAGTCTTCCCAGCCATACTCGGCATAGCTCAGAGTGAGGAACCATGTTGGAGTTCCTAAGTTCCTCAGCATACATTTTAAATCACCATGACGACGGTACCAGTACTCATTAGTACCACGCTGACACGCCATGAGATTAATTAGGTGAGAATCCAAAATACTGTCTTGGACATTGACTTCATGCATAAAGTCACTTGCTGAGATGTTTCGCATCTGTATACCACTTTTTAAGACGTGGGTCACTGCATATGACAGTCCAGACAGATCGCTTTCAAACAGGAGATGAAACAAATAGGGAATGCATTGACAAAACCTAGGATCTTCTGCATACAATCATAAAGTCCGGTATTCAGACGCAGGAATTTGATGAGGACGCTCATCATATCTTCCTCCTTGACCTGTTGGAAATAGCTGTGGGAAACACCGAGCTTCCAAACTTTCCTCCACAACACTAATGGGACTCCCTTTGGCTTGTTTCATTTGAAACAACTCAATTGCATTCCCCATGACTTCCTTGGAATGCAAAGGATGAACACTATAATGTTCATATATTTCTTCACTTTTAGAGGCCTCTACTTTCTCAATTTGGCCAGCACACAAATCGCTATCCTCTTCATCACTTACTTCCTCTTCTGCAACATATACATTCTTATAGTACTTATTATTTTTCTTCAAATACAATGTTGCCTTTTTGACTTTCCTAACATCCACTAAATCTTGCCAAATTTTCTTATTCTTTGTCGGAACCCCATTAACCAAGATAACCAGAGGTTCCTTTTCCACTTTTTCTACTCCAATTGTGTTAATGTTTTTGTTCAAATCTAGAGGCAAATAAACAACTCTTCCCTTTAATCCTCTCTGTAAATCTGATGGAAGCAACTTCCCTGTCTTTGGCTCCATTCTTACAATAGCCTGAAAGGGATGGATACTTTGAATCAAAATAGATTCATAAGTATTTAAATCCTTCAATTCAGAAGGAATCTCAACCAATTCCAGGTTATTATGAACCGCCCTAGCAGGCATCTGGTTTTGGTTTAATTTGTTACAACAATAAGTACACACACGTTGATCCGATCCCAAATCAAAATAATTTTCTACCATCAAGTATGTGGCAAAATCCTTCAATTCACTATTATTTTCCCTTTCACTTTTTGCATATAAATCCACTAACTTAATCTGATTCTTGTAATAAGTGCGTCGACAACACACACAAGTGAAATTAGGCCTCTCACTTGATTTCATCTGAAACGTGGCAATTTCCTTCTGAAATGTATCTGTACTAGAAACCTGTACATTATCTTCAACATTACCCTCTACTTCTGGGTCAATTTGAACATTCTCATCTTTACTTCCAAAGTAACAAAACTCAATTTCTTCACAAATATTCTTGACATCTATTTTAGAACCATGCAAAAGAGCAGCACATAATTGTTTAAGCATAATTGCTGGACTCTTAGCATGATACAACATTCTCACTATTTTCCTCACTTTATTATGATGCACTGCTAGCATCCTGAAATGATGAAAAACACTCTGGCATACTCTCCTGGAAAGACAAGCCAGTGAATGACCACGCAAACCTGTCATTTGTCTCGCTCTGCAAGGATCTAATTCTTGCAACAACTTCATTTTCTGCTTCAAACTTTTCTTATTAAATGTCCGTACAAAATCACAAAGCAAATTGATGGAATCCTTTCGCACACTGCAAATAGAACTACACTTCCAAATGTACACAGGACCCTTAGGACGTCTTCCTAAAACCTCATTACCTAACACCTCGTCTGTCTCTGTTGTCACAAGTGTTTCTTTTTCAACTGGAAAACCATCCTGTGGAGAAGTGTGGCTCACTGGTTAGAGCAGGCAGACCCTGAAGCAGAGGTCAGACCCGGGGCCAGGGTTCAATTCCCGACGCGGCAGGGTCTTGAGCTCAAATGTCCATGGACTCGATAATTCTCGCTTCGGTGCCTGACCTAATCATGGGTTCACACTCTGCAACTCTTGGCATTAAGCTTGCTTAATCTCCACAACGGCCCCCCCGCGGCGGGATGCCTGGCTTTCACCTTGGGGATGCCCTGTTGGGGCTATCTCACAGGGAAAAGCCAGGACGGGTTCCCAAGGCAAGCGCGGAGATACCCCTTCGGGGGTCGATTCAGGCGCTATATAAGAAACATAATAATAATAATAATAATAATAATAATAATCCTTCACTTCATAAGCTCGACCACTGGTGTCAACTGCAAACACCAAATCATTATCCTGGAAATAACTCTCCTCATTAAAAAATGCCTCACAACTTGAACTATGCATCCATTCTCCGGAAAAAACTTCACAAAAGTTACTACGATTAACTACTCTCTTCCATCTACTATTTGATTTGAAATCAGAAATTACCTTGTTTAGTGTCCTAATTCTATTGATTACCAAAATGAACAACTTTCGCTTAATTTCGAAAGCATGATCAATAATTTTCTCTACATTTTTCTTTTTCTTATAAAATGCCACTTTCTGTTGGCCTTTCTTAATATTTTTTAATAAATTAACTATTATCCTGTTGCGGAACATTCGTTTTCGGATGTCCCTAAACTGTTGTTTCCTTCTACTATCATGCACAGAGTTATCTCTTGCTCTAGCTGTAACATTTTTGATTGATCTTTCCTTTCCATTTAAATTGCTTCTCTTTTTCTGGACTGAAACATTTTTTGTTGAAATACTTTTTTTACTACAAATATTTCTTATGAATGATTTCGTGCTCTTACCCGGAGCTTTCTTGGTGATTTCACAAGTTTTTTAGGGAGAGTACTGCTGCAATAATAGATGATCGTGCTGTCTTTGACGTTTTGTAGCCTTTCTAATTCGATTCTTAGTTGGCATTTTTCAAATTTTGAAATGATCTGCAGTTGAATCTGTGGAAAAATATAATAAAAAATGTTATTAACCACTATTAGCAAACAGTAAATGAATAACAGTCATCAAAAACTTAACACCCTACTTATTATTTAACATAGCAAATCTTTTGCACCACCACTGCGTCACAAAAGTGACGCACAGTGGTACAAAACAGGCATACACCTATCATAAATCTCTCCCTAACATTTTAAATGATTGATTCAGGATGACGATAAGGTGTGGCCTATCTACATCACCTGTGTTTCCTCATTGACTTAAAATGTCCTTAATACACATGAAAGCGTTTTTTTGATTGCCCTTGCACCATTTTTGGGACATTTTTAACATGGCTATGTAACTCCCATAATCAAAATCTAAATTTGCCAAGCACAGGTGGGAGCGTATTTACAAGAAACTTGCCCCATGAAGAACGCTTTCCATTTAAAAAGGGAAAAATAAAATCATACACACTCAAATGCCTTATAAATATGACCAAAAACAACCTATGAAGCTTTAGCAGTACATATCCAGAAATGTAATTGATTTCAAAAAATCGTTTTTAAACACAACATATAAATCAATTGTATACCTACATTCAGTTGGAAATGACTGTAAATGTCCTTAAGACACATGAAAGCATTTTTTTGATTGCCCTTGCACCATTTTTGGGACATTTTTAACATGGCTATGTAACTCCCATTATCAAAATCTAAATTTGCCAAGCACAGGTGGGAGCGTATTTACAAGAAACTTGCCCCATGAAGAACGCTTTCCATTTAAAAAGGGAAAAATAACATCATACACACTCAAATCCCTTATAAATATGGTCCAAACAACCTATGAAGCTCTAGCAGAACATATCCAGAAATGTCATTGATTTCAAAAAATCGTTTTTAAACACAACATATAAATCAATTGTATACCTACATTCAAGAGGAAATGACTGCAAATGTCCTTAAGACACATGAAAGCGTTTTTTGATTGCCCTTGCACCATTTTTGGGACATTTTTAACATGGCTATGTAACTCCCATTATCAAAATCTAAATTTGCCAAGCACAGGTGGGAGCGTATTTACAAGAAACTTGCCCCATGAAGAACGCTTTCCATTTAAAAAGGGAAAAATAAAATCATACACACTCAAATGCCTTATAAATATGACCAAAAACAACCTATGAAGCTTTAGCAGTACATATCCATAAATGTAATTGATTTCAAAAAATCGTTTTTAAACACAACATATAAATCAATTGTATACCTACATTCAGTTGGAAATGACTGTAAATGTCCTTAAGACACATGAAAGCATTTTTTTGATTGCCCTTGCACCATTTTTGGGACATTTTTAACATGGCTATGTAACTGCCATAATCAAAATCTAAATTTGCCAAGCACAGGTGGGAGCGTATTTACAAGAAACTTGCCCCATGAAGAACGCTTTCCATTTAAAAAGGGAAAAATAACATCATACACACTCAAATGCCTTATAAATATGGTCCAAACAACCTATGAAGCTCTAGCAGAACATATCCAGAAATGTAATTGATTTCAAAAAATCGTTTTTAAACACAACATATAAATCAATTGTATACCTACATTCAGTTGGAAATGACTGTAAATGTCCTTAAGACACATGAAAGCGTTTTTTTGATTGCCCTTGCACCATTTTTGGCACATTTTTAGCATGGCTATGTAACTCCCATAATCAAAATCTAAATTTGCCAAGCACAGGTGGGAGCGTATTTACAAGAAACTTGCCCCATGAAGAACGCTTTCCATTTAAAAAGGGAAAAATAACATCATAGACACTCAAATGCCTTATAAATATGGCCCAAACAACCTATGAAGCTCTAGCAGTACATATCCAGAAATGTAATTGATTTCAAAAAATCGTTCTTAAACACAACATATAAATCAATGGTATACCTACGTTTAGTTGGAAATGACTGTAAATGTCTTTAAGACACATGAAAGCGTTTTTTTTGATTGCCCTTGCACCATTTTTGGGACATTTTTAACATGGCTATGTAACTCCCATAATCAAAATCTAAATTTGCCAAGCACAGGTGGGAGCGTATTTACAAGAAACTTGTCCCATGAAGAACGCTTTCCATTTAAAAAGGGAAAAATAACATCATAGACACTCAAATGCCTTATAAATATGACCCAAACAACCTATGAAGCTCTAGCAGTACATATCCAGAAATGTAATTCATTTAAAAAAATCGTTTTTAAACACAGCATATAAATCAATTGTATACCTACATTCAAGAGGAAATGACTAAAAATGTCCTTAAGACACATGAAAACGTTTTTTTGATTGCCCTTGCACCATTTTTGGGACATTTTTAACATGGCTATGTAACTCCCATAATCAAAATCTAAATTTACCAAGCACAGGTGGGAGCGTATTTACAAGAAACTAGCCCCATGAAGAAAGCTCTTCAATTAAAATGGGAACAATAACATCAGAGACACTCAAATGCCTTATAAATATGGCCCAAACAACCTATGAAGCTCTAGAAGAACATATCCAGAAATGTAATTGTTTTCAAAAATCGTTTTTAAACACAACATATCTGATTCAGCTTACATGAGAGACCATGGAATGGGCTCCATGTACAACAATAACTTGTGTTACTGCATGCCAGATTGCTACACAGAATATGCTATTACAATTTCTCAAAGAAACAAAATCTATTTGTATATCACTTGAGACAAAGCCACATTTTAAAAACACAGCTTTCTTCATCATTTTCTCCTTAAATCATACTATTCTCTATCTAAATAAAATAAATCTTTTCTCACCTTAGCAAATACTTTTTGAGTTTCAAAACAGTCTCAGAAATACTCCAAATTGTCTTCAGCACAACAAAGAGTATGCACTCCAGAGGTTGCAGCTATAGAAAGCACAGAAATGCTGATATTCATTAAACATATCTCTCATATTAGCCAATCATAACTCTTCCCTCACTTTTTTCAAATCAAAACCCTTCCCCCCTCTGCCCTCTCTGCCTTTTTTGCTTAGCAACCACCTCATGAAAGACCTCTCATGTTTGCAAGTTCACACAACAATGTTTCAATTGAACTCTGAACTCTCAGTGCACCTGCGTATCCAGTGCAATCTTTCATTAAATGTTTTTTCCTTGACCAATCAAATTACATCTTTCAAAGAGCACATCCATGCACCCTAACTTTCTGTTTTCAGAAATGGAAATGCACCAATCACTGCTAATGAATCATTAGCACTGGAAATCCACAGTTTTTTTTTTCTTTACAAACTCCTACTGTTTCAACTGCCCTTTCATTACCACACTTCATCTGACTGCAGCCCAACCTTCTCTCACCATGTTTAATGTCTGGATTGTTGGACATAGTTATATCTACTGGGCTCAAAGGTATGCTGAGAACAGAAATTTACCTAACCTCAATTTACAAGATGTAGAAATTAAGTGGTTGGGCCAAAGAGGATTAAAATGTCACCAATTGATACCATTGGTGAAAACCTTTATGCATTTGCCAAAACCTGACCTGTTAATTGTGCACTGTGGAGGTAATGATTTGGGCACTTTGACTGGGGTAGGTCTGGAAATGCTTTTAAAGGACACCTTTGAGCAATTAATGGCACTTTTTCCTCAAACTGCCTTGGTATATTCCAATATATGCCAAAGACTGAAATGGAGGTGGTCCAACCAATTTTGTCCACAAATTGAGAAGTCGAGGAAGCATGTAAACAAATCTGTTTCAGCTTACATGAGAGACCATGGAATGGGCTCCATGTACAACAATAACTTGCGTTACTACATGCAAGATATCCACAGAGGAGATGAAGTTCACTTCTCAGATGAGGGCAACAGAATTTTCATTTTGAATTTAAGACTGTGCATTGGTACCTACTTATAAGTACCAAAATGTACCATAAACACAAAAGCTCTTCTCAGAGCTACCCTACATCTGATCACTCACAATTATTATTTTTCTCTAACTTTTTTCTCTAATTTTCAACAAACTACGCTCCCCGGAGCGCTACCCGGTACGCGAACTGGAAGCTAACCGCGCAAAATTTAAAAAAAAATGTTTTTTTCCCAAACATATGGTCCTCCTCAGCCACCCTCAGAAAACCTAGGGGGTCAAGATACATCTACCGTGCCCCCTTCTACCCATTGTGAACATTGTTTGCCCTCCATCTTGTATCTTAATTCGAACGAAACACAAAATGGTGGACTCCCGTTACTCTGCTGGTTCGTGGACCGGGACGCATACCGGGAAGCGGTCAATAAAAAAGGTGGGAAAATAATTCACAGAAAAACGACTGGAGACACTCTCACCAAATATACATTAGCTCATACTACATAACAATCACTTTCATTTTCACAAATTTGATTGAAATTCCATTTAGCCATTAAGCCTGTAGACCTCTCTAAATACCGTGAGGTAAATTACTTCACAAAACACATCTGAAGTGTTGGAATTGACAACCAATGAAAATGTTACTTTCATTTTCTACTTTTATTACCTGACATTTGATTGGTTATTTAACTGAATATATATAAAGGAAGAGAAGAAAACACAGCCATTTTGACTGCTACTTCTTGTTGTACATTACATTTGAATAGTCACTAAACACTTCAACTTGTTTGTGAAGGTAAGTTGTTATTTTTAAAACTGAAGTATATTGTGCACTATAAGTTAATATGGTAAACTTTTTCTGATAGTTATATACTATCCCTCTGTAGTAGTTATAGATTTAGATAGACTTCTCTGTTATAGTTATGGATGGAGTTAGGCTTCTCTTGGTTAAATCACATACACTTTTTTATAGTCCCACTTCCACTCTGATACTATACACTGCCAAAAGATAAATTCACTGATAAAAACTGCCTATCTAAAATTAATCCCAACAGTGCCCTAGCTCTACTAATATATATTTTTTTATCCAAATTTCAGGCAAAATGGAAGGCGAGCAGCAAGTTCAATTTAAAATTGTACTGCAAGAGAGCAGCCAAGGTAACATTGATGCAAATGAAAATTAATTTATGGATGAAAGTAGGGACCAGGAACTACTCCAATGTGTGGAAGCAGTGGATAACCTGCTTAAAAATGAGGACATTTTACACCCTCATAGACTACAAAATATATTCAATGACAATTATGAAATTTCTGACAATGAAATGTTAGAAAATTTAATAAATTATGAAACACATTCAAAATAAAAAAAAATGCTTAAAAAATAAAGAAAATAAAAAATAATCAACAAAAACAACAAACAATTAACATACAGTATTTGAAAAGTCTATCATTCTTTTTTCCTTATAGTACGCTTCCCAGAACGCTTTCCGGTTCGCGGACTGGGCGCTCCCCAAGCAAAAAAAAAAATTTTTTTTTTTTTTCCCTGCTGGGCCCTTTTAAAACCTCCACAAAAAAAACCTAGGGGGTCAACGAGGATCTACTATGCCCCCTTATGGTAATTTCCCCCTTTGTTTTGGCCTCCTCTTGTCTCTCGATCCTACCGAGAGACAAGATGGCGGCTGCTCCGGACTGTTTAGAATGTTGAGAGACACCAGAGAGCCAATCAGCTTCGCATCGCAAAGTTCCGTTACGCGAAAAGTACGCGAACCGGAGCGCTACCCGGAGCGCTGTTACAGATATATATCTTTTTTAAAACGTTAATTTCTCAAAATCCACTGAAGCACATATATTGAGACCTAGCAAAGGCACATCGGGCTAACACTCCCTACAATTTTGCCAAGTTTCATGCAAATCCATTCAGCCGTTCGGGCTAAAAGTGAGGCCAACCGCCCTATGGAAATTAACATTGGAAAAACGCGTTTTGGGACCCCCCTTTTTTCTTGGCCCCCCCTTTACGAACCCCCCCCCAAATTTTCCCAAATATGCCATTTTCCTGAAAATTTCTGCCGATTCCGTCCACAAACGCCAAAGTTATTAGACATAGAATTTTCAAAAATCCCATAGGGAAAAAATCCTAACTATATATACCTACTGGCGACCGCCAGTAGGTAATATATATATATATATATATATATATATATATATATATATATATATATATTACCTACTGGCGGTCGCCAGTAGGTATATATAGTTAGGATTTTTTCCCTATGGGATTTCTGAAAATTCTATGCCTAATAACTTTGGCGTTTGTGGACGGAATTGGCTGAAATTTTCAGGAAAATGGCACATTTTGTTTCTGAGCAGCCCTTGAAAATTTGGGGGGGTTTTGTGGAGGGGGGGCCGAGAAAAAAGGGGGGTCCCAAAACGCGTTTTTTCCATGTTAATTTCCATAGGGCGGTTGGACTCACTTTTAGCCCGAACGGCTGAATGGATTTGCACGAAACTTGGCAAAATTGTAGGGACTGTTAGCCCGATGTGCCTTTGCTAGGTCTCAATATATGTGCTTCAGTGGATTTTGAGAAATTAACGTTTAAATCAAGATATATATCTGTAACAGCGCTCCGGGCAGCGATCCGGTTAGCGAACCTTTCGCGTATCGGAACTTTGCGATGCGAAGCTGATTGGCCCTCCGGTGTCTGTCAACATTCTAAACAGTCCGGAGCGGCCGCCATCTTGTCTCTCGGTAGGATCGAGAGACAAGAGGAGGCCAAAACAAAGGGTTAAATTACCATAAGGGGGCATAGTAGATCCTCGTTGACCCCCTAGGTTTTATGTGGAGGTTTTAAAAGGGCCTAGGAGGGTCCAAAAAAAAAAATTTTTTTTTTGCGTGGTAAGCGCCAAGTTCGCGAACCGGAAAGCGTTCTGGGCAGCGAACTTTAAGGATAAAAGAATGATAGACTTTTCTAATACTGTATGTTAATTATTTGTTGTTTTTGTTCGTTTTTTTATTTATTTATTTATTTTGATTTAAAAAAAAATTATTTATTATTTTCATAGTTCATTAAAACTTCCAGCATTATATCATCTGGTATCTCGTCAAACATGGATGTTTCTGTCTCTTGTAAGGTTTGAATAAATTGTTCGTCAAAAGATTGATCCATAAAATCTTCATCCACATTTTCTTCAGTTACAATGTCTTCGGATGTAATCTCGAAGGAAACATTAGTTTTTTCTTGCTCCCCTTCCATTTTTTTGCTGTAAATTGCATAAAAAAAAAAATTAAATTAGAAGAGTTAGGGCACTGTTGGGTTTAAGTTCAGACAGGTAGTTCTGTTTTTTTAACAGTGAACTTAAAGTAAGTAAATTCATAATTATAGCAGAGAAGTGTAAGTCAATCAATAAATATAACAGAGGAGTCTATCTGTATCTATAACTATAGCAGGGGGACAGTAAATAATTATCAAAAACGTTTTTACAAATTAATTTAAAGTGCCACTTACAAATTATCAATTTAATTTACAGGGAGGTGAAAAGGCTCTTGAAATGTAGTTCAGGAAGTAGTAGTCAAAATGGCTGTGTTTCCTTCTCTTCCTTTATATATATTCAGGTACATAACCAATCAAATGTCAGGAAAAAAAAATTGAAAATGAAAGTAACATTTTCATTGGTTGTCAATTCCAACACTTCAGATGTGTTTTGTGAAGTAATTTACCTCACGGTACTTAGAGAGGTCTACAGGCTTAATGGCTAAATGGAATTTCAATCAAATTTGTGAAAATGAAAGTGATTGTTATGTAGTATGAGCTAATCTATATTTGGTGAGAGTGTCTCTAGTCGTTTTTCTGTAAATTACTTTCCCACCTTTTTTTAGGACCGCTTTCCGGAAAGCGGCCCGGTTAGCGAACCTTAAGCGTCACGGGAGTCCACCATTTTGTGTTTCGGTCGCATTAAGATACAAGATGGAGGGCAAATAATGTTTAGAATGGGTAGAAGGGGTCATGGTAGACTTATCTTGACCCCCTAGGTTTTCTGAGGGTGGCTGAGGAGGCTTATATGTGCGGAAAAAAAACATTTTTTTAAAAAATCCGTGAGATTAGCTTTCGGTTAGCGAAACGGGTAGCGCTCCGGGGAGCGTATTTTATGGAAAATTAGTGAAAAAAGTTAGAGAAAAATAATAATTGTGAGTGATCAGATGTAGGGTAGCTCTGAGAAGAGCTTTTGGGTTTATGGTACATTTAGGTACTTATAAGTAGGTACCAATGCACAGTCTTAAATTCAGAATGAAAATTCTGTTGCCCTCATCTGAGAAGTGAACTCCATCTCCTCTGTAGATATCTTGCATGTAGTAACGCAAGTTATTGTTGTACAGAGAGCCCATTCCATGGTCTCTCATGTAAGCTGAAACAGATTTGTTTACATGCTTCCTCGCTTTCTCAATTTGTGGACAAAATTGGTTGGACCACCTCCATTTCTGTCTTTGGCATATATTGGAATATACCAAGGCAGTTTGAGGAAAAAGTGCCATTAATTGCTCAAAGGTGTCCTTTAAAAGCATTTCCAGACCTACCCCTGTCAAAGTGCCCAAATCATTACCTCCACAGTGCACTATTAACAGGTCAGGTTTTGGCAAATGCATAAAGGTTTTCACCAATGGTATCAATTGGTGACATTTTAATCCTCTTTGGCCCAACCACTTAATTTCCACATCTTGTAAATTGAGGTTAGGTAAATTTCTGTTCTCAGCATACCTTTGAGCCCAGTGGATGTAACTATGTCCAACAATCCAGACCTTAAACATGGTGGGAGAAGGTTGTTCTGCAGTCAGATGAAGTGTGGTAATGAAAGGGCAGTTGAAACAGTAGGAGTTTCTAAAGAAAAAAAACTGTGGATTTCCAATGCTAATGATTCATTAGCAGTGATTGGTGCATTTCCATTTCTGAAAACAGAAAGTTAGGGTGCATGGATGTGTTCTTTGAAACATGTAATTTGAATGGTCAAGGAAGAAACATTTAATGAAAGATTGCACTGGATACGCAGGTGCACTGAGAGTTCAGAGTTCAATTGAAACATTGTTGTGTGAATTTGCAAACATGAGAGGTCTTCCAGGAGGTGGTTGCTATGGAAACAAGGCAGAGAGGGCAGAGGGGGGAAGGGTTTTGATTTGAAAAAAGTGAGGGAAGAGGTATGATTGGCTAATATGAGAGATATGTGAAATGAATATCTGTATTTCTGTGCTTTCAATAGCTGCAGCCTTTGGAGTGCATCCTTTTTCTTCTGCTGAAGACAATTTGGTGTATTTCTGAGACTGTTTTCAAAACTCAAAAAATATTTGCTAAGGTGAGAAAAGATTTATTTAATTTAGATAGAGAATAGTATGATTTAAGGAGAAAATGATGAAGAAAGCTGTGTTTTTAAAATGTGGTTTTGTCTCTAGTGATATACTAATAGAATTAGTTTCTTTGAGAAATTGTAATTGCATATTCGGTGTAGCATTCTGGCATGCAGTAACACAAGTTATTGTGGTACATGGAGCCCATTCCATGGTCTGTTATGTAAGCTGAAACAGATATGTTGTTTTTAAAAACGATTTAAGAAATCAATTACATTTCTGGATATGTACTGCTAGAGCTTCATAGGTTGTTTTGAGCCATATTTATAAGGCATTTGAGTGTCTTTGATGTTATGTTTTCCTTTTAAAATGTAAAGTGTTCCTCATGGGGCAAGTGTCTTGTAAATACGCTCCCACTTGTGCTTTGCAAATTTAGATTTTGATTATGGGAGTTACATAGCCATGTTAATAATGTCCAAACAATGGTGGTAGGGCATTCAAGAAAACGTTTTTCTGTGTCTCTAGGACATTTTCAGTCCTTTCCTCTTGAATGCAGGTATACAATTGATTTATATGCTGTGTTTAAAAACGAATTTTCAAATCAATTACATTTCTTGATATGTACTGTTAGAGCTTCATAGGTTGTTTGGGGTCATATTTAGAAGGCATTTTAGTGTCTTTGATGTTATGTTTACCTTTTTAAATGGAAAGCGTTCCTCATGGGGCCCTGAGCAGTTCTTAGCCATGTTATTTAATAGGAAGTGGATAACATGGCTAAGAGCATTTGCTGGAAAATGCATGAATATTGCTGACTTTTCTGCGATATTCATGCATTGTGGGCGTTTTTTTTCGCATTTGCGAGCAGTTCTTAGCCATGTTATCCAATGGGACGTGGATAACATGGCTAAGAGCATTTGCTGGAAAATGCATGAATATCGCTGACTTTTCTGCGATATTCATGCATTGCGGCCGTTTTTTTTCGCATTTGCGAGCAGTTCTTAGCCATGTTATCCAATGGGAGGTGGATAACATGGCTAAGAGCATTTGCTGGATAATGCATGAATATCGTTGACTTTTCAGTGATATTCATGCATTGCGGCCGTTTTTAATCGCATTTGTGATAAACAATTACATTTCTTGATATGTACTGTTAGAGCTTCATAGGTTGTTTGGGGTCATATTTAGAAGGCATTTCAGTGTCTTTGATGTTATGTTTACCTTTTTAAATGGAAAGCGTTCCTCATGGGGCAAGTGTCTTGTAAATACGCTCCCACTTGCGCTTGGCAAATTTAGATTTTGATTATGGGAGTTACCTAGCCATGTTAATAGTGTCCCAAAAATGGTGCTAGGACATTCCAGAAAACACTTTCATGTGTCTCAAGGACATTTTTAGTCATTTCTTCATGAATGCAGGTATACAATTGATTTATATGCTGTGTTTAAAAACGAATTTTGAAATCAATTAAATTTCTGGATATGTACTGTTAGAGCTTCATAGGTTGTTTGGGGTCATATTTAGAAGGCATTTTAGTGTCTTTGATGTTATTTTTCCCTTTTTAAATGGAAAGCGTTCCTCATGGGGCCCTGAGCAGTTCTTAGCCATGTTATTTAATAGGAAGTGGATAACATGGCTAAGAGCATTTGCTGGAAAATGCATGAATATTGCTGACTTTTCTGCGATATTCATGTATTGCGGCCGTTTTTTTTCGCATTTGCGAGCAGTTCTTAGCCATGTTATCCAATGGGAGGTGGATAACATGGCTAAGAGCATTTGCTGGAAAATGCATGAATATCGCTGACTTTTCTGCGATATTCATGCATTGCGGCCGGTTTTTTTCGCATTTGCGAGCAGTTCTTAGCCATGTTATCCAATGGGAGGTGGATAACATGGCTAAGAGCATTTGCTGGATAATGCATGAATATCGTTGACTTTTCAGTGATATTCATGCATTGCGGCCGTTTTTAATCGCATTTGTGATAAACAATTACATTTCTTGATATGTACTGTTAGAGCTTCATAGGTTGTTTGGGGTCATATTTAGAAGGCATTTCAGTGTCTTTGATGTTATGTTTACCTTTTTAAATGGAAAGCGTTCCTCATGGGGCAAGTGTCTTGTAAATACGCTCCCACTTGCGCTTGGCAAATTTAGATTTTGATTATGGGAGTTACCTAGCCATGTTAATAGTGTCCCAAAAATGGTGCTAGGACATTCCAGAAAACACTTTCATGTGTCTCAAGGACATTTTTAGTCATTTCTTCATGAATGCAGGTATACAATTGATTTATATGCTGTGTTTAAAAACGAATTTTGAAATCAATTAAATTTCTGGATATGTACTGTTAGAGCTTCATAGGTTGTTTGGGGTCATATTTAGAAGGCATTTTAGTGTCTTTGATGTTATTTTTCACTTTTTAAATGGAAAGCGTTCCTCATGGGGCCCTGAGCAGTTCTTAGCCATGTTATTTAATAGGAAGTGGATAACATGGCTAAGAGCATTTGCTGGAAAATGCATGAATATCGCTGACTTTTCTGCGATATTCATGCATTGCGGCCGTTTTTTTTCGCATTTGCGAGCAGTTCTTAGCCATGTTATCCAATGGGAGGTGGATAACATGGCTAAGAGCATTTGCTGGAAAATGCATGAATATCGCTGACTTTTCTGCGATATTCATGCATTGCGGCCGTTTTTTTCGCATTTGCGAGCAGTTCTTAGCCATGTTATCCAATGGGAGGTGGATAACATGGCTAAGAGCATTTGCTGGATAATGCATGAATATCGTTGACTTTTCAGCGATATTCATGCATTGCGGCCGTTTTTAATCGCATTTGTGATAAACAATTACATTTCTTGATATGTACTTTTAGAGCTTCATAGGTTGTTTGGGGTCATATTTAGAAGGCATTTTAGTGTCTTTGATGTTATGTTTACCTTTTTAAATGGAAAGCGTTCCTCTTGGGGCAAGTGTCTTGTAAATACGCTCCCACTTGCGCTTGGCAAATTTAGATTTTGATTATGGGAGTTACCTAGCCATGTTAATAGTGTCCCAAAAATGGTGCTAGGGCATTCCAGAAAACACTTTCATGTGTCTCAAGGACATTTTTAGTCATTTCTTCATGAATGCAGGTATACAATTGATTTATATGCTGTGTTTAAAAACGAATTTTGAAATCAATTAAATTTCAGGATATGTACTGTTAGAGCTTCATAGGTTGTTTGGGGTCATATTTAGAAGGCATTTTAGTGTCTTTGATGTTATTTTTCCCTTTTTAAATGGAAAGCGTTCCTCATGGGGCCCTGAGCAGTTCTTAGCCATGTTATTTAATAGGAAGTGGATAACATGGCTAAGAGCATTTGCAGGAAAATGCATGAATATCGCTGACTTTTCTGCGATATTCATGCATTGCGGCCGTTTTTTTACCCATTTGCAAGCACTTCTTAGCCATGTTATCCAATGGGAGGTGGATAACATGGCTAAGAGCATTTGCTTCAAAGGTTGTTTGGGGTCATACACCATTTTTGGGAAATTATTAACATGCCTATGTAACTCCCATAATCAAAATCTAAATTTGCCAACCGCAGGTGGGAGCGTATTTACAATAAATTTGCACCATGAAGAACGTAAAATAGCATAATAGACACTCAAATGCCTTATAAATATGACCCAAAACATCTTATGAAGCACTAGCAGTGCATATTTCCAGAAATGTATTGGTTTTCATTTAATGATTTACTTCATTGGTAGGCCTTCACATGTTTTTTTACCTTGGTTTTTTACAATGAAAATCTTATCTGCAACCATGTGTTGGCCTCACCTCAAATAAACAAAACAGGTGATGGACTGAATGTGGATCAATGACACACATTCACCCCAGTCTAAAGATCTGGGCCTAAACAAATCTTTAGATAGGCTACATCTTATCGTCATCCTCAATTAATCATTTAAAATATTAGGGAGTGATTTATGATTGTTGTATGCCTGTTTTGTACCATTGAGTGTCATTTTTGTGATGCAGTGCTGGTGGAAAACATTTGCTATGTTAAATAATTAGTAGGGCATTAAGTTTTAGATGACTGTTATTTATTTACTGTTTGGTAATAGTGGTTAATAACATTTTATACTATATTTTTCCACAGATTTAACTGCAGATTCTTTCATAGTTTGGAAAATGCCTACAAAAAGTAGAATAAGAAAGGCTAGAAAACGTCAAAGACAGCAGGATGATGTTTTATTGCAGCAGTCCTCTTCCCCAAATACTTGTCAAAACACCAAGAAAGGTCCGGGTAAGAGCACTAAATCATTCTTAAGAAATATTTGTAGTAAAAAAAGTTTTGCTCAAAAAAATGTTTCAGTCCACAAAAAGAAAAGTAATTTAAATGGAAAGGAGAGACCCATCACAAATGTTACTGGTAGAGGAAGAGATAACTCTGTGCATGATAGTAGAAGGAAACAACAGTTTAGGGACATTCGAAATCGAATGTTCCGTAATAGGATATTAGTTAATTTATTGAAAAATATTAAAAAGAAAGGCCAACAGAAAGCGGCATTTTATAAGAAGAAGAAAAATCTAGAGAAAATTATTGATCATGCTTTTGAAATTAAGCGAAAGTTGTTTATTTTGGTAATCAATAGAATTAGGAAACTAAGCAAGGTAATTTCTGATTTCAAAACAAAAAGTAGATGGAAGAGAGTAGTAAATCGTACTAACTTTTGTGAAGTTTTTTTCGGAGAATGGATGCATAGTTCAAGTTGTGAGGCATTTTTTAATGAAGAGAGTTATTTTCAGGATAATGATTTGGTGTTTGCAGTTGACACCAGTGGTCGAGCTTATGAAGTGAAGGATGGTTGTCCAGTTGAAAAAGAACAACTTGTGACAACAGAGACAGAAGAGGCGCTAAGTGATGAGGTTTTAGGAAGACGTCCTAAGGGTCCTGTGTACATTTGGAAGTGTAGTTCTATTTGCAGTGTGCGACAGGTTTCCATCAATTTGCTTTGTGATTTTATACGGACATTTAATAAGAAAAGTTTGAAGCAGAAAATGAAGTTGTTGCAAGATTTAGATCCTTGCAGAGTGAGACAAATGACAGGTTTGCGTGGTCATTCACTGGCTTGTCTTTCCAGGAGAGTATGCCAGAGTGTTTTTCATCATTTCAGGATGCTAGCAGTGCATCATAATAAAGTGAGAAAATTAGTGAGAATGTTGTATTATGCTAAGAGTCCAGCAATTATGCTTAAACAATTATGTGCTGCTCTTTTGCATGGTTGTGAAATAGATGTGAAGAATATTTGTGAAGAAATTGAGTTTTGTTACTTTGGTAGTAAAGATGAGAATGTTCAAATTGACCCTGAAGTAGAGGGTAATGTTGAAGATAATGTACAGGTTTCCAGTACAGATTATTTTCAGAAGGAAATTGCCACGTTTCAGATGAAATCAAGTGAGAGGCCTAATTTCACTTGTGTATGTTGTCGACGCACTTATTATAAGAATCAGACTAAGTTAGTGGATTTATATGCAAAAAGTGAAAGGGAAAATAATAGTGAATGGAAGGATTTTGCCACATACTTGATGGTAGAAAATTGTTTTGATTTGGGAGTGGACCAACGTGTGTGTACTTATTGTTGTAACAAATTAAACCAAAACCAGATGCCTGCTAGGGCGGTTCATAATAATCTGGAATTGGTTGAGATTCCTTCAGAATTGAAGGATTTAAATACTTATGAATCTATTTTGATTCAAAGCATCCATCCCTTTCAGGCTATTGTAAGAATGGAGCCAAAGACAGGGAAGTTGCCTCCAGCAGATTTACAGAGAGGATTAAAGGGAAGAGTTGTTTATTTGCCTCTAGATTTGAACAAAAACATTAACACAATTGGAATAGAAAAAGTGGAAGAGGAACCTCTGGTTATCTTGGTTAATGGGGTTCCGACAAAGAATAAGAAAATATGGCAAGATTTAGTGGATGTTAGGAAAGTCAAAAAGGCAACAGTGTATTTGAAGAAAAATAATAAGTACTATAAGAATGTATATGTTGCAGAAGAGGAAGTAAGTGATGAAGAGGATAGCGATTTGTGTGCTGGCCAAATTGAGAAAGTAGAGGCCTCTAAAAGTGAAGAAATATATGAACATTATAGTGTTCATCCTTTGCATTCCAAGGAAGTCATGGGGAATGCTATTGAGTTGTTTCAAATGAAACAAGCCAAAGGGAGTCCCATTAGTGTTTGGGAGGAAAGTTTGGAAGCTCGGTGTTTCCCACAGCTATTTCCCACAGGTCAAGGAGGAAGATATGATGAGCGACCTCATCAAATTCCTGCGTCTGAATACCGGACTTTACGATTGTATGCAGAAGATCCTAGGTTTCGGCAATGCATTCCCTATTTGTTTCATCTCTTGTTTGAAAGCGATCTGTCAGGACTGTCATATGCAGTGAACCACATTTTAAAAAGTGGTATACAGATGCAAAACATCTCGGCAAGTGACTTTATGCATAAAGTCAATGTCCAAGACAGTATTTTGGATTCTCACTTAATTAATCTCATGGCGTGTCAGCGTGGTACTAATGAGTACTGGTACCGTCGTCATGGTGATTTAAAATGTATGCTGAGGAACTTAGGAACTCCAACATGGTTCCTCACTCTGAGCTGTGCCGAGTATGGCTGGGAAGACTTACTTGAATTTCTACGAGAGGCAAATGGAAATATTGAAAACATTGAATTCAAGACACCTGGAGAACTGTGTTCTTTGGATCCAGTGAATGTATGCAGGTACTTCAATCATAGATTTGAAGCTATGATGTCTTTCATCACAAATAAAAAGAATCCACCTCTTGGAGAGGTGTTGGATTTCTTCTGGAGAAAGGAGTACCAAGCAAGAGGTGCCCCTCATATACATATGTTGTTGTGGATCAAGGATGCACCTAAATTTGGAACAGATCCGGATGACTTAGTGATGAATTTCATAGAACAGTATTCTACGTGTGCTGTTCCAAACGCAACGGAGAAGAAAAGTCTAAGAGAACAAGTTCTACGTTTCCAAAGCCATCGTTGTGGAAAGTACTGTCGTCGTAAATTCAGAAACAAGGACAAGTTCTACACCAAATGTCGTTTCAACTTTCCACGACCGGTGATTTCTAAAGGAAGAGTGAACAGTTTGATGTCTTCGCTGCGACATAATGTGACGAGGAAATCACCCAAGAATACATACAATTTGAAAAGGAACGAAGAGTCCAAGTACATCAATGACTACAACCCAGTGATTTTGTCCATGTGGAATGCTAACATGGATATACAGTTTGTGGCTGACAACTGTATGGCTGTGGCTCGGTATGTGACATCTTACATCACCAAAAAAGAAAAGACCGAACTGAAGGATATGTGGGAGGACATTTC
The DNA here is from genome assembly GCF_964263255.1 of Lissotriton vulgaris. Classification (NCBI taxonomy): domain Eukaryota; kingdom Metazoa; phylum Chordata; class Amphibia; order Caudata; family Salamandridae; genus Lissotriton; species Lissotriton vulgaris. The sequence continues at coordinate 301,160 of NW_028244238.1, read as the reverse complement.
CCATGAAAAGAGCCTCAGCAAGAAGTTGTACAGTTTCAGTCTGAAGATGTTGTCGCATCGAGAAATCGGAGCTTACGAATGTTCTGATCGATTGTCTTCAGCAAGTCTCTATGCCAAATCCAGGAGTCTCGTTTGGGCGAGTCTTGGTCTTGCTGCAACGCGAAATCGAGTTCTAAAACCTGTCCGGGAAATTGAGTATTTGGCAGAAAAGGAACCAAACAGTACCGACATTTTGAAGACCAACATGTTGGATACATATTATCCAAATCGAAGCAGTCACCTTGAGAATGTTTGTCTATATGAGGTTCTCCAAAATTATATATTCAAGAGGAACATCAAAGAAGATATTGAGAAAGGAGTGTATGCTGTAATTGGAAGTGAGGGATGCCTGGTCAAGCAAAGAAAATGCCAATTAGTAAACCATCGAAAATTGAGTGGTGAATCTCCAGAAAAAAAGGAGTTTTTTTATTTAGCACTTTTGCAACTTTTCAAGCCTTGGCGTGCAGAAGAGGAACTGCTTGGAGATTTCCTCTGTTACGAAGACTCTTTCAATGCAGCCAAGGAGTCCATAGAATGTCCTGCTTTTTCTAAATATCAAGAAATGCTAACTTTGGAAATTGAGCAGGAAGCAACGATTGCAGCCGAGATTGCCAGAGACAGTTCTCAGGACAGTCAGAGTTCTGTTTCATTGAGTCAAGATCCACTTGGAGGACCTATTATCGAAAATGAAGCTGCCACTGCTATGAATGAAGTAGAAAGAGCCATGGCACATGCTCAGGAGGATTCAGTTAACTTAGAAGACTTGGAAAAACAACTCAACGTTGAGCAGAGGAAAATATATGATGAACTTAGCAAGGAAATTGAGCACGGATTAAGTCATGAGAAGAACAAGTGCTCATGTACATCGTTGAAGCCTGTCCGACTGTACGTGAGTGGAGAAGCGGGAACTGGAAAAAGTTTCCTCATTAAAGCAATCTCTTGTTATTTGCAGGAAAGGACTGAGTCATCGCTGTCTTGTGTTGTCACTGCTCCTACTGGACTGGCAGCACATAACATTAAAGGTATTACTTTGCATCGTCTACTGATGCTGCCGGTGGAGCATGACAACAAATTACAATACAACAAGTTATCTGGAGATGCTTGCTGTGAAGTTTCAAGAGTCTTGAGGAAAATGAAACTACTTATCATTGACGAAGTAAGCATGGTTTCCAATGTCATGCTTGCCTTTGTGCATTTGAGAATGCAAGAAGTACTTAAAACTGAATATGATGTGTTATTTGGTGGGAAACACATCATTGTTTTCGGAGATCTTCTGCAGCTGACACCAGTAAAAGGTCAACCTGTGTTCAAAATACTCACGCATGAAGATACCAGGAAGTGCCTAGGGAGCATTGGCAACGTCAATATATGGTTAAACTTCAATTATGCTGAACTGCATCAAAATATGCGTCAGGCAAAGGATGAAGATTACAAGAATATTCTACAAGATATTAGAATTGGAAAAGTGACCGAGCATGGGAAAGAAGCTTTAAATGCACGATTACTGTCAAATTTATATCCCAAACAAGACATTGTGCCTGAGAATATTTTTCAGAAAATTACTGAGATGAAATCCGGGATATGTCTCATGCCAACTCTTGCAGAATGTGCCATCTTCAACAACAAAATGTTGAATTTAGAAAAGCAAGAGATTGTGAAACTTGAAGCTATCGACAAATTAGAGCATATGGGATCAACAATTATTTTGTCAGACAATTTGAAATCAAAATTGGATTCATTAGAGAAGACTATATCTAAAACAGCGGGTTTTGAAAAGACTTTGAATGTGTGTTTAAATTGCCGAATCATTTTGAGAAGGAATTTACATGTAGAAAGAGGTCTGGTAAATGGATCAATGGGTAATGTTGTTGATTTTGAGAAATACAGAAATAGAGATGGAGTAGAATTTTTAAGAATTAAATTTGATGGCATTGAGGAAGTACAGCAAATTGGTCGTTGTTCTGCTAGGTTTTTGCTTGTTAAAGACTTATATGTTCGCCGTAAACAGTTTCCTGTTTGCTTGGCATATGCGGTGACAATCCATAAATCGCAAGGTTTAAGTGTAGACTGTGCATTGGTGAATATTGGCAGTTCTGTGTTCAAGGAGGGTATGGCATATGTGGCATTGTCACGAGTTAGAACTTTATCGGGATTGTACTTGATTGACTGTGATGTCACAAACATTTGTGCGGATCTAGATTGTGTTAAGGAATACAATAGGTTAAGAAGAGAGTATGCGCCACATTTGCCTCAATATCCTTTGTTTGAGAAACGTGTGGTAGGCCGGAAACGTAGAAATAGCAGTAATAGTAGGGAGGTTGTTGCAAAAAGACTAAAAGTCAATGAACCGAAAATTGTTAGCAGAAAGAAAGTGGATTCTGTTGAAGATGTTGTCGGTTTTCAATTTGAAAACAGTTCTGGTGTCAACTGCTATGCAAATGTAGTGGTTAATGTTCTCTTTTCACTAGAGAGTTTAAAAGAACAGATTCTGTTGAATTCAGAACAAATTTTATGCTGTTTGTTGAATTCTGTTTTCGTAAAATGTAGCACTGATCGAACAAAAGTAGAAAGTGTGTCTGAAGTTCGTTATCTGTTAGATGAATGTTCAGGTCAAACAGACTTCTCTGAAAATAATCAGCAAGATTGTCAGGAGTTTTTAATGTATATGCTTGATATATTGCAAGATGAGGGTGTAGATGTAGATCACCTGTTTGGGCTTTCTTATCAATGGCAGCATGACTGCGAGAATTGTAGGGTATCAAGTACTCAGAAAGATTTATATATTTAACTTTGCCAGACAGTAAATCAGTCTCCTTTAATAAGCTAGTAAATGCAGCGGATAACAACATGGAGTGTAGCCAATGTAAATCTGAAATGATGTCAACATTACTTATACGTAGATATGGACAGTATGTCATTTTAATGATGCAACGATGTAGGCCTGATGGATCAAAATTGTCAACTTTAATAAAAAATGTTGTGGCTTCTCAGCTTTCAATATCAGGAAGGACTTTTGTAACTGTAGCAATTATCTATCACGATGGTCCTTCAACAACTTCAGGACATTATACAGCTTATTTAAAGTCTCGAAACGGCTGGTCATTCTGCAATGATTCCGTTGTAACTTAAAAAAAAAAATTGCCGTTTGACCTTAAAAATTCTTACCTGGTGTTTTTAAAACCAAAATTTTAAAGAAAGAATCTCGGGATTTCCTGTGAAGAATTGCAAAATGTTCATGAAGTTGAGGGAATGTAAGTCTGCAATGCTGTCTAGATTATTGGTCCAAAACTTTTAATTATAATGTCATTTTGTAAAATCCGACTATATAAACCTGATGCAAGTAAGTCTGCTTCATAGTAAGCAGTATCAGTGTCATAGGAAAAGGAGAACATGAGTGACAAAGAAGGGTAAGATATTAGTAGTCCAGGATTGTGAAAATTATCTTAAATGTTTTCTTTTTGAAAGTTGCGAAAATAGAAAATGACGGGATTTGATTGGAAGAATTACAAGACTTGTGAATAGCTGCAACATGATTTGGCCAAGTGGAAACATGTGGTAGAATGTGAGAAGTCTTTTCTTGTATGTAACATATTTTTCGAATCGTTGGAGGTTTTCTTTCAGAAAGTGGCGGGCTGACAATATTTATAGCACAACACAGTGGACGCTATTCATAGGACATCCTTCGACGTCATTGAAAGTAAGTTAATTTTAAGGAGTTTTGAATTCAGATTTCTTATGTTGAATGGGTTTTTTAAACACAATCATTTTGATTGTGTTTTTTTTTCCCCCTGTTACATGATGAATACCTTCAAGTCACTGATTTAAGTGAAATTTGATACATTCTGAGAACAGCAAAAATAAACCATTTAACATGTATAATTAATGTTCTGCTTTTTGTACTTATGATATACATTTAGAAATGTGAGGTAGATATGGAGTAACTGAGTCTTCTGTAAGTGTCAATGTTAATGCTTACAGAGCTGTACTTCTGGGTACTGTTTTTTTTAAAAAAAATGAATAGGCCTCACCTCAAAGAAAGCTCTTGAAAGCACACATCTTATTTGCATCCTGAAACAATCATTTAAAATGTTAGACTCAATTTTATGATGGCTTTACATCTTTTTTGCGCTGCTATTGCATCACTATTGTGAGACATTAGCAGTGCAAAAGAAGCACCATGTTCCAAAATAGGCCTCAGTTCATCAACATCAAGATACAGTTTGTTTAAAATATATATGTTTAGGATTGTGTAGGGGACGTAGAGAAGCAGAGGCTTCTGTAAATGTCAAAGTTGTTGAAAAACTGTTTGTTCTTGAACCTTTTCCCTTGTCTTTTCTAATTTTTAAATACATGTTTTAATATTTTTGGAAATGTTTGTTCTCTCTTTTACAGATTGAAAGTATGAAAAAATATTTTAAAAAGGTAACAAGAATTATAAGGTAAATGTTTTCTACTCTTTTTACCCGCAATGCACTGCTGATGATGGCACTGACCATGTCATGAATGATGTAATAAGAGGACATGACTTACTTCATTGGTAGGCCTTCACATGCATTATCTGCTCTGTATTCTTCAACAAGTGTAAAATTGATCTGTAACCCTGAGTAGGTCTCACCTTAAACAAACCTCAGGACAGATCACACCTTATCGTCATCCTGAATTAATAAATAGATCTATTAAACAGTATCTCTGGTTTACTCCCTATAGCTGTCTTTCTTTTAACATTACTCTCTGTTTACTTCCCTTATACTAACTCTTCTTTTTTTAAAAAAAATATTTTTTTGGTTCGCTTCAAGTTCGCGAACCGGGCAGCGAACGGGAAAGCGAACCAAAAGAAATAGAGCTTGCCAGAGTGATAAACATTCTAGCAATTTTATTTGAAAGGGGAGGTAGTTCTGAAAAGAACTTTTTTTTTTTGTTTTTGTTGTTTTATTTATTTATTTTTTTTTCAGAACATTTTTTGATTTTTTTGTATTTTTAGAACAGTTTTATGTTTTTTTTGTGTTTTTTATGGAGGGGAAACAACAAAAAAACAGGCATTGAAAAGGGCTCAACAGGAGCAAAAAAAAAATTACTGCTTGGGTGCGTTAGGGCACTTATGGTTTTCGAACACCATATTGATCAAGTTCACGCTCATGTTCCCATACGAGAGCATAGCACCACAATATATACAGGTAAACTTCATATGTTTAAAGTTTGGTTGAATGTTTGGCACAGTTTCCTGTGCCTCTCTTCCTGTCAAAGATATTGTTGACGTAGATCTGGCCACAGGAGTTGTCGGGGGATTATCTTGTAGGTCCCTTAACTCTGCCCGGCTGTAGTTTAAGGGATGCCACCTGGCCATATGGCGATGCATAGTATAGTTGCCCATACTATATTGTTTCTCTGTGCCTCTAGACAATCTGTATTTACAGATGAGGCAGGTGGCATATTTAGCATTGACCTTCTTGTCCCCTGGAGGGATGGAAAAAAACTGCCATATGAAACTTGTTTTCCTTTTAGAAACACGGGGCAACTCCGGGATAAATTCTGGTTGATCTCTATCCTCTTCTTCTTCTTCCTCCTCTTCCTCCTCTCTGTTGGAGATAAATTGACTTGCTGGTCCTCTCTTCTTATGAGGAGGTGGAGGTGGTGGTGGGGGTGCACCAGCTGCAGCAAGTATAGAAGCCATTGCTGAACTCCAGGAAAATGGTCTTTCTCTCACCAAGATGAAAGTCAGAGTGAGGAAAGAAGGAGGGGTTTACATGATTTGGGAAAAGCAAAAGTTCTGAACCAATGAAAAGTGTTATTTTTAGGTCACATGACCTAGTCATACATCATTTGGAAACCAAAAGTGAAATGAACCAATGAAAACTTTGATAAACAAGTCACATGACCTGTTCCGCTTACGTTACGCGGTGCGCGCCGCGTCCCGGATCGCTTCCGGTTCGCGGTCCGGAGCACTTCCGGGAGCGCTAACGCGGCGCGTCATTAGACGCATTACGCGACAACGTGATACGTCGCGCTTCCGCGACGCGTCACAGTTCCGCTAACGTAACGTTTACCGGTTCGCGGACTAGGTCGCGGCATCAAGATGAGCTAACGGAAAGCTTCCCGGTTCGCGAACTGGAAGCGAAGAAAAAAAATATTAAAAAAAAAATTATTAATAAACATCTAAAATATATTTTAAGATTTAAAGAAGAATACATTTTACAGTTACAGATGTTAGCTTTTAAAAAACCAATGAAATTCACAGAAAAAACCATAGGTTATAGACCATATATAGTTAGGAATTTGCATTTACAAAACCTTGAAAATTCACTGAAAAAACCATAGGTTATAGACCATATATAGTTAGGAATTTGCATTTACAAAACCTTATTTTACTCGCATAAAACCATTGAAATTCCATATATAGTTAGTTGCGCTAACTATATATCGCGCACCCGAAATCCACTGCTGATGATGTCACATATTACATCATTCATGACATGGTCAGTGACATCACTGATGACATCACTGATGACAACATCCAGTGACTGTATGTTTCTGTAAAGTGTAAATATGTCTTACATATTGAAGAATGAGTGGATGTATAAGTGTCTGGATGAAGGATTTAGTAGGTGCATGACTGACTGTATGAGTGAGTGATTAAATATGTCTCACTGAGTGCATGGGTTAGTGACTAAACTGTCTTAATTTGTGCATTATTATGTCTGTTGTTCTGTAAACTGCTGCATGTGTTGATAAGTAGCTATATGAGTAACTATATGGGTTATATATTGGTAGCCCAGGTATTTGTATGGGAGACTGAGTGTGTGTGTGGGTGGCTGGGAGGTGTATGACTCTGTGCATAGATGTGTGAGCAGTTGATTCACTAGATGTATGGTTTCAAAAGTGCATGTGGAAACAGCTGTATGGGCGGTTGACTGTGTGCATGAGTGTATTGGTGAGTGAATGGATATCTCAGTGCTACATGTCAAAGTAAGTACATATGTAAAACACAGTACAAGTGAGAGTTGACATATATAAATAACTGTGCATAAGAGCCAGTGAATGTGTGAGTGGCTGTATGGATCATTGTGAACTTGTATCAGGGATTGTATAAGAGAGTAAATATGTGTTAGTATATGTTTGAATAAGTAAAGTTTGTATAACTGTATAGTTGAGGAAATGGAGGTGCGATTGATTCTTTGCATGACTGACTAGGTGTGTGAGTAACTCCATGGATGAGTGACAGTCTGTGAGTGTCTGTTTTCACTGATTGTATCTAAGGTTATATTAGAGTCTGAAGAGGTTCATCGTATTATCACATGAATGATATCATCAGTGATGTGATCAGTAATGTCAAATGAGATGTCATCAGTGATGTCATCAGTGATGTCATTTGAGATGTCATCAGTGATGTCATTTGAGATGTCATCAGTGATGTCATCAGTGATGTCACTGACCATGTCATGAATGATGTAATATGTGACATCATCAGCAGTGGATTGCGGGTGCGCGATATATAGTTAGCGCAACTAACTATATATGGAATTTCAATGGTTTTATGCGAGTAAAATAAGGTTTTGTAAATGCAAATCCCTAACTATATATGGTCTATAACCTATGGTTTTTTCAGTGAATATATATATATATATGTTACCTACTGGCTATCGCCAGTAGGTATATATAGTTAGGATTAATTCCCTATGGGATTTCTGAAAATTCTATGTCTAATAACTTTGGCGTTTGTGGACGGAATCGGCTGAAATTTTCAGGAAAATGGCACATTTTGTTTCTGAGCAGCCCCTGAAAATTTGGTGGGGTTTCGTCAAGGGGGGGATGAGAAAAAAGGGGGGTCCCAAAACGCGTTTTTTACATTGAGTTTTCCATAGGGCGGTTGGCCTCACTTTTAGCTTGAACGGCTGAATGGATTTGCACGAAACTTGGCAAAATTGTAGGGACTGGTAGCCCGATGTGCCTTTGCTAGGTCTCAATATATGTGCTTCAGTGGATTTTGAGAAATTAACGTTTAAATCAAGATATATATCTGTAACAGCGCTCCGGGTAGCGATCCGGTCCGCTTACTTTTCGCGTTTCGGAACTTTGCGCGCAGAAAGCTGATTGGCTCTCCGGTGTCTGTCAACATTCTAAACAGTCCGGAGCGGCCGCCATCTTGTCTCTCGGTAGGATCGAGAGAGAAGAGGTGAAAAACGAAGGGGGAATTTATTGAAAGGGTGCAAGGTATACCCCTCTTGACCCCCTAGGATTGTTGTTGGGGTTATTAAAGGGTCCCGTGGGGAAAATAAAAAAAAAATATTTTTCACGGTAGAAGCGTTTCCCGGGCCGCGAACTGGGCCGCAAACTGGTAGCGAAACGGGAATTCGCCATTTTGTGCTTCGTTTTAATTGTTTAGAGACAAAAATTATCGCCGCACATCGGCCACAATGCATGAATATCGTTGAAAAGTCAGCGATATTCATGCATTATCCAGCAAATGCTCTTAGCCATGTTATCCACCTTCCATTGGATAACAGAAAGCTGATTGGCTCTCCGGTGTCTGTCAACATTCTAAACAGTCCGGAGCGGCCGCCATCTTATCTCTCGGTAGGATCGAGAGAGAAGAAGAGGTGAAAAACGAAGGGGGAATTTATTGAAAGGGGGCAAGGTATACCCCTCTTGACCCCCTAGGAATGTTGTTGGGGTTATTAAAGGGTCCCGTGGGGAAAATAAAAAAAAAATGATTTTTCACGGTAGAAGCGCTTCACGGGCCGCGAACTGGGCCGCAAACTGGTAGCGAAACGGGAATTCGCCATTTTGTGCTTCGTTTTAATTGTTTAGAGACAAACATTATCGCCGCACATCGGCCACAATGCATGAATATCGTTGAAAAGTCAGCGATATTCATGCATTATCCAGCAAATGCTCTTAGCCATGTTATCCACCTTCCATTGGATAACAGAAAGCTGATTGGCTCTCCGGTGTCTGTCAACATTCTAAACAGTCCGGAGCGGCCGCCATCTTATCTCTCGGTAGGATCGAGAGAGAAGAAGAGGTGAAAAACGAAGGGGGAATTTATTGAAAGGGGGCAAGGTATACCCCTCTTGACCCCCTAGGAATATTGTTGGGGTTATTAAAGGGTCCCGTGGGGAAAATAAAAAAAAAATGATTTTTCACGGTAGAAGCGCTTCACGGGCCGCGAACTGGGCCGCAAACTGGTAGCGAAACGGGAATTCGCCATTTTGTGCTTCGTTTTAATTGTTTAGAGACAAAAATTATCGCCGCACATCGGCCACAATGCATGAATATCGTTGAAAAGTCAGCGATATTCATGCATTATCCAGCAAATGCTCTTAGCCATGTTATCCACCTTCCATTGGATAACATGGCTAAAAACTGCTCTGTGCGTGAGCTTTTTTTTTTTTTTTTTTTTGCTGCGTGACGTTTGTTAACGTTCGATTCGATGGAAATCAGGAAGTGTTGAACACCATTTTGTCACTGCGAGTAAATATTTTGTTATAAATGAATCCTTATTGATAAACATTGTCTGCGCCATCTTGCGTTTTTGTCCAATGCCACAATTTTGTCGTGCACGGCAGCCATTTTAGATGCCTTGACCAGGGCCACTCTCTGCACGCCGCCGATTCTCAGCATGGCTCCCCACCCTCGCACGCATCTCCCCCACGCAATGGTCACCCCCGCTCTCTCTCTCATGCATGGGCCATATACTTCCCCCATCTGCGCTGCTCTTCTCTGAGAATCACACCCTGTGCCCGCTCAACACCTCCCTTTCACCCTATTCACTACCGCACCCTCTGACACTCCTCTTCCTCTGTGTCCGATTGTCCAGGCCGGACCTAGGCTATCACCTAGCCCTGCGGATGTAGTTTATGGCCCCAGCTGTAGAGTATCCAGACATTTCAACCCTCCCGATTCAGGTGTGAGACTACTGATTTCAGTGCTAGTCTTTCGCTTCCCGATTCCTGCAAGGAAAAACCCGGGGGCATATTTCCAACAACTAGCGGTAATTTTTGTCTCTAACTTGTTTAGAGACAATAATTATCGCCGCACTTCGGCGAATTTTATCGCACATAAACCTTGCTATTAGCAAGGTTTATCGCAAATGCGATAAAAAACGGCCGCAATGCATGAATATCGCTGAAAAGTCAGCGATATTCATGCATTAGTCAGCAAATGCTCTTAGCCATGTTATCCACTTCCCATTGAACAAGCGCATGGTCTTTTAGAGGTTTGTGAAGTACTCGGGGCGGCGGTGTGTGTGTGCCCTCTTTCAGGAGCGGGCGGGGGGGCAATGCCAGCAATTTGCAGGCCAGGCAGTGTTCAACACGTGCATCACCCTTTCTCTGCCTGCTATTGCGCTCCATGCTTCGGAAAGGTAAGAAAAAGAACGTGCATTTGAGTTTGAAATGTCCGATCTTGTAGCAGTACACTTGCAAAGCCCACACATGACAATAACCCGATTCAAGGCCCCATTCACCCGATTTTTAAAAAAAATATAGTACTCCAAGACAGTTACATTTTAAAACTTTATTAATATTTAAATATAACGAACGCAACAAAAACTGTAAATATATTTAACCATTTTTTGAAATTAACCAGAACTATAACGATAACAACAACAACAATAATATAACTTTTATGCCTAAATTACGCAAACATTTAGCTAATCTGCTAAAGGGGGGAGTCGCCATTTCTTTACAATAATCAATAATGAAAAATCCACATCAAGAGGGTTGCCCGTTTTCTCGATGCAGCACTATAGTGCAATATACACAGCACCTGGGGTGTCAAGAGTGAACAGGTCTTTCTTTGTTCCTTAAGATGTTATCTCCGAGAATGCTGATGCATTGGTGTCTGTACACTTCTTTGGCAATTCTGTCAAGATGATAACTGCTTTATAAACAGACGATATCTTTGTTTAGTCATTAGTGTTAAGTGTGTCTGAAACTACAGTGCCCTTCTGTTTTTTTTTCTTTAGGCTCTACAGAGTTTTGTGTGTTGTTCTTTTGAGCGACAATTATTCCAGAGGTTTCAGGTTCACTTGTTTTGTTCTGCAGTGAGTTAACAGCTTTAGAGAGTTCATGTTTATTTGCTATGTCCTGCTGTTCGTCAACTGCTTCAGAGACGTCAGCCTCATTTTTTATGTTTCAGTAGATCCTGGACCTGCCCGGCCGCGCCCAAAATGGCGCCGGTGTAAATGGGACTCGTAACTGCTTGTTCTGTACTGGTTGCCCAACCTTGATATCACGAGATACATATGCAGTTTTGAAGCACATGGCGGAGGCTTGTCTGCTGTAGTGGGGCGCCCCTTTATCGTTTCAGTCGCCATTCCGCCCGCTTTTGCTACACTGTGCCTTTTCCGCCATTCAGCTGTTTAGCGCCCGCTCTTACGGCTACAGCGTCTCGCTCACCATGTAGTTGAGTTGCTCCCACTCTTGCGGTGCAGCGATAGGCGGCTGCCACAGGACTCTTAAAATGGCGGCCGGTTCTTCGGATTTGGGCCTGGTCCAGTAAAATGGCCCTGGGACACCTTGGAACTCGGACGCTTGTCTGCCAGGGCTTGGGTTCCATTCTCGAAAGCGTCCCCTCAGCCTTGAAGATTGTACAAAAGTCTTGGGGGCCGTCGACTCCCGCAGGCTTCCGGTGGGGAGCGGCTGCCATGATTGCTTGCGGAATGGCCACGACGGAGCTACGAGATGGTGGTGCTCTCATGGTGACGCCAGCTTCAGTCTGAAACATCCAGAAACAAGGTGGGGCTTTCATCGTTTGGGGAAAAAAATGTTTTAATCCAATGAAAAGTGTTATTTTTAGGTCACATGACCTAGTCTTACATCATTAGGAAAAGAAAAGTAAAATGAACCAATGAAAAGTTTTATTAACAAGTCACATGACCTGTTATGCTTACGTTACGCGCTGCGCGGCGCGCTCTGGATCGTTTCCGGGAAGCTGCGCCTTGCGCACCGGAGCACTTCCGGGTGCGCTAACGCGTCGCGTCATATGACGCATTACGCGACAATGCAGGTGCAGAATATAGTCAAAATGTGTCCACCAACCAGCGGTCGGAATTCCACCGCTTTCAGCAGTCCAAAAAGTTCGGTCAAATCTTAAGAGCGGGAGCAACTCAACTACATGGTGAGCGAGACGTTGTAGTCGCAAGAGCGAGCGGTAAACAGCTGAATGGCGGAAGAGGCACAGAGTACCAAAAGCGGGCGGAATGGCAACTAAAACGGTAAAGGGGCGCCCTACGACAGCGTGTCTTCAGGTGAAACGGATTGTGGGACAAGGTCCAGAATGAAAGATTCTTCAAAAGGGAAAAAATTCCGCCGGACCCCGGGAGCCGGCCGCCTATGCCGGGGGCGATCTCAGGCCTCACCAGGGCAACACGACTTGGGGAGGGGGCAGGAGCCAAGCGCCCCCTCTCAGTCCGCGCCATCTCACCGCCCCTCGGGGGCCTCCGTCAAGCGGTTTAGGGAGGCACCGTATCACATTGTTTTCCAATGCAGTCAGGTCCACAAATGGACCCCACTTACTTTGAATAGTGAAGCTGCAGCAGGTGCAAATAAAGTTTAAACAGTGTTACAAGAGCTGCTTAGAACTCTGAAGTATGGCACTCAACAACCAGGACTTATGCCATTTATGTAAGGCAGTGACATGGAAGCAACTCAGGGACAAAAAGCATGAACGAACATTCACGTATGAAAATCTTATTTGGAGAAGGGGTAGAATCCAAACGCCCCCTGCCAGTTCGCGCCACTACACCGTATGTGGAAAATCTGAAGCCATCATTCTACAAACTCTCAACGCTTGTTATCAGTGCATGACTTTCATGCTCGATCGATTGAGCTAGCCGGATCGAGCAATAAAAAGTATAAAATAGTTATGTAAATAGTTATTTAATAAAATGTTTTACTCTGTTTCTTTGGTGGTGTGTTGTGTATATTTATAATATTTGCATAGGGTTTGCCGTTATTTTGGGCGGTGTGGGTGGCGGAGTCGAGCTGTTTTGCAGCCCTCATGGTGTGGAGCTCAATTCATTTCACTATTTTCGTATTTCTCATGAAGGGTTATTCCTAATGTTTGTATTTTACCGAGGTTAAAAAGAGATCGAATTAGTGGTCTACTGATTTTGCTCGATTACTTTTCTTTTTTTACACGATTTTTCACTATCTGCAAAGACTAAACAGAGTATTGCGACTTTGTGCTTGTTTGTAAATAGAGAATGATCCAAAGAGAACCAATTGTAAAACAGTAAATGCTTGGATAATAATTAATCAAATGGAGAGACAAGCAGGTACGACGGATTACAACAGGGGTAAAGGTCTGAGTTAACTACCGTTCACTATCTGCAAAGAGAGAGTACTACTAAGAGAAAAGAGGGGAGTGGGGGGGGGGCAGCGTTCAAAGCACATCAGCGTGCATAAACACGAAAACGTTTTTACCTATCACGTACTTGACATTTGACAGATTTTGATATTTGCTATTAAAAAACCATTGAAATTCACAGAAAAAACCATAGGTTATACTCCATATATAGTTAGGAATTTGCATTTACAAAACCTTGAAAATTCAATGAAAAAACCATTGGTTTTAGGCCATATATAGTTAGGGATTTGCATTTAGAAAACCATATTTTACTCGCATAAAACCATTGAAATTCCATATATAGTTAGATGCGCTAACTATATATCGCGCACCCGCAATCCACTGCTGATGATGTCACATATTACATCATTCATGACATGGTTAGTGACATCACTGATGACATCACTGATGACATCTCAAATGACATCACTGATGACATCACTGATAACATCTCATTTGACATGACTGATCACATCACTGATGATATCATTCATGTGATAATACCATGAACCTCTTCAGACTCTAATATAACCTTAGATACAATCAGTGTAAACAGACAGTCACTCATCCATGGAGTTACTCACACACCTAGTCAGTTATGCCAAAAATCAATCACACCTCCATTTTCTCAACTATAGAGTTATACACACCTTACTTATTCAAACATATACTAACACATATTTACTTTACTCTCTTATACAATCTCTGATACATGTTCACAATGATCCATACAGCCACTCACACATTCACTAGCTCTTATGCACAGTTATTTATAGATGTCAACTCTCACATGTACTGTGTTTTACATATGTACTTAATTTGACATGTAGCACTGAGATATCCATTCACTCAGTAATACACTCATGCACAGTCAACCGCCCATACAGCTGTTTCCACATGCAGTTTTGAATCTATACATATAGTGAATCAACTACTCACACATCTATGTACAGAGTCACACACCTCCCAGCCACCCATACACACACACTCAGTTTCCCATACAAATACTTGGACAACCAATCAATAACCCATACAGTTACTCATATAGCTACTGATCAACATATGCAGCAGTTTGTAGAACAACAGATATAATGATGCACAAATTAAAACAGTTTAGTCACTAACCCATGCACTCAGTGAGACACATTTAATCACTCACTCATACAGTCAGTCTTGCACCTACTAAATCCTTCATCCAGACACTTATACATCCACTCATTCTTCAATATGTAAAACATATTTTAACTTTACAGAAACATACAGTCACTGGATGTTGTAATCAGTGATGTCATCAGTGATGTCATTTGAGATGTCATCAGTGATGTCATCAGTGATGTCACTAACCATGTCATGAATGATGTAATATGTGACATCATCAGCAGTGGATTGCGGGTGCGCGATATATAGTTAGCGCATCTAACTATATATGGAATTTCAATGGTTTTATGCGAGTAAAATATGGTTTTCTAAATGCAAATCCCTAACTATATATGGCCTAAAACCAATGGTTTTTTCATTGAATTTTCAAGGTTTTGTAAATGCAAATTCCTAACTATATATGGAGTATAACCTATGGTTTTTTCTGTGAATATATATATATATATATATATATACCTATGGTTTTTTCAGTGAATTTTCAAGGTTTTGTAAATGCTAATCCCCAACTATATATGGTCTATAACCTATGGTTTTTTCAGTGAATTTCAATGTTTTTTTTTAATAGCAAATATCAAAAGCTGTAAAATGTATTCTTATTCTAATTCAAAAATATATTTTATATTTTATTTTTTAAGCAAAGGACCCAGATGCATTTATAGTTTATCACTAACAATGTTCCAGGCTAATGTATTTTCACGGGAAATTAACAACTGTCCTGCAAGTAAAATATTCCTATTTCGAGAAAAAGGGCATTTCTTCGTCCCATGAGGGAGCCGTTGAGCAAAAGAGGCTCGGCCTGCTGTCTTAGTCGCTGATAGGCCTGAATATCGGATTCTTATCGATCACTTTATGTTGCAGGAGTGGAAAACACAACAGCCCTTGACCATTTATCTTTACTGCATTCCTGTGTATTATACCTTTTAACAGTCATGTAATCGGGCTGCTTTATTTCACTTGCCTTTTACTGATTCGAAAACAGTGGCTATTATTCAAAACTTTACCAATCTAGGTACTACTACCATGTTTTGTTTTAAAAACCTTTATTGTGAAAATGTCAGTATACAAATACCGGCCTATAACCATGTGGGCCGGCCACGGAGCAAACTGGAATCATATATGATGAGGGGACATTTACACTGTAGAAGAACGTAACAGGCGGGCCATTAGGTTGCAAGAACTAAGGTGTCTAACAGTTGCGGAATCGGTAGACGTAAATTTTATAATTAAAGTACGACAGGGCCCGTTGCAATAAAATTATCTAGATATACATTTGCGGGCAAGTACCATGGGTGACGTTAATTCGAACGTTCAATAGTACAGTAATCAATAACACATCAGAACTTAATATCAATAGGGATGTCCAAATGTTCATTCAGTACCCGTCCCCGCCCGCCATGTGCATCAAAACTGCATACGGTTATTGGGCGGGTTGGGTGGTAGGGCAGGCATGCTTAGGCAGTGAGGGCGGCGGAGCCAAACTACCTCCCGACCATCCCGACCACGAGCTTGGCTCCTCCCCCTGGTTTCATACTTTTGCGGAGGGCTATTTCTTGGTGTTTCTTGTTTTAACAGGGTCAGAAAGGATCCTATCAGTGGCCTACTGATTTAGCGTACCTGACGCGTAACGGAACTTCGCGAAGTGAAGCTGATTGGCTCTCCGGTGTCTGTCAACATTCTAAACTGTCCGGAACGGCCGCCATCTTGTCTCTCGGTAGGATCGAGAGACAAGAGGTGGAGAAAAACGAAGGGGGAAATTATTGAAAGGGGGCAAGATAGACCCCTCCTGACCCCCTAGGAATGATGTGAGGGCTATTAAAGGGTCCTGGGGGGAAAAAAAAAGGTTTGATTTTTCGCGGTAGAAGTGCTACCCGGTACGTGAACCGGGTAGCTCACCGGTAGCGTAACGGGAGTTCGCCATTTTGTGTTTCAGTCGAATTTAATCACAAGATGGAGGAAAAACAATGTGAGAAATGGGTATAAGGGGGCTCGGGAGACGTATCCTGACCCCCTAGGTATTCTGTGGGTGGCTGAGAAGGCCCATATATGCGGGAAAAAAATAATTAAGTTTTCGCGCGGTGAGCTGCCGGTACGCGAACCGAGTAGAGAAACGGGAAAAGAACATAAGTGAAAATTAGTGAAAAAAGGTACATTCGAAATTTTTTAAGAGTAATCATAGTTAAGGTAGCTCTGAAAAGTGCTTTTGGGTTCTGTGTAAGTTCTAGGTACTTATAAGTAGGTACCAATACACAGTCTTAAATTTTGTATAAAAACTCTGTTTCCCTCATCTGAGAAGTGTACACCATCTCCTCTGTAGATCTCTTGCATGTAGTAATGCAAGTTATTGTTGTAGATGGAGCCCATTCCATGGTCTCTCATGTAAGCTGAAACAGACTTATTTACATGCTTCCTCGCTTTCTCAATTTGTGGACACAATTGATTGGACCACCTCCATTTCTGTCTTTGGCATATATTTGAATACACCAAGGCAGTTTGAGGAAAAAGTGCCATCAATTGCTCAAAGGTGTCCTTTAACACCTTCAATGCGAAAGGTATTTTCCTCCTGTGCTGCATTCCTTGATTTACCATTGTTCGTGATGAGCTCAGCTCGTCATGAGCACAGCTCAACCGTGCCTCATGACGAGCTGAGCTTGTCATGAGCATCGAAGGGGTTAAAAGCATTTCCAGACCTACCCCAGTCAAAGTGCCTAGGTCATTTCCTCCACAGTATGATATCAATTGATGAGATCTCAATCCTCTCTGCCCAATCCATTTGATGTCCACATTTTGTAAATTGAGGTTGTGTAAATTTCTATTATCAACATACCTGTGAGCCCAGTGGATGTAACTATGTCCAATAATCCAGACAGAATACATGGTGAGAGGAGGTTCTGCTGCAGTCAGATGAAGTGTGGGAATGAAATGGCAGTTGAAACAGTAGGAGTTTGTAAAGAAAAAAAAATGTGGAGTTTCAGTGCTAATTATTCACTAGCAGTGATTGGTGGATTTCCATTGCTGAAAACAGAAAGTTAGGGTGCATGGATGTGTTCTTTGAAAGATGTAATTTGAACGGTTAAGAAAAAATGATTTTAAGAAACATTGCAGTGGATTAGCAGGTGTACTGAGAGTTCAGAGTTCATTTGAAACATTGGTGTGTGAACTTGTAAACATGAGAGCTCTGTCAGGAGGTAGTTGCTATGGAAAAAAGGCAAAAAGTGCAGAGGGGGGAAGGGTGTTGATTTGAAAAAAGTGAGGGAAGAGTTTTGATTGGGTGACATGAGAGATATGTGTATTGAATATCAGCATTTCTGTGCCATTGTTGGTTGCAGCCTCTGGAGTGCATACCCTTTGCTCTGCTAAAGAAAAATTGGTGGGTTACTGAGACTGTTTTGAAATTCAAAAAGCATTTGCTAAGGTGAGAAAATATTCATTTAATTTAGATAGAGACTAGTATAGTTTATGGAGAAAATAAGGAAGCCAGCTTTGCATTTAAAATGTTGTTTTGTGTCAAGTGTTTTCATTATGTTTTCCAAAAAGATTTTGATTCTTTGACAAATTATAATTAGAGATAATGTGAAGTATTAGTACTGACAGGTCGTGCTTGTACATAGGAGTTGTGCTGTGTTTTCAAATTATGACCAGAATATCGTTTTTTAACTAAAAGACATGCTTTTTACATTTATGAGAAGGACAAAATGGTGTCTGCTTCTTTAAATAAATATTTCACTTCCCACCATGAATATGGGAGAATAATTTGCTTGTTTGTTGGTTTAAAAACTCGTTCCTTGAAGTCATTTAGGTTTCACAATATGTTCTGCAAGAGTTACATAGTCAGCATGGGGCATATTTACAAGGCTTATGAGCCACATTTACGTCATTTTCTCCACGTTAAAAGTGACTTTAAAGGTGGTGCAAGGTCCTTGTAAATACGCCCTCATGAGTACTTGGCAAATTTAAGTCATTTCCCCCTGGTGCATGTGCCTTGTAAATACGCCCCATGTGTGCTAGGCAAATTTAAGTACTGACAGGGTGTACTTGTACAAAGGAGCTGTGCTGTGTTTTCAAATTATGACCTGAAAATGCATTTAAAATATTGTTTTGTGTCAAGTGTTTGCATTATGTTTTACAAAAAGATTTTGCTTCTTTGACAAACTGTAATTGGAGATAATGTGAAGTATTAGTACTGACATTGTGTGCTTGTACCTAGGAGCTGTGCAGTGTTTTCAAATTATGACCAGAAAATCGTTTTTTTAAAAAAGAAATGCTTTTTACATTTATGAGAAGGACAAAATGGTGTCTGCTTCTTTAAATAAATATTTCACTTCCCACCATGAATATGGGAGAATAATTTGCTTGTTTGTCCGTTTAGAAACTCGTTTCTTGAAGTCATATAGGTTTCACAATATGTTCTGCAAGAGTTTCATAGTCAACATGGGGGCATATTTACAAGGCTTATGAGCCACATTCACGTCATTTTCCCCACTTTAAAAGTGACTTTAAAGGTGGTGCAAGGTCCTTGTAAATACACCCTCATGAGTGCTTGGCGAATTTAAGTCATTTCACCGTGGTGCAAGGATCTTGTAAATACGCCCCCATGTGTGCTTGGCAAATTTAAGTACTGACAGGGTGTACTTGTACATAGGAGCTGTGCTGTGTTTTAAAATTATTGCATGAAAATGGTTCATAAAGAAAAGTAATGCTTTTTACATTTATGACAAGGACAAAATGGTGTCTGCTTCTTTAAATAAATATTTCACTTTTCACCATCAATCTGGGAGAATAATTTGCTTGTTTGTCAGTTAAAAAATTGTTACTTTAAGACATTTAGGTTTCACAATATGTACTGCTAGAGTTTCATAGTCAGTATGATAATAATGATATACATTTAGGACTGTTTAGGGGCATGGATATGCTGAGGCTTCTGTAATTGTCAAAGGAGATGAGTTATGTACATTGCACTGCTGCATACAGTCCTCACCTTCTGCGTACTCTTGGATATGCTAGACTACATCTGCACAATGAGATACCTAAGCTGAGGAAACACAGGTGATGTGATTGTGAAATGAGCAAAAATATTTGCACGTTTTTCAATTACATCACCTTTGTTTCCTAACATTACTAATCACATTGTGCAGATGAGGTTTAGGCCTGTCCAGGGAGACAGAGGAGGTCTGGCCTTTGTTCAAGAGTGCAGTGGACATGACTCACTTCATCTGTTGGCCTGCACATGTATTATCTCCTCTGTACTCTTCAACAAGCCTAAATTTCATCTGCAACCCTGAGTAGGCCTCACCTCAAACAAACCTCTGGATAGGCCACACCTTATCGGCATCCTGAACCAATCTTTTAAAATGTTAGTGGCAGATTTATAATGGCCGTGCGCCTCTTTTGCGCTACCGTTGTGTCACTTTTGTGACGCAGCAGCGGCGCAAAAGATGCGCCATGTTGCGACATATTTACAACATGACGCATCTAGGCAGATGTGTCACACTGTAAAGCCCTGCGCCACATGAAACCTGCGTCAGGTTTCATGTGGCCGTTCTGTCGCAGGGTTGGCGTTCCCTCGCATGAAAGCCCTGTAAAACTAACGCAGTGAAATCTACAAGATTTCACTGAGTCAGTTTTATGGCATTGCTAAATCAAATCCCTACGCCTGCTTGAAGCAGGCGTAAGGAGTGACGCACCATGCAATGTATGGCTCGCCCTTGTGCATTGCAGGAGTCATGTCGCGCTTGGGACGTGACTCCTGCAATGCGCCGTTTATGCGGTACAGATGCATGACACATCTGTGCCATTTTTGCCCCATGGTGCTCCACATTGTAAATGTTAAAAGTGACGCATAAGTGGTGCAAGGGCCTTGTAAATACGCCCTCATGTGTGCTTGGCGATTTTAAGTCACTTCCCCCTGGTGCAAGGTCCTTGTAAATATGCCGTAATGTGTATGGCCATTTCAAGTCACTTCCCCCTGGTGCAAGGGTCTTGTAAATACACCCCCATGTGTGCTTGGCCATTTCAAGTCACTTCCCCCTGGTGCAAGGTCCTTGTAAATACGCCCTCATGTGTGCTTGGCCATTTCAAATCACTTCCTCTTGGTGCAAGGGCCTTGTAAATACGCCGTTATTTTTGCTTGGCAATTTTAAGTCACTTCCCTCTGGTGCAAGGGCCTTGTAAATACGCCCTCATGTCTGCATGGCAATTTTAAGTCACTCTACCCTGGTTCAAGGGCCTTGTAAATACGCCCCCATGTGTGCTTGGCAATTTTAAGTCACTTCCCCCTTGTGCAAGGTCCTTGTAAATACGCCCCCATGTGTGCTTGGCAATATTAAGTCACTTCCCCCTGGTGCAAGGGCCTTGTAAATATGCCTTCATGTGTGCTTGGCAATTTTAAGTCAATACCAATAACATCAACAATGTCTGATGTGGAACAATCTCTAGATGTGGAACAATCTCTAGATGAGGAACAATCTCTAGATGAGTAACAATCTCTAGATGTGGAACAATCTCTAGATGAAGAACAATCTCTAGATGTTGAATTAAAATTATATAAAAGTTTTCAAAAACACCCTGTGTGAAGTGTCTTTAATATAACAGTGAAATAGAGTCTCGAAATTAGTTGAGATTAACATATAACAGAGCACAGGTCATATGTAGAAGCATTCCATTCCATTGCTACTATTTGAGAGTTTAAAATTTGTCTATGTTGTTAAATTACTGTAGGTAGAATTGACAACTAGTGTGTTAATTGTTTGCCTACTGTTCTTGGTTTACTGTTTGGTAATAGTGGTTAATAACAATTTTTTTTTAATTTTTTCCACAGATTCAACTATGCTATGCTATGAGCACTTATAATGCGCACAGATGCTCCAGCAAAGGAGCGTCCCGGCGCACGACACGGTAGAACACAGCACCGCTAATGCAGAGAATTGAGAAAGGGGCACAGCTACAGGACAACATTAAAATAAGAAAGTTTTAATGGCCTTACGGAACAGCAAGAGATATAAATAGCCGCCGCTCTCACTCGAAAAGATCGGCCCCCAGCTCGGCTAAGCTTAAACTGGGGGACCACAGCGAGAGCTTGGCCAAATGATCTAAGAGAGCGGGTCAGAGTATAGAGGGACAAGAGGTTGGAAAGGATATGGGGAGCAGAACCTTTCAAGATTTTAAAGGCCAGACATAAGACCTTAAAATGAATTCTCATCTTGACCGGCAGCCAGTGCAAGGATCGTAGAGTGTTAGAAACGGAGCAAAACCTGGGCAGGCCAACTACCGCTCTGGCTGCAGCGTTTTGAACTTTGAGCTGGCGTAATCAAGCCGGGAGATCACCGTCGCCTGAATCACCAACTGCCTGGTCGAGGCATCAAAAAATTTGAGGACCGTTCTTAAGCCCCGAGGAACACCAAAACAGCAGGCCGCAGTTCTTTTTGTATGGCCAACAAAGCTGAGGGTGGGGTCCAGCCAAACTCCCAGGTGTCTTAATTCCGTGACTGGAGACGGGGACGGCCCAAGTTCCGGAGGCCACCACCTGTCCCCCCAGAGTTCCGCTTTCTTACCGACAATCATGATTTCAGTCTTTTTTGCGTGAAGTTGGAGACAGTTGGCATTCATCCAATCCCGCCTGATAGGGAGTCAGGATGTCCGTCTCCTCCATCCAGTTCTGTAGCCGGTCCAAAATCAGTCTTTCGAAAAGCTGTTGGGATATATCGATAAGACTGATCGGGCGATAGTTGGCTGGGAGCAGAGGGGAGCCCTTTTAAAAAATTGGAACCACCTCTGCTCCCAGCCAAGTAGCTGGCACCTCCATCCTCCCCAGGATATCATTAAATATCAGCGTGAAGTATGGGGCCCATATCTCTGGTTCCTGCTTAAATATGTCGCTGATTACCCCGTCAAGACCAGGGGCCTTCCCTGTTGGCAACCTAGCTATAGCCACCCTTACCTCTTTTTCGGTAAAAGGTTCTCCTATTGGACCAGACAGAATCATATTATTTGATGAATTCGGAGCCCAACCTCCATTGAATACAGTGACTGGAAATGTCTCTGCCATATACTAGGAGCTATATTGGGCTCTATTGCTGAGGATAAGTCCTCTGTTCCATTGGAAACTATGCACCAGAATTTAGTCGAGTCTTTCATGGCAAGTGACCTTGAGAGTTTCTCCCAGTATTGTTGGTCCCACTCAGCCCTGGCATTCGCCAGTAGCTTCCTGTAGGACATTCTCCTGGTTTGAATTTCTTCCCTGCCTTTGCGCCCCTTTATTGCAAGTAGCAATTTGGTTTTTGAGTCCCTGCAAGTGGCATTATACCACGTCCTCTTGGTTATGGAACCTGTTTTAGCTCCTCCTTTTAGAATGCCCTCTCTAAAAGCAGGGTAATTCTTGTGTATAATTTTGGTAACTTATCGCCGCTGGTAGCCAGTTTCTCCCACCTGACTCTTCTCCGGTTGTTTTCCAGGAGAAGGCCTGACTTATCTTTGTTCGGACCACGAGATATATCCGCGTTGTCCGGAAGGACGTAGTGAAGTTCCAGGACATTGTGGTCACTGTCCCTTCTCTCTATGACTTTAAAATCAACTATTTGTGACCACATTGCAAGTTTGACAAGGATATAGTCAAGTCTCGATTCACTACCGGATTTGTTATAGGTGCATATACTTGGCATTTCTGATTTACAGCGGCCATAGAGTTAGGGCAGTTATCTGCAAGGCGATGGAGTCCAAGCTCTGGGCAGGGGCGCCACCGTGCCCGGCACTAGCCATCGTGAATCTTCCTCAAAGGAGGGTCCGTCACGTAGGCCTGGTAATGGTTCATAGTGAGAATTTAAATCACCTCCCACCAAGTAGTGGAGTTCCCATGGGATACCATCTAGGAAAGCAGAGAGTTCCTTTATGGTGTTGGATTCTCTTGACATGGGTACCGGTCGCGAATATACATTTACTATGACCAGTTTCGTGGAGTTTGGCCACTCTAATAGGACAGATAGAATATCGTCGGAATCTGTCTTCATGCAGCTGGCCTGGCAGCCTAGATCTGATGCTACCCAAATTGCCAATCCTCCAGATGGCCTGCCCCTTCCCCCCTACTTAGCTGGTTTGGAGAATACTGCATATCCCTGCACTGTGAGTTCTTACATTTTTTGAGTTGATAAAGGAAACCCACTCCGAACAATCAATTTTGCTGGCTAATCCAGCGACATTCCATGAGATCAAGGTCATGGAGTGTGATTTAATAGTAGATTGCCCAGTGTTGGAGTTATTAACACCATGAGTCTCCTGGGTGACAGTCGGGAGGGGGAGCGAATGCCCCCGAGCCGACCTTATACTGGTGTCAGTTACAGGTATACCCACTGGGACAGGGTCAAGGACTTGATACGGTGTTAGTTCATTCGATGCCCTTGTGACTAGGGTTTGTTCGAGGGGTGTGCTATTCCCTGTCCAATGGAGTGAGAAGTGCTCTTTCCCCTGAGTCTCAGAATGTCAATCTACCATTTTGAGACTACTATATCTATTGTGGGTGGGAAAATAAGCTGGGTAATAAATTCTGTGGGGCCCCGGTATTCCTCTCATGCTTCCCCCCCTTCCGCCCCTCCTCCTGATGTTGGACTCCCAACCCACCTCCTCCCCATACGATAGGAACTGGTCGTAAGCTCTTCCCCTCTGATGATATGGGTCACTTCTCTCCCTACGGCAGTTCTCCCAGTCATCCAACAGCTCATGGTGTTGGCCCCATCTCTGATCCTCCGAATTATATAGATTTGAAGGATAAAAAAATGAGAGGGGGAGGGCTTGAATGTTACTGCCTTGTTCATCAGAAGTCCAAGCACAGAAGTAAGAGGCTGTGCCTGGCTCTCTGAAAGTAACCAAAACAGAGTCTCCTCTGATTGATTTTCTGGAATGTCCTACCCAAGGAGCCCGCCTAACCATGGTAATGTCACTGGTTGTGCCTCGTGGGAGTGGTCTATATATGGATAACCAGCTAATAACTTTGTTTTTGAGGGAGGAAGTTGATTCAGTTGTCATACATTTTAATTCAGGAACCCCTGCCAGGATCGCAGTATAGGGGGATGCCTCTGGAGGGAGATTAACAGGTTTAGGTTTTCGTGGAATGTTTTGTTTCCCCCCCAGGAGAGTTGATTCACTCTTACTGTCTGTCGGGATTGTGGCAGAATCTTTAGATGAGGAGGTGGTAGTGGGAGTTAGAATCGAATCCTGCTGGGTCTTTGGAGGGGCGGGGATTATGTTGGGGTTGGGGTTAGCCAAGGATTGGGGGGTCTTTTTTTGGTTAGGTTGTGAGTTTTGAGTGACGGTAGCTAAGCCCTTTTTCTTTGAGGTTGAAATAGATTCACTTCCTTTATTAGACTTTGTGTCTGGTCCCCCTTTAGCTCCTTTCAGTTCCAGTTTCATCGAATCAGCTAGTTGGACTGTAGATTTTTCAATATTGACCAACCTAGCTTCGATCTTAATCAAGCGAGCTTCGAGGGGAGTTAGTAAGGACCTGAAAAGTGTACCTATATCCTCCAGTGTGATATCATCACTAGAATTAACAACTAAGGTATCATTTGTGGCGGTTGGCAAGGCCATATGGATGGGGGCTAGAGGTGAGATTGATATACTGGGCTTATCTGGGTTACTATCAATGATGCGTCCTTTCGTACCATTTCCCCTCGATGGATTAGATTTGGTGTTTTTATCTTACTACCTACTTTATTTTTTCCCCCCTTCCTCTTTTTTTGGATTGCACCTTACCTAACTCCCCGTGCTCGGTCGGGGCTGGTTTCTTTGTCATTAACTACCACTATATTGGGTTCAAGTGTCGGTGGCAGGTTTCCAGGTGAAATTTGGGGTGTTTGGGTATTGGGCAGGGTCATTAAGCTCATGTCCTCAAGGTCGCTGGGGGCCTCGATTGTAAAGTCGGGGTCAGTAGTTGAAACACTAGGTGGCTGATTTTCTCCCTTATCCCTCTGTGTTTGTGGGATGGGACCTTCCATCCGGGGTTCTAGCTTGGGCCATTGTCCCCATTGAAGATCTCCTGACACAGTCTATTTCCTGGGAAATTCGTCTCTCCAAAACTTCTATTTCCTGTATTAAAAGTGACCCGGCTTTGACGAAGTAGTTGTCGATGGTGCCTTTAGCGGCTCCAGCCGCAGCCAAGGAAGATTTGCTCCTGGTTTCTCTGGTGCACATTGCTCCGTTTTTTTAATGGAATAAAATAACATGGGGAAAGGCCTGTCCCGGCCTCTTCCGACCTCGAACAGCCTCAAACGGCCCGCTCTTTGCCCGGTCTTAGCCCCGGGTTGAGTCCCGCGCGCGTCCCGCGTGCGCGGGTATTACTGAGGATATATACGTGTGTGCTGTGGGCGTGCCTTGCATGGAGAGCGGGCCAGGTGATGGTGATCGGCCTCGCTGGGACTCCTGGTTGCTGGAGTCCCCCGCGTCACGCTCGCAGCCCTGCACGCCTCGCAATTAGCACACAGGGGATGGCCGGGTGAAGCGGGACCCGCGGAGCGAGTCCGGTGAACAGTTTCCCTTTATGCCTTCTCCAACTGGGCAGCTCGCAGGGATCTCGGTAACGCGCACTCCGTTACTACAGCAAGAGTCTCAGCAAGTCCGCAGGAAGGGCAGAGTCTTAACAGCTCCGGTGTGCTGTGGCGTGCTTTGCAGGGAGAGTGGGCCAGGTGATGGTGATCGGCCTCGCGGGGACTCCTGGTTGCTGGAGTCCCCCACATCACGCTCGCAGCCCTGCACGCCTCGCAATTAGCACACAGTTGATGACCGGGTGAAGCGTGACCCGCGGAGCGGGTCCGGCGAACAGTTTCCCTTTATCCTTTCTCCAACTGGGCAGCTCGCAGGGATCTCGGTAACGCGCACTCCGTTACTACAGCAAGAGTCTCACCAAGTCCGCAGGAAGGGCAGAGTCTTAACAGCTCCGGTGTGCTGTGGAGAGCGGGCGAGGTGATGGTGATCGGCCTCGCAGGGACTCCTGGTTGCTGGAGTCCCCCGCGTCACGCTCGCAGCTCTGCACGCCTCGCAATTAGCACACAGGTGATGGCCGGGTGAAGCAGGACCCGCGGAGCGGTTCCGGCGAACAGTTTCCCTTTATCCTTTCTCCAACTGGGCAGCTCGCAGGGATCTCGGTAACACGCACTCCGTTAATGCAGCAAGAGTCTCACCATTGATCTGTTTTAGACATAAGAGGGGTTTATGGTCTGTCTGAACAGTGAAGTGAGTGCCAACTAAGTATGGCCTCAGCTTCTTCAGACCCCAAACCACAGCAAAGGCCTCCCTCTTAATAGCTGACCAACGTTTCTCTTTAGGGGTTAGCCTTCTGCTAATAAAAGCTACTAGATGGTCCTGACCTTCATCATTCAATGGCGATAGCCCAGCCCCTAACCCCAACTCAGATGCATCTGTTTGGACAATGAATTCTCTGGAGTAGTTAGGACTTTGTAAAATTGGTGCAGTGCACATGGCCTGCTTCAGGTCATCAAATGCCTTTTGACAGTTTATTGTCCACTGGACATTTTTAGGCATCCTTTTAGAACTTAAGCCATTCAGGGGTGTCACAATGGATCCATACCCCTTGACAAATCTTCTGTAGTACCTAGTCAGGCCCAAGAAAACTATGACCTGAGTCTCGGTAGTTGGAGCAAACCAGTCCATGCTGGTCTGGGCTTTGTTCTCCAATGACTGAACCTGGCCTTCACCTACAAGGTGGCCCAGGTTCCAAACCTGACTCTGCCCTATATGGCACTTAGTAGCCTTGATAGTTAGGCCTGCTTTTTGCAGGACCTCCAAAAGATTTCTCAGGTGGGCCAGCTGATCTTCCCAGGTGGAGCTAAAGACATCAATATCATCAATATCATCCAGATAGGCTGCACAGTCGTCTTCCAGGCCTGTTAGGACGGTATTCACCAACCTTTGAAAAGTGGCAGGTAAATTCTTCAGACCAAAGGGCATTACCACAAATTAATAATGCCCACTAGGGGTTGAGAATGCTGTTTTTGGCTTTGCATCATTAAATTGTCTGATCTGCCAGTATCCAGCTGTTAGATCAAATGTGCTGCAAAACTAGGCTGAGGCTAAAGTGTCTATAAGCTCATCAGCTCTTGGAATTGGATGTGCAGCAGTCCTAGTGACTGCATTGAGGCATCTATAGTCAAAACAAAATTTCATCTCTCTCTTACCACCCTGGGTTTGAGGTTTTGGTACCAAGACCACTGGACTAGCCCAAAGGCTATGTGAGGATTCAATAACTCCCAGTTCCAACATTTTTTGGACTATTGTCCTGATAAAGTCCCATGATCGGGTTGCCTGTAAACCTTACTTTTAACAGGCAAACTGTCCCCAGTGTCCTCTTCATGAGTGCACCAGTTAGTCTGACTTGGAGTCAGTGAAAACATATGTCTGAACTGTTGTAAAACTTGTCTGCAATCAGTTTGCTGCTGATCAGTGAGGCTGCCTGCAAAGGCTACTCCATCAACTGATCCATTATCAGGGTTCTGAGAAAGCTAGTCTGGGAGAGGGTCACTCTCTTCATCTTGGCCTTCATAATTAGCATTGAGCAAGCCCGTGTCTGCCCTGTCGACATATGATTTCAGTCTGTTGACATAAAGCACCCTATGTGGGCTCCTGGGAGTACCAAGATCTGCCAAATAGATAACTTATCCCTTCTGTTCAACAATAGTGTGTGATCCACTCCACTTGTCTTGGAGAGCAGCTGGGGCCACAGGCTCCAACACCCACACGTTCTGTCCTGGCTGGTAAACAGTCAGTAAAGCCTTTTGGTCATGACAGGCTTTCTATAACTCCTGGATAGCCTCAAGGTTTTTAGTTGACTTTTTCATGTACTCAGCAATCCTGGAGCTGAGACCAAGTACATAGTCCACAATATCCTCTTTAGGGGGTTTGAGAGTTAACTCCCATCCCTCCTACACCAGACAGTGGTCCTCTGACAGGGTGTCCAAACATTAGTTCATATGGGCAGTAGCCAACCCCCCTGGGGAACCTCCCTGTATGTAAACAAAAGGCAGGGTATCAGGATGTCCCATCTCCGCCTGAGCTTTTCTGGGAGACCCTTTATCTTTCCCGATAAGGTTTTTTTGAACCTTTCAACTAAACCATTGCACTGGGGATGATAAGATATGGTTAATTTATAGTTCACTCCACTTTCCTTCCACATTGCAGTCAAGTAGCTAGACATAAAGTTAGCACCTCTGTCAGATACTTGCTCCTTAGGAAACCCCACTCTTGAAAAAACTCCCAAGAGGGCTCTTGCCACCACAGGTGCTATAGTGGTCCTAAGGAGAATAGCTTCTAGGTGTCTAGTGGCATGATCCACTACCACTAGGATAAACATGTGCCCAGATACTGTCTTAGGATCCATTGTTCCAACAATGTCAATCCCCATTCTTTCAAAGGGAACCCCCACGGCAGGTAGTGGTGTCAGGGGGGCCTTTGTAGTGTTACCTGCCTTACCACTGGCTTGACAGGTTACAAAGGAGCGACAAAACTCCTTGGTGTCTTCAGACATGTGGGGCCAGTGAAAGTGAGGGACAATTCTGTCCCAAGTTTTTTTCTGGCCCATGTGTCATGCTAAAGGAATATCATGGGCAAGTGTCAATAGGAAGCACCTGAACTTTAGAGGTATAACCAACCTCCTGGCTGTACCAGGCTTGGGGTCTCTACTCTCTGAGTACAGGAGTCCATCATCCCAATAAATCTTGTAGGTGCCACTATCATTCCCAGCAGCCTTAGCAGCAGCTTGCTGTCTGAGGGGTTCAGGAAAAGGGCAGTTCAGCTGCCCCTGACTTAGATCTGCCCTGGAAGGGCCTCCTGTCCCAAGACACTCAACCTGATCAGGCTCAAGCACCTATGGGACAGTTTCTTCTTCAGGCTCACAATCATCTCCTGAGTCAGGGGGAAGGCACTGCCTTAACCTAACTGCTCCTTTTCCTGGAAGCACATGGTCCATTATTCCAGAATCCAGGGCCTGTCCAGTGTTAGATTTCTTGACTTGTGACCTAGTCACTGCAAGGACATGTACTGAGATTCCTAACATTTCTGCATGGGTCCTAAACTCCACTTCAGACCAGGCTGAAGTCTCTAGGTCATTTCCAAGCAAGCATTCAACAGGGAGATCTGCACTTATCACAACCTTCTTAAGGCCAGTTACCCCTCCCTAGGAGAAATCAACAACTGCCAGGGCATGGGTGGTCTGACATTGCTAGCATTGATCACGTGGTAAGTCTCTCCAAGTATGACTTGTCCAGGGTCCACAAAGTCTGGTGTTACCATTGTGACACTGGCCCCTGTGTCCCTGTTGTCTTCTACCTTTTTTCTCATTCATCAAAGGCTGTTATCTGTACTTGCCCAGGTTACTGGGACTCACAGAGGAGGTCATATCCATGCCTCCATCACAGACTAACACAGCCTGAGTTGGAATTCTGACTAGGCCATAGTCCATCTCAGATCCCAGGGTTAACCCTACTGCAACCTTCTGCTGAGAACCACTACTTGTAGCTGAACTAGGGGGAACAGTTTCCTTAGGGGTAATGGTGGCTGGTGACACATCTTTCTTGGTGCAGTCAATGGTCAAATGGTTATTCTGTTTTCAGACTTTGCACCATGGTTTTCTTGGGCCTTCTTTTTTTGTGGAATATTCGGGATTCTCACCATTAGCAGTTTTTTGGGGGCCTTGTGAAGACTTCTGGTCTTTACCCTTCTCCCCACCTGCTTGATCTTGCTTCTTTTGGTCACCACCTTGGTTCTGTACCTTCTGCTTCACCCTGGTTCTGACCCATTGGTCTGCCTTCTTTCCCAATTCATGGGGATAGGTCAGATCAGAGTCTACAGAGTGTTGATGCAACAGCCGATTTTGACAGTTATTAAGCATCTGCTCCCTCATGATCAGATTATACAATCCTGTTTTTCACACACTTTACTGCCCAATAACCAAACATTCAGGCCTTAGTAGCACAATCTATAAAAGTCAATCCAGTCCTGAGTCTGTGCGTTCTGGGTATCTCTGAACTATATTCTATACTGCTCAGTGGTTAGGCCAAACCCATCTATCAGAGCACTCTTCAGGACTTTGTAATCATCAGCAACCTCTTCTCTGGCAGTGAGTAGATTGTCTCTTCATTTGTCTGCAAGGGAGAGCCACAAGATTGCTGCGCACTGCTCCTGGGGTACCTTCTGTACTTTGCAGCCCCTCTCCAGTGCAGTGATCCATGTGTGGATGTCATCCCAAGTCTGATAGGGAGGGACAATCTTGATAAGGTTTCTATGGTCATACGACCTTTCCCTACTACTAGGGAAGCTACTGCCACCATGGGGCTCTATCCCCATCTTCTTTCTCGCTTTTTCAAGCTCTAGGGTCTCCTTTCCTAAGGCTACATTCTGTCTCCTTATTCTCAGTTGAGCTTCCATTCTTCATTCATTCTTCTTTCATTCTTCCATTCTCATCTGATGCTCCCTCTTCTCATTGGAGGTAGCCTTCCAATGAGAAGAGGTAGAGGGCCCTATAGAGCTGCAAGAATGATTAGATTCCACTGAAGGTTATCTTGGTCTTCTGGGCACACCACCAACTCTTCCTGGGGGACAAATAGAGGAATAAACAAGAACAAAGGAGAACCCTGCCAGTAATTTTTAAATGAGGTCCTATTCAAGGACCCTAGGATGCAAACAAGACATCGGAATAGTCATCAAGGGAGTCAAGACATCAGACCCAACAATACATTTAGTGATTTATATTCATTTGTTCAAATTTCAAAATGTAATACATTGATATTACAAAAGAAACACTAATTGATTATATGGTCATTGATATAAAAACACACACATAGTTTTCAACATGTAAGGTCCCACAAACACCATTCAGATCTCACACTCAAGTAAACACACACTCAAAACAATCGATCGCACATTCACAACTATACACATAATCACAATAGTACATAAACGCCACAAAATGGATTGGTGACCAGACGGAAAATGAATCATCAAACAAAAGGATGTGGGCAGGGAAAGAGGTAAGGACAGGAGATGGAAAGAACAATCCTGCTGCCCACAAGAACAACGCTGGTGGGCGTTTCGGTGTAAAACCCAAACTGGGGCCACACCTTCATCAGGGCGATGATGTACCACAGAGTAGGGGACAGTACATCTGTAGACAAAATATATATATATATATATATGTATATATGTACACATGATCACAATACAAATTCATAAATATTATCAATCGTTTTTCTTGAATCACATAGGGTGAAGACTCTAATGGGTGCTCCGAGTCATCTATCAAGATCTATATATTAATCAATCATCAATCAAGGAAAACCTGGAATAATCGATTCACATAACAGGCTCCATGCAAAACAAATGTGTACATTGGTACCATCAACAACTGTAGAAATTCATGGTGCTCATAAAGGAGGCCAATCAATATGGTCTAGTGATCCCAAAGAATTTATGGGCATAGTCCGTATTGTGTGACTAAGTGAAAGCAATAGCCAGGGGTGAAATAAGGGTGCAGAAGGAAAATCCCAAAAGTCAAAAAAGTGTACACAAGGATAGCTGGACCAACAAATAAGACTCTATCCCTTATGTCTCGATAAAGAAGATATAAAACATAATGGATGAGATAAGGAAAGATACAAGAACATAACACAAAAAATATAATACCTACTTAAAACACCAAGTCCGGACGGAGGTCTTTTATCTGCAATGAAGCGCCCCTTGTAGTAAAATATAAAATAAGGCGCCATAACCTATTAGGTCCAGTCGAGGGATTTTTATCCCACCCAAAAAAACAGGTTACATGCGGGGGACATAGAAGTGTACACCTGGTAGAGCATGGCCAGCAAACAAGCAGGTTTGGGCGGTACTTACCGAAAAAAATCCAACCACACTTCTTCATGATAAGCCAAGTCAATCTGGGAATAAACCCACTAGCAGGCCAGGTGCCTCCTTCTTTGTGATGTCGCAACTGGTCAGTATGCCCTAGGTAAGGGGATGTCCAAGGTCCTTTAACTACGGCAATAAAAAATCTGAGGGGACAGAAAATTAAACATGGTAGAGGAATATCGCTATAGAGGTACTAGACTCAGTCTCTCCGCCCTCACTAATGGAATGGTCCACTAGAGGTTCACCAATCTTCTATATCCCAGTGCATCGGGGATAGGAGACCCACGACGCTATCCAATTCATGGGCCATATAGAGACCCTGGTTTAAATGGACATATCGACAGCGGCGGTCTCACGTTTCGGGCTTCGATATAAACTATGTTAGAACACCTATGCTGCTTCTATATATGAAAAGGGAGAACCCTGTGGCGGATAGGAGATGACTTCAAATTATGCAGCCACAGTAAAGCCAGCGTGTTTATAAATTATGGTGACCTAAGGCAACTATGGCGGTATTAACACAAAAAGTCAATGCGCAATACTGGGAAGATTCTAGGCAGCATTTAGAGATTGCTTGCGTCGGTTCCCCAAGGGGCCCAGGAGCAGGAGTCTTAGCGTGAGGGCACAGCGGGAGTCAGCCTACCTTTGTTAACTATGGTACCTTTAGTGGTTTTTCAAATGATCAACAGTTGAGATTATCTAGTAAAACAATACAAGCTGGAATCCATAAGCACACCAATGTTAGAAGTTGTGCTGGCATATGCTGAGCATTTTGCACCAGTCCAAAAGACCCCTTATTGATGGTAGGTTAAAGGCAACCTTATAGAAAGCTATTCTAGTGGTAGCTTTGGAGAGCATCCTTCAGGCTAAGTCTTGAAGGAATGTAAAGCAGCTTGTTTTACCAGTCTATAATCTCATGAATGATCAAATGAAAAGAGAACCACACCAGGTATATATATAAAATATATGTATTCTAAACATACCCCTCTAGTCTCTTTAAGAGGCTAGAGGCAAAAGTATAATACAGTTACTTAAATAGCAAACAGTGAATTAGCACAGTATACGTTTTGCCCTAGGGGCCTCTCAAACCATATACTAAGAAAGTGGTATAAGAACCACAAGAGGGACATAAGCAAGGCCTAGGGCCTGTAGAACCGCAACCAGGAACCACTCAAGGAAGGGACGCAGGAGACCCATGGGGGATGCATGCAGTGTCTAAACACAGCAGTGAATCACTTTTGACTTCTATGTAGAAAGCTATGCTTAGATTTTTAAAGATTAAGGATACTTAGGAGTTGACTAGGAACAAACCCCTTCAGTACTAGACACTTCAAGAGTCAAGACCCACGGGAGCACTGAAGTACTTGTGTTACCTCACCCAGGGAAGCCGGATTCATAGGTGTCTTTTCGTGTCGGGTTTTGTCATCGTTTCCTATGGAGAGCTGCAAAGAAGTGCTGCAGATGACTAGATGAAGAGTGTCCGGATGGATCCAAGGGAGGATCGGAGATCTGAAGAGCCTGCGAGCAGAGGGGACAGAGTCTGGGTCACTAGCCAGTGACCAGGGAGGCTACAAGAAGATGCCAGCTGATGTTGGGTGATTTCAGGTGATGTGGGTGAAGCTTGACTCTATATAGCCACGAGGATCAAGAGGTGTTGACGACAACCAGGAGCTGGATTCAAGCTGTACCACGTCAGATGTCACGTGCTGCAGCATCAGTATCTGGATGAGATCCAGTAAGCCTTGGCAACAGTAACCCACGCAGAATGCAAAGATTGGCTTTTTTGCAGACCACCAAGTTCTGAGGGGCTCACCCTTTGGAGGGGATTCAGTGCATGTCTGGAGCAACCAGGAAATCTCAAGAAACAAAAGAGATTCCTTCGTGGGGTCCCAACAGTCAACTGACCAGGGATCGCGGAGGAGCCTTGAGCAGAAATGCAGGAAGCGGGCCCACAGAGCACTCGTGGGGTGTAGGCCCACAGGCTTCAGTGCAAAAAGTACTCATGGCTTGGACTACAAGTAGCCCAATGCACACCATTGGAAAAACTCAAGAAGTCGACGCACTAGAAAATGTGCTAGATGTCCAGGACTTCCGGTCCCATGTCTTTAGTGATGGCTACCGGTCTCAGCTTTGCTGGAGACCCATTTCGGCTTAGGAGATGTCTGGAAGTCCATGTCCTGTGTTGCAGATTCTTCGGGATCCGGCTGTAACCTTTAAAAAGCAGACTGGCAAGATGCTTATTTGGTGCTTGTTTGAACAGGTGAGTCACTCCTTGACCCCAAGGGAGATTTCTTCAGTCGAAATAGAATGTCGAAGGTCCAAGATATATATTGCAGAGTTTTGTCCAGGATAATCTAAAGTCCTGGGGACTGGGTTCCTATACATATACCAAGTTTAGGGGATAGGCAAACTCTAAGGTCCCACCTATGGGAGGACCTGGGCTGGGGTGGTCCTGTTTCGTGCTAGACCTGGGGCTGAGTGCCCCAGCAACCGGTTTGAACTGTAAAATGCACGGGGACACCTTGTGTGCCCCAGGCACTGTCTGAAAAACATTCATTGAAGGCACCCACCCTGCCCCAATACACTAAAGTCTGGGGAGGTGGTTACACCTCCCTGTGACAGGAAACCTATTGTCCAGGCCTTCCCTGCCGGAGTTTCATCCAGCAGCAGGAGATCAGACTCATGTCTGTGGCAGCAGCATCCATTTTGTGATGCTGCATCTCTGTTTAACTTTTACCGGGAAGACCAGTGTGTACATGTCTTCTCCCTCTAGAAGGGGGGAATGGTACCCCCGCCACCAGAACTCCTTGGGGGGGTAAATTCGAAAGTGTTTGTCCCCAAACACAACATGTTTTGATGCAGCCATTCCAAAGTTGGAATTAACCGCAAGTTTTATAATGTACTTAAGAGTATATGGTACGGCTGTATCACAGGACAGCTGTAAGGAAGGGATTCTGAAAGCTACAGAGGGGCTCAGCTCATGTAAGGGCACCCTCTCACACACAACCAAGCACTCTGCCTTCAGGATTGTCAAGGCCTGCCATAGGAGTGACTTATAGGTTTATATGTGTCTGTTTTAAAAGGTAGATATAGGTATACTATATCTAAGTAAGGGTTGCTTACACCACCTTACCCAGGCTGTGAGTACAGGCCTGTGGTCTCATTTTGGAATGCTCCCCAGTGGTGGCATAATAAATGCTTCAGCCCCTGGTAGGCCTCTGGGGTACCAATGCCCTTGGTACCTAAGGTACATATACTAGGGACTCACAAGGATAACCCAGTAACCAATTTGGAGTGTACCTAATGTACATGCGATCAGTTTAGAGAGGAAGCATCTAGGCTGGGGTCCTGGTTAGCTGGGCGCTAGCCAGTCTAAAATCGATAAATCAGTGAAACACAGCAAAAAGTGGGGGTAACCATAGTAAGCAGATCCTACTCTCCTACACAGTTGAGTTTGGAGTCATCGCGCCCCACCACATTTTTTATTGGTAGCTGCTACAAGTCTATTCTATTGTTTAGCTCTGCATTAGAGACACTACATTCTGGCCTTGTACCATGGCGACACATTACCATCACAAATCAGTTTTCACCATACTACTTTACAGCACAACAGATAGTTATGGCTCGGAAAGATGCAAAACATACTACGTTACATACTTTTACAGTTGATGAAATCTGAAATCTCATCCTTGGATTGGATACTCCACAGGCACATTCCACCAACAATCTCAAATTTCTATTTTCAGTACTGTCTACAACATCATCTATGGGGCAGATGTTAGACGTTAGGTGAAGGATTCATATATGAACATTCGGAGCTACCTTCCAATATCTGGAGTCGTAATAAGTATCCTGAAGTTTTTTTCAGTGGCTCTGACTGCAAGAGCACTTTGAGTGGGTCCCTAGTATGCAAAGATGTTTCGTTGTATGAAGCATGTAATGTCTCCATGGCAAAAGTGTCTTGCTACTTGAAAGGCTCCATGGCAGCTGTGATAGTCCAACTTTCAGATAACTCTTGAATGGGAGTTAACTGATGTTGAGCAGTCAAGATTGCTGTGGGATGAAACCAGGGGCTGCCTATGTGCTGACCATGTCTTCCTCCTTCCCAAACAGTTACATAGGACACACTATGGCCTTTGATTAATCTCACCAACTTGCATTTTGACGCCTTGAGAAAACTGAAAGCCTTATTATTTCTAAAAGATGTGGCCTTAATTTCTGACAAAGAGACGCTTGATCTTCAGGTGTCGAGGTCCTCATCAGAGATGTAGGAGCTACTACACGCAAACTTCCCACACCATTTAGGAGGAATGGTACATTGTATTTTTAACATGTCTAGTACGACAGGAATGGCAAGGTTTTTCAAAAGTATAAGCTTCAAGGCGGTATTTGGAGTAATTTGATCTTTTATCTGCTCCATCCTCGGACACATCTCTTGAGGCCTTCCCCTGGTCCTTCTCCCACTTGGAGGGACATTGCTTTTAATATTTTTGTTCCTCAATGGATGTCCCATATTAAGATCAAATTGACATGGCACTGCATCGCGTCCAGATGCACAGTGAATGAATGGTGCATGCTTTAGCGCACATTTGCCTTGAGAACTGGATGAGCATTGATTCCTGTTATTCCAGCCTGTAATGCTTCCATGCGAACAGCCTGTGTTCCGCTGTCTCCTGTGCACTAACGAGTGTGCCCTGGATTCATGCTTGGAGTCGCAGTTGGTTGGACATACATGTACTGATGGACCCACTAAAGGTCCACTTGTATAGCTGTGTGTTTGAACTGGGTCACCAGTTCCGACACAGTAGCTTGGCGCGAGGCAGGAAGGCACCCGAGGGCAATGCGTAAAGCAGTGGAAAAGCACACACTCACACTGACTCAGGAATGAGCACACAATGAAGAGACACCATACAAAGCTGCTTGATGAAACTAAATTCTTTATCTACTTTTAGTTCAGGCAGGTAACACTTCGTAGGCACTAAGCTGAGGTAGGCTCTCTTAGGCGCCAATTCACTAAAGACAAAAATGCCAATATTCAGGGTCATCACAGCAACGCTTCATGGATGTGAATATAACCTCAAAACATTTCCTAAGTAGGGGTATCATTCAAGTAACATTTCTGAGGCAATGGGGGACATCAAGGTAACATGCACAACATTTCCTATGTTCTCATCTAATAAAGGCAAGATTTCCTATGCGGGTGTATTCTAAGCAGAACAGACCCTATGCCAGGGTAAACTCACGGTACATTTCTTAGGCAGTGTTCATACTATAGGTAATCATTCTCATGAGGATATGTACTTCAAATCACAACTCTTAGGGAGATTAGCACTACAAATCACAATTCTTGTGCTGTCATTTAGGGAAACTTGGTGCCCTCGAAGGGAAGACAGGACAGCAGAAACGGTCTTATGCCAGGGGAATGTGTAGCTGGTTATCCCTGCTGCGCATGGGTCTCAGTCACTGCCTGGGCGAGGGCTGTTACCTGTGTCCACTGTTAGGCCTGCGCTGCTTCTGCGCTCCTCCCCGGGTCTCCACTCTACCTCAGTCCTGGCCTGGGGAGGTCAGGGGCTCCCACTCTCAACGGAGCCCCCTCGCTGATGTTCAGAATCGGCTCTGGGCCTTCCGTTGCCTTTCCCGTCCCGAGAATCATTGAGGCGCA
The DNA here is from genome assembly GCF_964263255.1 of Lissotriton vulgaris. Taxonomy (NCBI): domain Eukaryota; kingdom Metazoa; phylum Chordata; class Amphibia; order Caudata; family Salamandridae; genus Lissotriton; species Lissotriton vulgaris. The sequence goes on along the minus strand of NW_028244238.1, from coordinate 263,059 downwards.
GCAGCCACCACCAATGGGTGTGCAGCTCACCGGGGCGTGGCCTGTAACACTGCCGGCACCCCGGTTGCCTCGCAATTCTCACTAGCCACCCTGTAGGCCTAGCAGGGCCTGCACAGCACCCACAGCGGCCCTTCCCTCGCTTCAGGTGGGCTGCAGTGGTATTCCGGACACACGATCTTCCCCTTGAGCCACCAGGGCATCAGCGGTGATTGACGCTTCTGACTTTGTGGCACCTGGGCCGCGGCGGTGATATCAGATGCAGTGCTTCTCCTTCTGGAGTGCAGGGGGCCATGGCAGTGATATTGGGCACCCAGCGTTTCGGACTTCGCAGCGCCGGGACTGTGGCGGTGATTGTCAGTAGATAGCGCTCTTTTGGAACCCTACGCTGGTACGAAGGCACCTGGGCTGCGGCGGTGATCGCTGGTAAATAGCGCCTTAATGACACAGCGCTGGGCAATGAGGGCACAAGTAGAGCCTTGGGTCACTCGCAGCAGCAGCACCCGCAGGCAGCAGCAGAAGGGCACAGCCTTCGTGCTCTCAGGACACAGTTCCCTCAATGTAGCACTAGGTGGGCACACCGCTTTACCTGGTGATCCCCCAGTAGCAGCAACTCTCACAGGGTCCCCAGCTCTACAGTCTCAGCGCTGGTTGTTAGCAGGTCTTTGGTTGCAGTTACTTGTGGGAGATGGGGGATTGAGTTGGCAGGCATAAGAGGTAGGATGGTTCCCTGCAGCACACTGGAGTTGGTATCCTGGCTTTCCCCCTCACTGGGCAAGGTCAGCAGGCTGGCAGAGCCCCTCAGCTATCTTGGGTACAGCAGGGCCTTAAGTCAGTCAATATCAGTAGTGTAGATTTCCCCCTAGGCCCAACCACCTATACTCTGGCAGAGGTTCCCCCCAGGTCCAGTGGTGCCCCAACTGACTAGTCAGGTTTCCCTCCTTTCCTCTTATATCCCTAGGTCAGATGACCATTCTGAAAGGTGGCAAAGCATTACTCCTCCCTGGGCTGGAAGGTTCCAGGAGCTTGTACATGTCTGTCTAGGGGACAAACAGGTGGGACGGCAAAGATACAGTAGCAGTATAACTCAACTTGCTCCTAATTACTGGTGCGTGTATGTTCAATGGCCACTCTGAAGTAGCAGGGGCCTGTGGCAGTCATGCTATTAGGAGAGAGCACCTGCACCTCAGCACTTTTTGGCAGTGGTAAGGCGCCCAGAGGCCTAGGTCCCACAAAAAGAAGGTGGGAAAAAATGAAGCAAAAAGGGAAAAAATGCATGGTAAGGCCACCCTAGATCTGATAGGTCTATCACTGTGTAGTAATCAAGTTGTCAGACAGTAGATGTAGATAAGTGGTTTATTAGAAGTTAGATCGATAAGATGGTATAAACCGTAAAGACCCCAACAGGAATATCCTGCATGATGCTCAGCCCCAAGCCAACTGCCAGCCTAAGCCCACAGACTGCCAACATTCCACAGAGCATCATAGCTAGAACATTCAATAATAAAAGGGGATAGTGCAAGGATACTACATTATCCTCTCCCTTTAATAACGGAACACAATAAACTTAAAGGGAAAAACAAAGCACAGAAATATAATACACATATAAAGAAATCTGTAACCCAGGGATGGAATTAAAATAACATCACGAGAGGGAAAACAGATATACAAAAATTGTTAAAGAAGAAAGAAAGTGAACAGATAGAATACACCTCACCATCCTCCTCCTCCTCTAATTGTGAACAATTTTAAAATATGTAAATATTGAGCTCTCATAAAATAACCCAAATCTCAGAAAAGACTGGAATGAGCTCACCAAAACCCAAGAAAGGGCTGCAGACAAGAGGAAAAAATAATGCCACTCCTCTAATAAAAGACACAATAGGACTACGACCCACGTGTATTAGAAAGAAACCAATAAAACAAGACTAATAAAGTAATCCCTCTAATAGGAATAAAATGCATTCTAAAATGGATAAAGACTACAGTGAAATAAGAAGATAGGAACAAACCCAAATTCCTACCCATATGTGTAAAATGAAAGAAGAAACGACTAAGACCATTAACTTGCCCCAAAAACTAAGGACCAAGAGTGTCCCAAAAAAAAACAAGAGACCAAGAATGTTGGACAAGAATAATCAAACCAATGACTTGGGTAATGGGACTAGTAACCCACACCAAAGTGCTTCTCACATGAGAAGACTGTCACCTAGCCCAAAAAAAGAAAAACCCCACCCCTCTCTTAGGGGACACTAATGGGACTCAAACCCTAGTGTAACACTATTTAGGTGGGACTGACACCCCCTAAAAAAACACAAAGGTGGGACAAACACCCCCTCTTAAAAACTTAGCATGAACAAGGGTAATGGGACTAAAACCCATACCAAAATAAAACACCACTCAACAAGAGTAAAGTGAACAAAAAGTCAAAGTAGGATATGGGACTGCCTAAATAGGATATAAATCCAAAACCCACTCCTAAGGAACACGGGACTAAAACCCACTCCTACACAAAGTGCGCGTCATCACAAAAAGAACTGCATTGAAACACAAAACGCTGAAATTTAAGATAACAGCCAGTCAGACACACACGAAAAGAACCAGTCAGACACACACGAAAAGAACTGCATAGAAACACAAAAACGCTACAACCCAAAACGCTACTATTTAAGATCACAGGGAGTAACACACACAATACCGCAACATACTACTTTCTCTATTATAAAATGACCAGCAAAATAAAAAAGAGTTAGTCTATGCTCCGGTGAGCGGTCTCTCACCCGAGGTCTCCGAAGAAGATCGTCGATCTTAAGTAGGTAGTAGCTGTAATTTTTCCGACATAAACTGTAAGTCTTCTCGTTTTTAAAGATTGACTACCAGAAGGACAACCAATTCGCCAGTACTTAAAACCATATGTCCTTTACTTTCCTTGTTGAAGGATTAGACAAAAATGACGTGCTTCTGCTTGAAAGATAGTTCCCATGGTGACAATGAACAAGTAGACTCAGTTCACAAAATGGTGTCACGTTTCCTACATTCAATTGATCAAAAACAGAATCATCGTCAAGATTTGACCCATAAATGACACACAGCAAATATTTACTATTCTCTAAAGATATTTGTGCAATCAATGTCCCATCTACCATTTTTATCCGTAGCAGTTTTATATATTTCAATTCTAAATCGTTTATCCTCGAGGATAGCCACTCCTCTGGTTAATGTTTGTTGGGTGGAGCAAACTATAGTATTGTAACCCAAGTGATTTAATAGCTTCCTATCTTTATAGGCAATGTGAGTCTCTGATAGAAAGACAAGCTGAGGGTCGTAAAGTCTTAGTTCTTCAGAGATTAGACATCTTTTGTTCTTACTATTAAGGCCCGAGACGTTCCAGGCTAGACATTTTATTTTATACATCTGGGCATATAAATTAACCCAATTTTACCATTCTGCGCAAAACAAGAAAAAAAAGAACCCAAAACATTTCCTTATCTTCATCTTGATCCAAAAAACAAAGGACCCCGCTGTTACTTTTATCATTTATGTCCCAGCCACACCTACCCAGCTTCGGAGAGGCTGTCCCCTCCCCCCACCCCCCTCTCCCTCGCTCCCAAGCGAAGGAAACACCCCCGCGCAACTGCTGCCGCTGGTAAGGCAGCGCAGAGAGAAGCAGCCCAAGAGCCACCTAACCACCCCAATTTTTCCATCCAAGATTGCGGACATGCGTTTGAGAACTTTGCATTGAATAATAAATATTTCAAAATTGCACGTGTCCTCTTTTACTCCACGTTCCGGTTTGAAATGATTATAGAGCGAAAGAGTGTTCATGTGTTCCACGATACCTGAGGTAACCTAAGTTCATGTTCTGGTTTGTCTAAGTCAATAGTAGTTTGTTATGACCAATGAGACACTGTATTTTGGATACTGAGGTGAGTTTTGGGTCACCCTAATTCAATGAGGTTCCTGATCTCTATGCACAGTTCTGTAAGAGAACGGAATCCCTGCTTCAACAGAAACATCTGGATATTCCGTTTGATGGGAACATTTTATTCAGCCTGTTTTTACATAAGAAAATCATTTTAAATTGCTCTCTTTTTCATGCTTTTATGTTTATAAATATAGCTTTCTGATGCTTTGAGTCTTTCAATACAATAAGCAGCTTTTTACCATGATTTTAGAGTATGATATTTTAGGGAATTTTCCTTTTTCATATGCTGTTGCACTTTTTTAGTAAGTAGGATTTTAGCTTTAGATAGCTTCCTAGGCCTAGGAGTGGGTGTCATGTGTCCCAGTAAGGCCCAGAAGAAAACGTTGTCATTTTACATGTACACGGGTCCTTCTACAGTTGCCGTCTCTTTTTTCACATTGACTTTTGTCACACATTAGCATTCATGACACTCTGGGTTAGTTTCCTAGAAAACACCGACCTTTCTAGCATGAACATTATCATATTGCCTTGGCCCTGTGTACAATGTCTACGCGTATGTTGTGCAAATGTATTTGTTATTTTAGTCCATATGGTGACACAGCTATCTGGAACATGAAAATAATGTAAGCCTGATTACAATCTAGCCCATCTGTTTCTGGGAATAATCTAAAGAGACACTACTGCTGACATTGAAAGGTTTCTGCTTGCCGACACTTTGCCCAGGAGCTGACTAACATCTCTGTGAGAGGTGTCCAGCTCATAACCAAGATGGGTCCTACATTCTCACCCACCAGGTAATGGGGTTGGATCATCCAGTAAGGGGATTCTTGGCAGAACATACAAATACACCAAAGACATGTAGGGTAGGGTCTGCATAGTAGGAGTATGCCAGATTGTTATATAATTCTCTTTATGTTTGCATGATATATATTGTTTCACAATGATGGTGGAACTTTACGTTCTATTCACTGTCTTGATACTTTTTACAAACTTTCATCTGCAGATGTCTATTGATCATGGCAGTACACATATTCTATGCACAAGAATAACATTGGTGCAATAAACATTGAAAAAGTCTCTCTTTGCATTCTTTGGATATTTCTCAGAGCAAAAGAGAACACAATGTATGAGTGAAAGGTTCTAGATCGATCACCACAATTCCTGAGGAGTCATTGTCGTCATGTTCAGTTGTTGCCAGAACCATTTGCTCCCTGTCTAAGTTATGGGATTACGGTGGCATTGTGAGCTAGTTGGTCTATTGTACAACATAGCCTGCAAGGATGCACCAAATCATTCTGCCAGTATTGCAAATTTTATGTTGTGCACAAACACTTACTTCCTACTGATATTGGAAACTACACAACAATAGAATGCAATACAGTTCAATGTTAAGATTCAGTTTAATAATGTTTGGAGTTGAATGTCAGCGAACAGAATAGAATATAAAGAGCCAGAAAAGGGCCAGGGACAGGAACGGTAAAGGAAAGACTTCGAAAAAAACTATTATGATGGCATCCTGGAATGTCAGGGGATTGAATAACTAAACCAAAAGAGCTAAATTGGGACCATGTTTGCATGCAGATTGCCTGTCTACAGGAGACCTATGTGTTGTCAGGGGAAACAGATACACTATGACAGAAGTGGAGAGGTAAATCACAAATCTTTACAACAAGGCTACTGGACACATGCAAGTGGTGTGGATATATGTATAGCAGTAAAAGTACCAAATGACATGAAAATAAAAGTAATAGAGGGGTAATATGTCCTTCTAAACCACAAATAAAATGAAGAGATCTGATAATAGTAGGCCTTTCTTCACTACCAAGGATTACCAAAATTATTATGCCAACATAGGTAGACTTTTCGCCCACTACATGGGATCCGCCATTTTATGGATGGTGGTTATTTAATTGTGTGAAAACAGGAATATTAGATAGGATGTCCCCAAACACAACATAAAAGCAAGCAATAAGAAAATCTCTAGAATGGGCTATGGTAGATCTGGTCATCTTAGACATTCAGAAAGATCAGCACCAGCACACAGAGCAAATCTCACTATATACACTCAAAAGGTACATACACTAGAATAAATTATGAGTTTTGAGCCCACCATTAAACATAGCAGTTGTGAGACATCTCAAATGCAGGCAAAATGTTGTGAGATCACTCCCCATTTAAATTTAAATACCAATGTCAAAAACACAGGTGGATCTGTGGAAATGGCATTTTGCAGGTTCACCCCCACTTATTAGCTATTAGGTACTGGTGTAATGATACTGGGCCTAATTATGATATTGGTGGATGAGTGTTCGACCGACATCGTAGCGAAATGAAACCGCCCGACCATAGATCGGCAGTTCCACCCACTGCATTTGTATGTGACTGCTACGGGCAGTCTGAAATATTCATTTTATAATTGCAGCTTGTTCGGCGGGTGGAAACGGCCCGCAGCACAAGCTACAATTGTAAAATCGAAGTTTGAAAACATCCCTGCACAGTGTGGCAGGCACCATGCAGTGCCTGCCACACAATGCAGGGATGTTTAGAGGGGCAGGCCCCATAGCAGATGCCAGGGTGCAGGTCCCCCGTAGTCACTTTCTGCTGGCCTTTTTTATGGTAAGCGGACCACCTTGAAAGTGAAGGCGGTAGGGCAGTTGAAAGGAAATCATTAATGTCGGGCAGAAAGTCTACCACTAGCTGTCCGCTGACTTTCCACCTGACATCGTAATCGGGCCCTCTGTGGTGCACTGGGCCATGCTACCAGAGCTAAGTGCTAAGTGCATGTTCTCTGGCCCTCAAAAGTGTATGTTTTATTGGCTAACATCCAATTGGATTACACTAACCTACTAATCAGTACCTAGTATATTCTACTGGGGTAGCAAGGGCCTGTAAATTACAGTGTCCATCATGGACTGCAGCACTTATTGTGCCCCCAAAGTGTGAGAAAGTGAAGCACGTCTCCCTGCTCACCATTGCAGACTGGAAGAGCAGTTTTAAACTGCTAACTCAATTTTGCTTTTTAAAGTAATAGTAAAGCCCGGGGCGTGGCCAGTGCTCGGCAAAATGGCTGCCTAGGATCGGTGCTGCGATGGAGGTGAATGATCGGGTGAACATTGCTATAGAGTCCCTGAACGGAATATCACATAGGTTGCACTCGTTACTGGAGGCACGTAATTTCACTGCGAGAGACACTGCCTAATAGGTTGCTGCTTAGCATGGTCGGACAGGGGTATAATCATGCACAGCATCATTAATATTTGGTTGTTTCGCATCGGTTACGGCATTGGAACAGGAGTAGCCAGCGACTCATACTGGTATACTTTACTGATTTGATTTGATGGAGAGGAGCGATGAATGTCTCCTATAGAATGGTCTGCCACTGTACATCACAGTAGGTGTGGCCAGCAGCCTATATTGGTAAATTCCATCTTTGGACTTGAAGGAAAAGAGCGATAATATCATTATTGGACATTCATTACTGCCAACTTTATTGTAACTTATTGTTTCAACAACCTGGGCAATGGGACTATTCTTTTGCCTTCTAACTGGATACTAATATTGGGCCATCTATTTATTGGAAGATCAGTGAACTTACATTCTGATTGTGGTGCGACCAGATATGGTCCTCATTTGGTTCCTGATTACTGTAGTACGTCATTTGGTCCTGATTTTTGTGATACATGCTATTTTCATGTCTTGAAAAAAGTCTTTTGTAAGACGAAACACGTGTCGGCAAGTCGTGTGCTGGGCGTTTTATTATGGAGAAACTGATTTCGGAATGAAGGCTAATGAACAGCAAGATCATTACTTGTTCTGGATTTTCTACTTTGGAACAGTGTTGTTGAGAATGTCCCTTTAGCTGAATCAATGAGATTGTACCAATACATGGATGTAATTTAAATATAGATGACTCAACATTAGATATTAGGTGTGCTGGTAAAGCCCCACAATTTTCCTCGGAATCTCACATAAGTAAAGGTTTAGTGAGACCAGCGGTGGTCTCCCTTGTAGTTTTTGGGGTCAGGAAAGATACGGTGAGTAACGGCACTACCTGGCTCTCTGCTACACTGATGCCCCCATCTTCTTACTAACGCTGCACATCATGCATGGTTTCCTACTGTGCAACCTACATCCCTCAGGGGCCCACTGAATACGAGGATCAGAACACCATAAATGCCCTCTACAGACTCTACGGGTTTACTATGACAGCTCTTTCTTGATTAAGTCTAGCCTGTTCGACAATGACTCTCACCCATTCAATGAGGCCCTTTTTATAAACACACAACCCTGGAAACTTTCACAGACGCACATTTCAAACTTACAATGGTGGGGTTTTGATCTCTCACACCTACACATATTCTGCCTGCACCTCTGGTTAAGGTTATACTTCTTGATTCCAAACAGAAAACTCTTTGAATATAGAATAGTTTGCATCTAGCTTAATCTGGTTGTTTCAAGTAGCATTATTTTAGGCATTCTTCACTGCTTCATGCTGACTGTTCAGTGACATTGCATCAATATATGACTTTACATACTGCACAGACATGCAAGAACTGTGTAAGAACTGTAAAATCTACATACACCATATGTTGTTGAAACATCATGCATGTTGCAAAGTACCATTTATACAGCATGCACTACTTGAAGACACCTCCACTGCTCCCATGCTTCGCCTCCATCTCCTTCTGACTTGTACAATATATGACTTTGCTCACTCTGCCGGCTTGTCCGCACAAAAGCATTTCTCTACACCACATGCTTACACCACAGACTTGTGAGTACAGGGTATTGCCATAAATGAATTACTATTGGTGAATTACCAACATCAACCTCTCAGACTTCATTGATGATACTCCTGCCACCACTTTTTTCAACATCCCATAAGCTATAATTCCCTCACTTCATATCCTGACCATCTCTTCACCTGCAAGTTCTTATCGGGAACTTTATTGTTCCCAATTCAATACTGATGGACACCAAAGAGAGAGACACAGAAATCTAGTTAAAAGAGAACCAAACAGGAACCACCATTATCTAATTCATCCACAAAATGGAAGCCTTGTGGCAACAGTAGGGGGTTCTTTGCCCCCAACGACCATCAGCAGCCAAAGGAACTTCATCCCTGACCAGTAGCGCAGCAGGAGACCCCTCTGGAGAGTGGTTGAGATAGGGGACGAGCCTCTGAGGTCTCAGCAATTTACCCTGGGGGACTTGTGGCAACAAAGGAGGTTCTTGACCCTCAGCAGCAAATAAGGATATTATCCTAAAATCACAGAACTTGATGCATGATGTTATGCTAACAACCAAAACAAACATCGACAAATTATAATCGGAAATGTCAGGTCTTTGAAATGATAAAGGACTGGTCCACATTCTTGAAGAAGTACCATCAAAAATAAGTAAAACTGAAGATTTTCAAGCTGAACAAGAAAAGAAAACCCACTTTCTGTCTCCGAGAAAAGAAACTATGGAAAGAGATCTCTCAGAATTAGAAGACAGAAACAGAAGATGAAATCTTAGAATATTGGTCTACAAAAAAGTTCGGAAGCAAATGCCCTTCTGCAATTTTGGATTCCCAGGACTCTAGCCATTACTTGCACATAGAGTACCCACTTCCCTAACTTTTATTTACAAGCACCAAGTCTGTTGATCTTTCATCAATTTAGATATCTGCACTCTATATTCTTAACTGTATGCAGAAAATCAAAGTGATCAACTCAAATGGTGTTAAAATCGGTATATCCGAAGATTATGTCAAGGCTCCCATGGTGAGGTGAAATGCTTTTTTGGCACTATGACTATCTGTAAAGTCAGAGAAAATACTCTTCTCCTTTGCAGAATCATCTAAAGTGAAAATTCTTCACAATGGGAAATATATGTTCTTCGAATAAACATTAAATCTTGAGAGATTTATTGAATCTCTTCACAATTCTTGTATGGACACTTAGCACCTTTTCATCGTGACTGTCAATCACTAACTTGACCAGTGTTAGACCTGGCTTCCTTGATGTCGTTTACCCTGACTTTTGCCTTCTGACCTCCTACTTTGCTGACTTAATTTTTGCAGGCTTTGGGACTCTGCACACTTGACCACTGCTAATCAGTGCTAAGATGCATATGCTCCGTACTTTAAATATGGAAACATTAGCTTGTCCACAATTGTCCTATTTAATTTACCTGTATGTCCCTAGTAAAGTGCACTACCTGTGCCCAGGACCTGCAAAAGAAATGCTATTAGTGGGACAGCAGCACTGATTGCGTCACCCAAGTTAGTACCCTAACACAGGATTGCTAAGACCTCATCGGAGGCCCCACCTCCTTTTTTGAACCACTGTGCAAAGGAGCCTTCTGGCAGACTAAGGGATGAAGTCCCTTTGGCTGCTGGGGATCAAGAACCTCCTTTGTTACCACAAATCCCCCACGGTGAATTGCTGAGACCTCAGAGGCTCGCCCCCTATTTCAACCACTCTCCAGAGGGGTCTCCTGGTTCACTACTGGTCAGGGATGAAGTTCCTTTGGCTGCTGATGGTCATTGGGGGCAAAGAACACCTACTGTTGATACAAGTAAGTCCCCCACAGTGGGTTGCAGAGACCGTGTAAGAGGCTCGCCCCCTTCTCAACTACTCTGCAAAGGGGCCTCCTGGTGCCCTACTGCCCCTCCTCCTGCTTAGGAGAGGCCGAGGGCCTGTTGTCCTTGCTGACGGGGACTGCAGATGCCCGAGGTGCCTGCTGTATGGGCCACGGGACGGACTATCTCAGAGGGCGGCGTGGCCTGCGGCCGGAGTGAGGAGACAAAAAGCGCCCTACCCCCATTTGAGGAGCTTCATGGCCAAGGGCCTCACTGGCTCTCGCGCTGAGCACCTGATCCCTAGCGCTGACTCTCCGAACTGACCTAGAGGCCTAGGACCTGGGCGGCGATAGTGAGTATCAGTGAACAAGTGTATGAGGTATCGTCCGAGGGATGAGGGAGTCCCAGGATTGCCTTCCCTTTACTTTGGGAACAAGTGAGGCCTGATTGCTTTTGGGTTGTTGGTTTTGCTCACAAAACAATCAAGAGGCAGGACACAGGGAGCGTTTTGACAAAATAGGTCCAGTACCGTTGCTCCCAAGAACTAACATGTAATCACTAATTTCTAAAGGATATATTTCCCCACCTTCATCAATTGGGAACTACATATAGAGACCATCTTTCTTTTCATTATATTCTAAGTAATGAAGTTGGATATGTCTCTTTGTTTAGGAACTGTTACTAATTAGTGATTACCTGTTGCTTTTGCTGCCTGGGCTGGAGCCTGATCTGCATCCTCCTGTTGTAAGGGAAAACCAGACAGGGGACGCTGGAGTTTAATGGCCAACGCCGCCCCTTGGGGGGAACTTCACTGGGCCTCATGATCTTCATCGTTGACCAGAAGGGAAGTCTGGATTGCTTGTGCCCCATCTCCTCGATGAATGTCTTTGGCCCACTTGAAGAGATAAGGTGGGTCCAATGGCAGTGCTATTCCCCCCTCAGACACTCTACATTGACATTGGGGCCCAACAATGCCAGTAATACAACCCCCTCTCCGCTAGATGTATATGAAGTGACTCATAGAGTCCTCATACCCTGCTGTTCCCCACTCACCATGATATTGTTGAGAGGTGAGGTGGTCCTTCTCCCTGTGAGGACCGGCATATGTACTCTCAACACACCAGTAGGGACGTACTTTGATTTCAGGACCAGAGAAGGTCCACCTCCTAACTTGCACCAGTTAACCTCTGGTCTACACTTCACAGGTGTGCTTTATGTTGGAGCAGTGATCCCCCTCTAAACCCGTGCATCAATGTTGCCGAAGTGGATCTTCTGGTGGTCTGAGGTGGCCCTTGAGTGCAGAACAGCTTCACTTCCCTTATTTTTCTTCTCCACTCTTGCCTGGCCTGTGTACATCTACTTGATTGCCTGCCTGGTGGAGGTAGACTATGGGGAGGCATTGGGGTCAGAGGACACACTTACTGGAGTGACAGGGGATGCGATCACCAGAGCAGAACACACAGGGTGGTGGTGAACTTCCCTTGGTTGGTAACTTGTACAAATTACTAGCAGACATTGCAGAGACCCGAGAGGACCTGTGCACCAGGGTGGACACTGTGGCAATCGAGGTACGATTACTATGTGAGGAACATAGGAAGGTGTGACCTGTGGTTACGGACCTTTTAAGTCAGGTACGATCTTTGATGACGAAGTTGCTGGAGTTGCAGGACAGGGCAGAAGACTCTGAAGGATGCTCCTGTTGCAACATCCTTCACGTTGTTGGTTTTTCGGAGGGGCAGAGGGTCAAGATCCGGTCTCCTTCTTTGAATGCTGAAATGCCAGAAACCGGTCCCCGGTAGCTTGTCTCCTTTCTGGTGAAGAATTGGCTTGGTAGTTTAGTATGCCCTGTTCCCATGATGCACAGGGCCAGGGACAGACTGATTTGCATATAGCCAGGTTCTGAGCTGGGATGGTGCAGTGAGATAAATAACGGTGATGGATCAAGCCCTGATCTTTGGACTGGGTAAGAGTGGTCTGCTTAATTCAGACACTCCGTTCTTCACCACCCCCTTTTTTGAATTGTTTTTGGACACTATAGGTGTGGCAGGGTATACTCAGACATGAGTCCCTTTCTCACTGCACCATCAGGATTCAAGCAAGCCGGGCCGAAGACTGCTGAAATGCCAGAAACCGGTCCCCGGTAGCTTGTCTCCTTTCTGGTGAAGAATTGGCTTGGTAGTTTAGTCTGCCCTGTTCCCATGATGCACTGGGCCAGGGACAGACTGATTTGCATATAGCCAGGTTCTGAGCTGGGATGGTGCAGTGAGATAAATAACGGTGATGGATCAAGCCCTGATCTTTGGACTGGGTAAGAGTGGTCTGCTTAATTCAGACACTCTGTTCATCACCACCCCCTTTTCTGAATCGTTTTTGGCCACCATAGGTGTGGCTGGTAATAGTCAGACATGAGTCCCTTTCTCACTGCACCATCAGGATTCAAGCAAGCCGGGCCAAAGACTGCTGAAATGCCAGAAACCGGTCCCCGGTAGCTTGTCTCCTTTCTGGTGAAGAATTGGCTTGGTAGTTTAGTCTGTCCTGTTCCCATGATGCACAGGGCCAGGGACAGACTGATTTGCATATAGCCAGGTTCTGAGCTGGGATGGTGCAGTGAGATAAATAACGGTGATGGATCAAGCCCTGATCTTTGGACTGGGTAAGAGTGGTCTGCTTAATTCAGACACTCCGTTCATCACCACCCCCTTTTTTGAATTGTTTTTGGACACTATAGGTGTGGCAGGGTATACTCAGACATGAGTCCCTTTCTCACTGCACCATCAGGATTCAAGCAAGCCGGGCCGAAGACTGCTGAAATGCCAGAAACCGGTCCCCGGTAGCTTGTCTCCTTTCTGGTGAAGAATTGGCTTGGTAGTTTAATCTGCCCTGTTCCCATGATGCACTGGGCCAGGGACAGACTGATTTGCATATAGCCAGGTTCTGAGCTGGGATGGTGCAGTGAGATAAATAACGGTGATGGATCAAGCCCTGATCTTTGGACTGGGTAAGAGTGGTCTGCTTAATTCAGACACTCTGTTCATCACCACCCCCTTTTCTGAATCGTTTTTGGCCACCATAGGTGTGGCTGGTAATAGTCAGACATGAGTCCCTTTCTCACTGCACCATCAGGATTCAAGCAAGCCGGGCCGAAGACGGCTGAAATGCCAGAAACCGGTTCCCGGTAGCTTGTCTCCTTTCTGGTGAAGAATTGGCTTGGTAGTTTAGTCTGTCCTGTTCCCATGATGCACAGGGCCAGGGACAGACTGATTTGAATATAGCCAGGTTCTGAGCTGGGATGGTGCAGTGAGATAAATAACGGTGATGGATCAAGCCCTGATCTTTGGACTGGGTAAGAGTGGTCTGCTTAATTCAGACACTCCGTTCATCACCACCCCCTTTTTTGAATTGTTTTTGGACACTATAGGTGTGGCAGGGTATACTCAGACATGAGTCCATTTCTCACTGCACCATCAGGATTCAAGCAAGCCGGGCCGAAGACTGCTGAAATGCCAGAAACCGGTCCCCGGTAGCTTGTCTCCTTTCTGGTGAAGAATTGGCTTGGTAGATTAGTCTGCCCTGTTCCCATGATGCACTGGGCCAGGGACAGACTGATTTGCATATAGCCAGGTTCTGAGCTGGGATGGTGCAGTGAGATAAATAACGGTGATGGATCAAGCCCTGATCTTTGGACTGGGTAAGAGTGGTCTGCTTAATTCAGACACTCTGTTCATCACCACCCCCTTTTCTGAATCGTTTTTGGCCACCATAGGTGTGGCTGGTAATAGTCAGACATGAGTCCCTTTCTCACTGCACCATCAGGATTCAAGCAAGCCGGGCCGAAGACGGCTGAAATGCCAGAAACCGGTTCCCGGTAGCTTGTCTCCTTTCTGGTGAAGAATTGGCTTGGTAGTTTAGTCTGTCCTGTTCCCATGATGCACAGGGCCAGGGACAGACTGATTTGCATATAGCCAGGTTCTGAGCTGGGATGGTGCAGTGAGATAAATAACGGTGATGGATCAAGCCCTGATCTTTGGACTGGGTAAGAGTGGTCTGCTTAATTCAGACACTCCGTTCATCACCACCCCCTTTTTTGAATTGTTTTTGGACACTATAGGTGTGGCAGGGTATACTCAGACATGAGTCCCTTTCTCACTGCACCATCAGGATTCAAGCAAGCCGGGCCGAAGACTGCTGAAATGCCAGAAACCAGTCCCCGGTAGCTTGTCTCCTTTCTGGTGAAGAATTGGCTTGGTAGTTTAGTCTGCCCTGTTCCCATGATGCACTGGGCCAGGTACAGACTGATTTGCATATAGCCAGGTTCTGAGCTGGGATGGTGCAGTGAGATAAATAACGGTGATGGATCAAGCCCTGATCATTGGACTGGGTAAGAGTGGTCTGCTTAATTCAGACACTCTGTTCATCACCACCCCCTTTTCGGAATCGTTTTTGGCCACTATAGGTATGGCACGGTATACTCAGACATGAGTCCCTTTCTCACTGCACCATCAGGATTCAAGCAAGCCAGGCCGAAGACGGCTGAAATGCCAGAAACCAGTCCCCGGTAGCTTGTCTCCTTTCTGGTGAAGAATTGGCTTGGTAGTTTAGTCTGCCCTGTTCCCATGATGCACTGGGCCAGGGACAACCTGATTTGCGTATAGCCAGGTTCTGAGCTGGGATGGTGCAGTGAGATAAATAATGGTGATGGATCAAGCCCTGATCTTTGGACTGGGTAAGAGTAGTCTGCTCAATTCAGACACTCTGTTCATCACCCCCCCTTTTCTGAATCGTTTATGGCCACTATAGGTGTGGCAGGGTATACTCAGACATGAGTCCCTTTCTCACTACACCATCAGGATTCAAGCAAGCCGGGCCGAAGACGGCTAAAATGCCAGAAACCGGTCCCCGATAGCTTGTCTCCTTTCTGGTGAAGAATTGGCTTGGTAGTTTAGTCTGCCCTGTTCCCATGATGCACTGGGCCACGGAACAGACTGATTTGCATATAGCCAGGTTCTGAGCTGGGATGGTGCAGTGAGATAAATAACAGTGATGGATCAAGCCCTGATCTTTGGACTGGGTAAGAGTGGTCTGCTTAATTCAGACACTCTGTTCATCACCACCCCCTTTTCTGAATCGTTTTTGGCCACTATAGGTGTGGCAGGGTATACTCAGACATGAGTACCTTTCTCACTGCACCATCAGGATTCAAGCAAGCCGGGCCTAAGACGGCTGAAATGCCAGAAACCGGTCCCCGGTAGCTTGTCTACTTTCTGGTGAAGAATTGGCTTCGTAGTTTAGTATGCCCTGTTCCCATGATGCACTGGGCCAGGGACAGACTGATTTGCATATAGCCAGGTTCTGAGCTGGGATGGTGCAGTGAGATAAATAACGGTGATGGATCAAGCCCTGATCTTTGGACTGGGTAAGAGTGGTCTGCTTAATTCAGACACTCTGTTCATCACCACCCCCTTTGCTGAATCGTTTTTGGCCACCATAGGTGTGGCTGGTAATAGTCAGACATGAGTCCCTTTCTCACTGCACCATCAGGATTCAAGCAAGCCGGGCCGAAGACTGCTGAAATGCCAGAAACCGGTTCCCGGTAGCTTGTCTCCTTTCTGGTGAAGAATTGGCTTGGTAGTTTAGTCTGTCCTGTTCCCATGATGCACAGGGCCAGGGACAGACTGATTTGCATATAGCCAGGTTCTGAGCTGGGATGGTGCAGTGAGATAAATAACGGTGATGGATCAAGCCCTGATCTTTGGACTGGGTAAGAGTAGTCTGCTTAATTCAGACACTCCGTTCTTCACCACCCCCTTTTTTGAATTGTTTTTGGACACTATAGGTGTGGCAGGGTATACTCAGACATGAGTCCCTTTCTCACTGCACCATCAGGATTCAAGCAAGCCGGGCCGAAGACTGCTGAAATGCCAGAAACCGGTCCCCGGTAGCTTGTCTACTTTCTGGTGAAGAATTGGCTTGGTAGTTTAGTCTGCCCTGTTCCCATGATGCACTGGGCCAGGGACAGACTGATTTGCATATAGCCAGGTTCTGAGCTGGGATGGTGCAGTGAGATAAATAACGGTGATGGATCAAGCCCTGATCTTTGGACTGGGTAAGAGTGGTCTGCTTAATTCAGACACTCTGTTCATCACCACCCCCTTTTCTGAATCGTTTTTGGCCACCATAGGTGTGGCTGGTAATAGTCAGACATGAGTCCCTTTCTCACTGCACCATCAGGATTCAAGCAAGCCGGGCCGAAGACTGCTGAAATGCCAGAAACCGGTCCCCGGTAGCTTGTCTCCTTTCTGGTGAAGAATTGGCTTGGTAGTTTAGTCTGTCCTGTTCCCATGATGCACAGGGCCAGGGACAGACTGATTTGCATATAGCCAGGTTCTGAGCTGGGATGGTGCAGTGAGATAAATAACGGTGATGGATCAAGCCCTGATCTTTGGACTGGGTAAGAGTGGTCTGCTTAATTCAGACACTCCGTTCATCACCACCCCCTTTTTTGAATTGTTTTTGGACACTATAGGTGTGGCAGGGTATACTCAGACATGAGTCCCTTTCTCACTGCACCATCAGGATTCAAGCAAGCCGGGCTGAAGACTGCTGAAATGCCAGAAACCGGTCCCCGGTAGCTTGTCTCCTTTCTGGTGAAGAATTGGCTTGGTAGTTTAGTCTGCCCTGTTCCCATGATGCACTGGGCCAGGGACAGACTGATTTGCATATAGCCAGGTTCTGAGCTGGGATGGTGCAGTGAGATAAATAACGGTGATGGATCAAGCCCTGATCTTTGGACTGGGTAAGAGTGGTCTGCTTAATTCAGACACTCTGTTCATCACCACCCCCTTTTCTGAATCGTTTTTGGCCACCATAGGTGTGGCTGGTAATAGTCAGACATGAGTCCCTTTCTCACTGCACCATCAGGATTCAAGCAAGCCGGGCCGAAGACGGCTGAAATGCCAGAAACCGGTTCCCGGTAGCTTGTCTCCTTTCTGGTGAAGAATTGGCTTGGTAGTTTAGTCTGTCCTGTTCCCATGATGCACAGGGCCAGGGACAGACTGATTTGCATATAGCCAGGTTCTGAGCTGGGATGGTGCAGTGAGATAAATAACGGTGATGGATCAAGCCCTGATCTTTGGACTGGGTAAGAGTGGTCTGCTTAATTCAGACACTCTGTTCATCACCACCCCCTTTTTTGAATTGTTTTTGGACACTATAGGTGTGGCAGGGTATACTCAGACATGAGTCCATTTCTCACTGCACCATCAGGATTCAAGCAAGCCAGGCCGAAGACTGCTGAAATGCCAGAAACCGGTCCCCGGTAGCTTGTCTCCTTTCTGGTGAAGAATTAGCTTGGTAGATTAGTCTGCCCTGTTCCCATGATGCACTGGGCCAGGGACAGACTGATTTGCATATAGCCATGTTCTGAGCTGGGATGGTGCAGTGAGATAAATAACGGTGATGGATCAAGCCCTGATCTTTGGACTGGGAAAGAGTGGTCTGCTTAATTCAGACACTCTGTTCATCACCACCCCCTTTTCTGAATCGTTTTTGGCCACCATAGGTGTGGCTGGTAATAGTCAGACATGAGTCCCTTTCTCACTGCACCATCAGGATTCAAGCAAGCTGGGCCGAAGACGGCTGAAATGCCAGAAACCGGTTCCCGGTAGCTTGTCTCCTTTCTGGTGAAGAATTGGCTTGGTAGTTTAGTCTGTCCTGTTCCCATGATGCACAGGGCCAGGGACAGACTGATTTGCATATAGCCAGGTTCTGAGCTGGGATGGTGCAGTGAGATAAATAACGGTGATGGATCAAGCCCTGATCTTTGGACTGGGTAAGAGTGGTCTGCTTAATTCAGACACTCCGTTCATCACCACCCCCTTTTTTGAATTGTTTTTGGACACTATAGGTGTGGCAGGGTATACTCAGACATGAGTCCCTTTCTCACTGCACCATCAGGATTCAAGCAAGCCGGGCCGAAGACTGCTGAAATGCCAGAAACCGGTCCCCGGTAGCTTGTCTCCTTTCTGGTGAAGAATTGGCTTGGTAGTTTAGTCTGCCCTGTTCCCATGATGCACTGGGCCAGGGACAGACTGATTTGCATATAGCCAGGTTCTGAGCTGGGATGGTGCAGTGAGATAAATAACGGTGATGGATCAAGCCCTGATCTTTGGACTGGGTAAGAGTGGTCTGCTTAATTCAGACACTCTGTTCATCACCACCCCCTTTTCGGAATCGTTTTTGGCCACCATAGGTGTGGCTGGTAATAGTCAGACATGAGTCCCTTTCTCACTGCACCATCAGGATTCAAGCAAGCCGGGCCGAAGACGGCTGAAATGCCAGAAACCGGTTCCCGGTAGCTTGTCTCCTTTCTGGTGAAGAATTGGCTTGGTAGTTTAGTCTGTCCTGTTCCCATGATGCACAGGGCCAGGGACAGACTGATTTGCATATAGCCAGGTTCTGAGCTGGGATGGTGCAGTGAGATAAATAACGGTGATGGATCAAGCCCTGATATTTGGACTGGGTAAGAGTGGTCTGCTTAATTCAGACACTCCGTTCATCACCACCCCCTTTTTTGAATTGTTTTTGGACACTATAGGTGTGGCAGGGTATACTCAGACATGAGTCCATTTCTCACTGCACCATCAGGATTCAAGCAAGCCGGGCCGAAGACTGCTGAAATGCCAGAAACCGGTCCCCGGTAGCTTGTCTCCTTTCTGGTGAAGAATTGGCTTGGTAGATTAGTCTGCCCTGTTCCAATGATGCACTGGGCCAGGGACAGACTGATTTGCATATAGCCAGGTTCTGAGCTGGGATGGTGCAGTGAGATAAATAACGGTGATGGATCAAGCCCTGATCTTTGGACTGGGTAAGAGTGGTCTGCTTAATTCAGACACTCTGTTCATCACCACCCCCTTTTCTGAATCGTTTTTGGCCACCATAGGTGTGGCTGGTAATAGTCATACATGAGTCCCTTTCTCACTGCACCATCAGGATTCAAGCAAGCCGGGCCGAAGACGGCTGAAATGCCAGAAACCGGTTCCCGGTAGCTTGTCTCCTTTCTGGTGAAGAATTGGCTTGGTAGTTTAGTCTGTCCTGTTCCCATGATGCACAGGGCCAGGGACAGACTGATTTGCATATAGCCAGGTTCTGAGCTGGGATGGTGCAGTGAGATAAATAACGGTGATGGATCAAGCCCTGATCCTTGGACTGGGTAAGAGTGGTCTGCTTAATTCAGACACTCCGTTCATCACCACCCCCTTTTTAGAATTGTTTTTGGACACTATAGGTGTGGCAGGGTATACTCAGACATGAGTCCCTTTCTCACTGCACCATCAGGATTCAAGCAAGCCGGGCCGAAGACTGCTGAAATGCCAGAAACCGGTCCCCGGTAGCTTGTCTCCTTTCTGGTGAAGAATTGGCTTGGTAGTTTAGTCTGCCCTGTTCCCATGATGCACTGGGCCAGGGACAGACTGATTTGCATATAGCCAGGTTCTGAGCTGGGATGGTGCAGTGAGATAAATAACGGTGATGGATCAAGCCCTGATCTTTGGACTTGGTAAGAGTGGTCTGCTTAATTCAGACACTCTGTTCATCACCATCCCCTTTTCGGAATCGTTTTTGGCCACTATAGGTATGGCACGGTATACTCAGACATGAGTCCCTTTCTCACTGCACCATCAGGATTCAAGCAAGCCGGGCCGAAGACGGCTGAAATGCCAGAAACCAGTCCCCGGTAGCTTGTCTCCTTTCTGGTGAAGAATTGGCTTGGTAGTTTAGTCTGCCCTGTTCCCATGATGCACTGGGCCAGGGACAACCTGATTTGCGTATAGCCAGGTTCTGAGCTGGGATGGTGCAGTGAGATAAATAATGGTGATGGATCAAGCCCTGATCTTTGGACTGGGTAAGAGTAGTCTGCTCAATTCAGACACTCTGTTCATCACCCCCCCTTTTCTGAATCGTTTATGGCCACTATA
The DNA here is from genome assembly GCF_964263255.1 of Lissotriton vulgaris. Taxonomy (NCBI): domain Eukaryota; kingdom Metazoa; phylum Chordata; class Amphibia; order Caudata; family Salamandridae; genus Lissotriton; species Lissotriton vulgaris. The sequence goes on along the minus strand of NW_028244238.1, from coordinate 242,598 downwards.
GGTGTGGCAGGGTATACTCAGACATGAGTCCCTTTCTCACTACACCATCAGGATTCAAGCAAGCCGGGCCGAAGACGGCTAAAATGCCAGAAACCGGTCCCCGATAGCTTGTCTCCTTTCTGGTGAAGAATTGGCTTGGTAGTTTAGTCTGCCCTGTTCCCATGATGCACTGGGCCACGGAACAGACTGATTTGCATATAGCCAGGTTCTGAGCTGGGATGGTGCAGTGAGATAAATAACAGTGATGGATCAAGCCCTGATCTTTGGACTGGGTAAGAGTGGTCTGCTTAATTCAGACACTCTGTTCATCACCACCCCCTTTTCTGAATCGTTTTTGGCCACTATAGGTGTGGCAGGGTATACTCAGACATGAGTACCTTTCTCACTGCACCATCAGGATTCAAGCAAGCCGGGCCTAAGACGGCTGAAATGCCAGAAACCGGTCCCCGGTAGCTTGTCTACTTTCTGGTGAAGAATTGGCTTCGTAGTTTAGTATGCCCTGTTCCCATGATGCACTGGGCCAGGGACAGACTGATTTGCATATAGCCAGGTTCTGAGCTGGGATGGTGCAGTGAGATAAATAACAGTGATGGATCAAGCCCTGATCTTTGGACTGGGTAAGAGTGGTCTGCTTAATTCAGACACTCTGTTCATCACCACCCACTTTTCTGAATCGTTTTTGGCCACCATAAGTGTGGCAGGGTATACTCAGACATGAGTCCCTTTCTCACTGCACCATCAGGATTCAAGCAAGCCGGGCCGAAGACGGCTGAAATGCCAGAAAGTGGTCCCCGGTAGCTTGTCTCCTTTCTGGTGAAGAATTGGCTTGGTAGTTTAGTCTGCCCTGTTCCCATGATGCACTGGGCCAGGGACAGACTGATTTGCATATAGCCAGGTTCTGAGCTGTGATGGTGCAGTGAGATAAATAACGGTGATGGATCAAGCCCTGATCTTTGGACTGGGAAAGAGTGGTCTGCTTAATTCAGACACTCTGTTCATCACCACCCCCTTTTCTGAATCGTTTTTGGCCATCATAGGTGTGGCAGGTAATACTCAGACATGAGTCCCTTTCTCACTGCACCATCAGGATTCAAGCAAGCCGGGCCGAAGACGGCTGAAATGCCAGAAACCGGTTCCCGGTAGCTTGTCTCCTTTCTGGTGAAGAATTGGCTTGGTAGTTTAGTCTGTCCTGTTCCCATGATGCACTGGGCCAGGGACAGACTGATTTGCATATAGCCAGGTTCTGAGCTGTGATGGTGCAGTGAGATAAATAACAGTGATGGATCAAGCCCTGATCTTTGGACTGGGTAAGAGTGGTCTGCTTAATTCAGACACTCTGTTCATCATTACCCCCTTTTTTGAATCGTTTTTGGACACTATAGGTGTGGCAGGGTATACTCAGACATGAGTCCCTTTCTCACTGCACCATCAGGATTCAAGCAAGCCGGGCCGAAGACTGCTGAAATGCCAGAAACCGGTCCCCGGTAGCTTGTCTCCTTTCTGGTGAAGAATTGGCTTGGTAGTTTAGTCTGCCCTGTTCCCATGATGCACTGGGCCAGGGACAGACTGATTTGCATATAGCCAGGTTCTGAGCTGGGATGGTGCAGTGAGATAAATAACGGTGATGGATCAAGCCCTGATCTTTGGACTGGGTAAGAGTGGTCTGCTTAATTCAGACACTCTGTTCATCACCACCCCCTTTTCTGAATCGTTTTTGGCCACTATAGGTATGGCAGGGTATACTCAGACATGAGTCCCTTTCTCACTGCACCATCAGGATTCAAGCAAGCCGGGCCGAAGACGGCTGAAATGCCAGAAACCGGTCCCCGGTAGCTTGTCTCCTTTCTGGTGAAGAATTGGCTTGGTAGTTTAGTCTGCCCTGTTCCCATGATGCACTGGGCCAGGGACAACCTGATTTGCGTATAGCCAGGTTCTGAGCTGGGATGGTACAGTGAGATAAATAATGGTGATGGATCAAGCCCTGATCTTTGGACTGGGTAAGAGTAGTCTGCTCAATTCAGACACTCTGTTCATCACCACCCTCTTTTCTGAATCGTTTTTGGCCACTATAGGTGTGGCAGGGTATACTCAGACATGAGTCCCTTTCTCACAGCACCATCAGGATTCAAGCAAGCCGGGCCGAAGACGGCTGAAATGCCAGAAACCGGTCCCCGGTAGCTTGTCTCCTTTCTGGTGAAGAATTGGCTTGGTAGTTTAGTCTGCCCTGTTCCCATGATGCACTGGGCCAGGGACAGACTGATTTGCATATAGCCAGGTTCTGAGCTGGGATGGTGCAGTGAGATAAATAACTGTGATGGATCAAGCCCTGATCTTTGTACTGGGTAAGAGTGGTCTGCTTAATTCAGGTACTCTGTTCATCACCACCCCCTTTTTTGAATCGTTTTTGGCCACTATAGGTATGGCAGGGTATACTCAGACATGAGTCCCTTTCTCACTGCACCATCAGGATTCAAGCAAGCCAGGCCGAAGACGACTGAAATGCCAGAAACCGGTCCCCGGTAGCTTGTCTCCTTTCTGGTGAAGAATTGGCTTGGTAGTTTAGTCTGCCCTGTTCCTATGATGCACTGGGCCAGGGACAACCTGATTTGCATATAGCCAGGTTCCGAGCTGGGATGGTGCAGTGAGATAAATAATGGTGATGGATCAAGCCCTGATCTTTGGACTGGTAAGAGTAGTCTGGTCAATTCAGACACTCTGTTCATCACCACCCCCTTTTCTGTATCGTTTTTGGCCACCATAGGTGTGGCAGGTTATACTCAGACATGATTCCCTTTCTCACTGCACCATCAGGATTCAAGCAAGCCGGGCCGAAGACGGCTGAAATGCCAGAAACCGGTCCCCGGTAGCTTGTCACCTTTCTGACGAAGAATTGGCATGGTAGTTTAGTCTGGCCTGTTCCCATGATGCACTGAGCCAGGGACAGACTGATTTGCATATAGCCAGGTTCTGAGATGGGATGGTTCAGTGAGATAAATAACGGTGATGGATCAAGCCCTGATCTTTGGACTGGGTAAGAGTGGTCTGCTTAATTCAGACACTCTGTTCATCACCACCCCCTTTTCTGAATGGTTTTTCTGAGGGGCAGAGGGTCAAGATCCGGTCTCCTTCTTTGAATGCTGGCTATTACAGGTGATTGCCCCCGTGACCCTTTATGCCTACTACCAGGTGGACCGAGCACACAGGGTTCTGGTGAGAAGGCCGCCTCCATGATCATCTTCTGGACTGATGGTGATCAGCCTCCTGAACTTTAGAGACAAAGAAACCCTCCTAAGGCCTGACCACTTCGCAGATCCCCTACAATATGTCAATGCACATACTTCCATACATACTGATGGTGAAACATCAGAAGGCCTTTTTCTTGGGAATTATCCTATGCCGCAAACAACGCCGCTGAGAATCATCCACTCTGGCCACTCCGTCACAGGGGTCTCAAGCAGAGGGACAACAGCAAGTGAGGAGATGGCAGAGCTGATGCAGTGCCACATGTGGAGGGGGCTCCCTCTCCAACACAGGCAAGGGTCTAGTAGAAACACACACTGTGAGACTGTCTGTCTCACATCTGGCAGCAGAGGGTTCATTTCCCCTCTCTGCCACAATTCCCTGAAGATTCACAGACCATCTCTAGCTCCATCGATTCATTGAGCAGTAATTCTTCAATGGTCCTACTGAATGCAACCCCACTAACTTCATGTTTGTTGTTTTAGCTTATTTGTGAATGAAGCATGTATGTTTGAATGGATGAGGCCTTCCTTTCCCTCCGCTACTGTCACCCCCCCTGCAGGTCACTTACACTCACACTGAAGCTGGGATGCACTTTAATTGTCCATTCATGTTATAATAATGGAGGGCATATTTACCAATAAATAGTGGAACGTGAAGCAGTGCCAAATTTGGCAGCGCCGCACTCCGCCATTTCCAAAACGCAGGGACGAGCCATATTTACAACAATACGGTGCATCGCAGTGTTTTTCCTGGCCCTGGTGCTAAAAATAGCTGCCTAGCGTCAACACCATAGTGCAAGGGCGTCTGCTTTAGAGTGTGTCTGCTTTGGAGGGAAGACAAACAATCAATACACATAGAAGTAGCAAATCGCCATTATTAACCCCTTCAGCGCTGATGACAAAGCCAGCTCGTCATGAGTGTTACCTGCCCTGCGCTTATGACGAGCTGGCTTTGTCATGAACAATGGGATATAACAAGAAGCAGCGCACAGCGGGAAAACCCCTAGCAGCCAAGGTGTTAAATGATTGTTTATGTGCAGTAAGGGACAGAATGCAGCACACAGAAAAAGCTAAAATGAGGATAAATAAAAGTATTTCTCCTTTTAAACACCTGCTATAAAAACATTGCATTCCACATCCTTGTAAATCAGAGGCAGCATCAAAAAGCAATGTTTTTGCGGTGGCACACCCACAGTAACACCCATCGCACCTTTCAAGCTAAGCGAGGCCTGTAAAGGGGCTGTATTTACAAGGCAAAAATCACAAATAATGGGATACCTATTAGATCCTTGATGGCTTGGTCGGTTCAATATGAGCAGGTAACTGTGCCTACAATGGATTTGTTCAAGAATATTTCATCAATGATTGATTAAATGGATTTGGGTAATTTCTTTACAAGTAACTCACAATTAACTCATTCAAAAACAATTCAATCAATTTATCAGTGAATAGATCATCTGGAAAACAATTAAATGAAGTAAATCTAAGGGTGGGCGGCCAGCTACCCTCCATGCACGGAGTGTGCGTAGTGCCGTCTCCTACGCATTTTGCGTAGCGGGCGTTGCCGGGCGGAACTACGTGTGCTCCGCAGACGGTGCGTAGCCGGGCGCCACCCGCCTCCCTCCCGCCCTCCCTAAATACTTCAATAATGGCTAGAAAGCTTTTAAAAACACTTACCTTGTCCGCCGCGTCCCCGGGGCTCCCTCTCACCGTCCCTGGATTCGCGCCGCCATTTCGAATACTAATGCACATGCGCGGGCGCCCGCACATGCGCATTTCTCACGAGAAATGTGAATGCACGGGCGCCCGCGCATGCGCATTAGTATTCAAAATGACGGCGCGAATCCAGGGACGGCGAGAGGGAGCCCCTGGGATGCAGCGGACAAGGTCAGTGTTTTTAAAAGCTTTCTAGCCATTTATGGCAGTATTTAGGGAGGGCGGGAGGGAGGCGGGCGGCTCGTAGTGGGGTAATTTTGTGCCCACTTTGCGTAGCTCCCCGTAGTCCCACTCCGCACACTACGCCCAGGGTTAAGTAAAACACAGGTGTATATATTCAAAAAATGATTTAGTATTGATTCAAATCAGTTCAATTAAGCAGGGTACATAAAAAGCAAATAACACAATGTAGCCGGAATTAAGGATTACAAGAGATCAATTATTCTTCGCAGTTACAATTGTGGACACCTTTTCCCATGATGTTTTTTAAGGCAATTTGAAGAGTTTACACAAGACAAACATTGCCTACAGTACACTGAGCTAAGGAATAGGTGTAATAGTCAACATTTTGGTCTAATTATGTCTCATTTTGTTAGACCATCTTCAGGATATTGAATATGTTGATTAAAAAGACCTCTATATATACACGAAAAGAGGAACCAGCAATTAACTTGTGATATTTGTCACAGAAACAAACTTATTTAAAAAAAAATGTATATTCACACCTGTGCAATAAGATTTATACACACTAACTTCAGCTTATGTAATGACTCTATTTAATATTTCAGAGACACAATTTGTTGGACGACAATAATTTGTTGATTACAGCATGAAATGCCAGACAGAAAAAAAGAGAAACGTTCAAACATTGTCAGTATTTCTCCTTGATGTGCCGTTTTAACACCTTCTATTGCAAGACATTTTTGGCATTGCCTCAGATTTACACATCCTTGTAAATCTTGGACGTAGTCAAAAAGCAATGTGCTGTGGTAGAATCCCCACAGCGACACCCATTGCAAACCCTTTCATGCTAAGCGATGCGTGTAAAGGGGCTGTATTTACAAGTTGGCATTAAGCCACTATAAGTGGCTTAGAGCTGCTTTGTAAATCTGGAGAAGAGCATAGCGCCACAAGAACGTTGCTAAAAGGGCTGTTATGGTGGTGCTATCCCCTTGTAAATATACCCCCTGGTCAGGCAGGCCTGTAGGAGTGAGTTCTTTACCACTACTCCCCCATACTAGGAGACTGAGTATTGGCCTACGTTACTGGTCATTCCCCCATTTAGACACATTTCTCTTTTTTAGCCGAAGACCCTCATGAGGTCCCACTAATAGAGTTTCCAAACTACAAGTCTGTTTGTCCACTGTTTGGGTACTCGCTGTTTTGAGTATACACTGGGACAGGAGGTGGGGATTATGTTAATTTTTCTGTTTGCTTGTTGCGGGTCATACACCAGACACTTTCTCTGCACTGGGTTGTGCATCTAACCCACACCTCCAATTCACCATGACTAAACTACAGGTACTTACTTTCAATGTGCAGGGCATTGGGACAGCATGTAAGCTACACCTAGTTTAACAATTTATGTGGCGACGCAACACGCAAATCACATTTCTTGAGGAAATACACTTGTTATTGAACTATGTACTCTACGTTTACCCGAGGAGCTTTGGTCTGGATTCATTTCGCTGTTACTTTTATATGCTTTGCCATGCAAATGGACCCGCAGGGAAGAACACCAGGAGGCTAAAACTTTCGCTACCACGCCATCGGGCGGAGCCGTGAGGGAAACGGCGGCAGTGTTCTTACTGTAAGACGTCGGGAGGCAGACCGGAGGGACCGGACCACACTCCCCAGCAGCCTCTGGGGCGGCAGCGCGCCCGTGACACGCCAGGAGCGCCCGGAGGCGCTAGAAAAAGGCTGACCCCCGGGAGCCTAGGGGGAACACCAGGAGGCTAAAACTTTCGCTACCACGCCTACGGGAGGAGCCATGAGGGAAACGCCGGCAGTGTTCTAACTGTAAGACGCAGGGAGGCAGACCGGAGGGACCGGACCATACTCCCCAGCAGCCTCTGGGGCGGCAGCGCGCCCGTGACGCGCCAGGAGCGCTTGGAGGCGCTAGAAAAAGGCTGACCCCCGGGAGCCTAGGGGGAACACCAGGACGCTAAAACTTTTGCTACCACGCCATCGGGCGGAGCCGTGAGGGAAACGGCGGCAGTGTTCTAACTGTAAGACGCCGGGAGGCAGACCAGAGGGACGGGACCACACTCCCCAGCAGCCTCTGGGGCGGCAGCGTGCCCGTGACGCGCCAGGAGCGCCCGGAGGCGCTAGAAAAAGGCTGACCCCCAGGAGCCTAGGGGGAACACCAGGAGGCTAAAACTTTCGCTACCAAGCCATCGGGCGGAGCCGTGAGGGAAACGGCGGCAGTGTTCTAACTGTAAGACATGGGGAGGCAGACCGGAGGGACCTGACCACACTCCCCAGCAGCCTCTGGGGCGGCAGCGTGCCCGTGACGCGCCAGGAGCGCCCAGAGGCGCTAGAAAAATGCTGACCCCCGGGAGCCTAGGGGGAACACCAGGAGGCTAAAACTTTCGCTACCACGCCATCGGGTGGAGCCGTGAGGGAAACGGCGGCAGTGTTCTAACTGTAAGACGCCGGGAGGCAGACCGGAGGGACTGGACCACACTCCCCAGCAGCCTCTGGGGCGGCAGCGCGCCCGTGACGCGCCAGGAGTGCCCAGAGGCGCTAGAAAAAGTCTGACACCCCTCTCGCCCCACGAGTCGCGCGCGGGAGCGACCGGCAGAAGCCCGGGACAAGGGCGGGCCCTCTGTGGCCCTCAGTGGCACAAATAGGATGGGACGGGGCCACCCCCCTAACTTCACCCCTGTAAGGTACCTCCACTCTAGTTTATGTGTTTTGGACTGCGAAAGACACACTGTGTATGAGAAACGTGTGCCACTGACTCTGACTGTGTTTCATATTGCAGCTGGGTGTACCTGCATGCTGGCCCATAATCATCTTACTGTGTTCATTGAGTGGTAATTCTAACCTTTCACCTCCCTTAGCTTTTATATATTTGTCATGTTCATCGTTTACTATTACTGTTCTGCATAACAAAAGTTAGCCCATATTATCACTGGCCTAGTATACGCTGTCACCACTATGTCTCCAAGGGGCAGTCGCAGCAAAACAGCTGCTGCGGGGGGTTGTTCAGTAATCGGCCCCATAGATAATTTCATTACTAAGGACAATGATGCCATAAACCAAGGTATTTCACTCTTAGAGCGCAGGGTCTCTCAAGATCTGGTCCACGCCAAACGCTCTTCCCTTGGCCTTATTGCTGCTGCTACTACACCTGTTCAGGTCTTGCCAAACAATATTAGACCTTTAGCGAACATTTGTGCCGAGAATCATACCATCCCAAGTGAGGTTAATCTATCAGCCTCTATTCCTCTGATAGACTCTGATACAGATATTAGTATGGACTTGGAGAAGACCCCAGATTTACTTAACAACCCTACCCCAGAAGAAATACCTGTTGATAACACAAGACAACTAAGAGGTAGACGTGAGGGGGCCATCCAAAAACATAAGGTATATGTACCAAAGTCCCGGTCCACAAAGGTTAGGAAACATGGTCCGACTAAAAGAAAAATCAGGAAAGGATCCAACTCTAACCCTAACCAAAATATAACCAGAGCTACAGAGACTATCCAGGAGGTTGATAGAGAGAATGAGCAGCAGGGTGGAATGTCAGTTAACAATGATACTATCAATGATAACTTTGAAAGTGCTAATGACCGCATGTTGGAAAGGTTGGCTGAATTATTGAGTATTTACTTATCTCCTATTGAGAGTAGGCTTACTCGGATCGAAAAGCAAATAGCTGATCTGAGTATCCCTATTAAGAATTTACATAAAGAACGCGTTGTAAATGGTGCAACAAACTCTAGCTCAAATAAAACAGTTGGCACCAAACCCAATACTCCACAAGCACCAACCACAAATATCAATGTTACACCTAAAGTCTCATTAGCTACATCAGCGACATTGAAGGGCCCATCTATTAGCCAGCTAGCAGTTACCCTTAGCACTAATAACATAGGTCTGGATAAAAGGATGGACCAGAATACTAAAAAACCAAATGTGATTACTACTGGCCAACCCGCGAATCCCGCAAGTAGTTCCTCTGTGGCACAACCACTACAAAAAACTACTGAGCAAGTTCCCTCTCGCATCAATCTTCCACCAGAATGTGGAGCATATGTATTGGTGTTGGTAAATGTCACCAAATTAAGGAAGGACCAGGATGAAACTTTTTCATCTCTTAAAAATAAAAGCCTCCACTAGTTAATTGCAAATTGCAATTTTCCTATAGATGGTGCAAGGGAGATCATTAACACCCAGCGAGTGGGTTGGATAGGCCCACTCAGGAAAAAGTTTGAGGGTGACTGTGTTACCATAAGTTTCAAAAACCCTGAATGGGCGGAGAAAACACTTGCTAGCGCCCCATCACCCTCTCCCTGGGAATTTAACACCACACTCCTTCCATTAGGCTATTTTTATAGGCATTTAATACCTGCTGAACAGGTTATGGCGAGTCACCCTGCAATCCCTTATCACGAAATGAATTTTGGAGCAAGGATTAAATCACCGCTTTTTATTCAGAATCAGAAGCCCTTTGTCAATCATATGAATAGCCACAATTTGCGGAACCAGCCATTAATGTCAATCCCCGCCCCTCACTTTCCTCATTATCCACAATTCCCAGCCATGCACCAACACAACTATAGAGAAAGGTCTTACCCAGCTCCTGATCCCTATCAGTTTACACCAACATCATTCAACATTCCTACTTATAATCGTTTTGAATATTTTTCTAATTTAGACGATCAGGACTGACTGGGAACAGCGGCCAAAAACGAAATATATGGACAAGCTGCAACTATTACATTGGAGGGACCTCCAGTTCTAGCTGCAGTTTGTCATGACCCGATTGATCCTACAGAAACCGTGTCTACCAACAGCATTCTGCCCATTTTGCCCACTTTAAATAAGTCAACTCATCATAAAATTAGGAATACTGGGAGTAGATTGGGTAAATGTTGCAATGCTTATGGTTTATCGATCTTAAGTTGGAATGTTGCAGGGCTGGAAGCCAAGTTGTTGGACCCTGCATGGATTGAGGTGATTAATGATGTGGATATTCTTATGTTTCAAGAAACATGGGCTGTAGGGAATTTGTATATTGAGGGATACCATTGTTTCAGTTTAACATCACCCAAACCTAGATTTAGTCGAGCAGTGGATGGCTTATTCATAGGGATCAGAATTCTGGCAGGTGGTATAATCAGAGATCTGCAGATTGATAACTCTGTTAATCCCAACATCCAAATTATTGAATATAAGTTAAAGTCAAAGACCTTGATTTATTTAATTAATTTTTATATTAATGATTTTTATTGTGTACTGAACAAAATCTTTTTGGCATTATCAAAGGTTTTAAGTATGCTTGAATGTTCCTCAGTAGTAGACACTAACATTGGTATTCTAATAGGGGGCGATTTCAATGTGAAAATAACAGAGAACTACGGGTCTGATGATCCCATTTGCCCTGACTCAGCAGATCGCAGGGGATTAGAATTGTCTAAAATATTAACTGAATTTAACCTTGCTGATGCTATGAGGGAAGGGCATAATACGAATTTCCCCCATGCTCCCACGTTTATCAGCGGGGATAGTAGCTCTACCATTGATTATGTATTCACTTCACCACTCTTAACTGATCGTATAGCAAACACCTCTGTGGTGCAAACTTCCTTTAGTGATCATAATCCTTTGCTGGTGATTTTAAATTTTGTATCTAGTCCAATTTACATGTATCTAAACGGGGCAAGGGATATCACACCCTCAATTGATGGCCTTCGATTGAAATGGAGAGGAGTTAACTGTGGGGCTATTCTAGATAGCGTACAAACATTATACCCACATTTGATACAATCTTGCTTGTCCCCCACTGGTAACAATGAGAAACTAATAGCAGATTTTGAAGCACTATGTCATACCATCAAAACTCTCTTGTCAGTCCCACTTCCCAAAGAATGCCTAGGTGGTTTGACTCATCTTGCTCCTTGCCTAACAGAGAGTTAAGAAAGGTACTCTCTGCTAAACCAAGGTGCAGAGTTGCTGTTCAAGACGCCAGGAAAAATTATAAAGAGAAAATATCGGCAAGGAAGGCTAACCTACTGTCCGATCACTGGGACTCTTTGTTAATTAGTGCGAATTTGGGTGGCAGTGGCCCATTCTGGTCCGCTGTCCGAAAAAAGAGGGAAATGGGCAAAGAGCTCACCCAAATAAGCTGTAATATAACTAGTGCAGCATGGGAGAGCCATTTCTCCAAAATATATGAAGCCCCTCCTGAAGAGCTTGATGAGTATTCTCTCCATAAATCAGACCAATTGGATGGTCTAAAGATCTTGGATCATGAAGTCAAAATAGCTATAAGGGAACGTCTAGGAAATAAAGCACCTGGACCAGATGGTCTCCCTATCAATATTATTAAACATAGTGTCGACTTGTGGACACCTATACTTCTTAACATCTTTAACAGTCTTCCACAAGTAGCCATGCCATCTACTTGGGCCACCAGTATCATTGTCCCAATTTATAAAAAGGGAGACAGGACAGATCCAGCAAACTATCGCCCCATTTCCCTTTTGGACAATACCTTAAAAGTCCTTGGACGCATAATTTACAACAGGGTATTGGAATGGGCGGTGGATACTGATTTCCTGGACCCATGCCAGATGGGGTTCAGGAGCGGGGTAGAAACAGTGGAGCAATGTATAAATTTGAAATTGATAATTGATAAGTAATGCATTGCCCGCTCATCCCCTACCTACCTAGCTTTTATGGATCTTTTATCCGCTTTTGATCTTGTAAATAGATCTAAGTTGTGGTCAATTCTCTCATCTAATGGTCTTGATGATACTCTCGTTAGATTTCTAGCCTATCTCCATACTGACCTGAAAGCACGGGTTTTGTATTGGGATGGGTGGAGAGGTCTCGGGAGCCATTGAGATAGGAAGGGGGGTGAGACAGGGGTGCGTTTTAGCACCCCTGTTGTTCATCATCTACATTAATGGCCTATCCAATTGCCTGAAAAAAGCCACATCAGATGTCCCAATGATTTCTGGTAATCCTTTACCCGTGCTTTTATACGCAGACGATGCGGTGCTCATGGCCCGCACTCCAAACGCCCTTCGTCTGCTGGCACATTGCTTTGTAAGATTTATGGAGGGTTTGGACCTAAAGGTAAATTTAAAAAAATCTTTTATCATGTCCTGTGGCCCGGGTAAAAGGAAATTAAACACAATTCGAATAGGCACAGATAAACTAGAATCTGTTCCTAACTTTCCTTACTTAGGGTTGGTTTTCGCAGCGAACAGCTCTTGGAGTGGGCATTTGGCCCACGCCACGAGCAAGTTCTCGAAAGCCAACAATTCTGTGTTGAGCCTCCCTCGCCCAAAGAATATTGGTGCCACTAAGGCTGTTTTAAAGATTTTTAAATTGCAGTGCTCACCTGTTGCTACGTATGGAGCAGAGGTATGGGGGTTGGGAAGCAGTACATGTATTCAAAGAGAGGAAAACCGCTTTTGTAGAAAAGTGCTGAGTGCCCCGATTTCCTCATCTGATTTCATCTGTCACAAAGAACTAAATCTTCCATTTATAAGTGATTTTATTAGAGCCAGACCGGCTCTTTTCTGGATCAGGATCTGGAGAAATGAAGCTGCTGTCCTCACACAAAACATTATTAAGGACTGCCTAAACTGTGAACACGGCATGAAGATTCCCTGGCTCACAGAAGTTTCTAAATCACTCAACGAAATTGATAGAGGTACCCTGTTCACCGACCCAATGTTAATTGAATCAAAGGACAAGGTGGAGGTTCAAAATGCACTCTACGCACTTTACAGAAATGGTCGCTTTGAAAGAGAATCCCAGAAATCAAGTGTTACGAAATATATAGGAAATGGACTGTGTGGGCAAACCCTCCCGCCCTATCTCTCCCTCACTATGTCTAGTTGGGAGAGAGCTTTATGTTTCGATTGAGGGCAGGAACCGTCAAATTCTTGTTGTCATTTCCTCTGGGGTAACGACACAGTGCTGATCTCACCCCATGTCCCTGTGATGGTACGAGTACTCAAGATGATCTGCACTTTTTATTTTTCTGTAAATTTTATTTGAGATTTATCAAATGGTTTTTAACCCCCTATTTTAAAAAAAAACAGACCTCTCACCCTCAAAGAATCATATATAATGCTGCTTACTTGGGACACTGAAGAATTGACTTTTCGCACCAGCACTTTCTTAAGAATGGCTATACGAGCGCGTAAAACGATGGAAAACCCCTGAAATCAGTAACTAGCGATAATGGTGTCACTTTGTATTTAATGTAATGAAATGGAACTTATTTTATTGTTATTGTACAAAATTTTGGGATGTTCTTCTGCATAATTTTTCTATCTGTCTGTATGTATTTCATTTTAATGAATTGTTGCTATAGTCGGTACTGTTATGAATTTTATGAAATTCGAATAAAGGTCTTTTGAACTTGAACTTGAACACTGAATGTAGCCCAGCCGGCTTTTCTAGCTCACCTCACAGTTAATCTTACAAAGTTGGAACACATCCAGTGGCTCCTATTAATTCCCACCCATGACTTGCATGTACATTTAGACTGTATTCTCTGCCACCCAGCTTTCGATGTGGGGGTAGTGACAGGAGAATACCTTGGTCAGACCTTCTCTGATCATAATCTGATACATTTACACTTAGTACACTTGTACTTGTTCTCAGTGTCTGCGAGGTGGGAGGTCGGCTATATGGATGATAGTATATACCTGACTTTATTTTCAGATATAGTTGCAAATTAGGACCAGTTTGTGTTGTTTTATGGATGGAGGTGGTTGACGCTGTAGTTCTAGTATTATGAGGTCTTGGAATTGTAAAGATCAACATCAGTTGGTGAGGGTGTATGTGAGGGCCAGCATTAGATGTGGAGTCTTTGGAAGTAGGAGAAGGGGGAGCGGTCTAATGATAGTTCAATGTTTGTTATCTTCTCTGTGAAGAATTTGAAGAACTCTTCATATCATTTAGTGGAGGTATCTGTAGGTTGTTGAGGAGTGGCAAAGATTTGGCTTTTGATGATCATGAAGAGGTCTTTGGAACAGTTTCAGGAATGGTCTAGTTGGGCTCTTAAGAAGACGTATTTGTCATTGTATATGTGCTTTTTATATTTTAAGCATTCTGGTGTCACCTCTCATGGTTGAGGTCTGTGTGAACCATGATCTGGAAGGGCCACTACTTAATTTTATGTTTTGGGGGTGCAATGGTGTAAAGAAGTTCAGTCATTTTAGTTTTGTAGTGTGAAGTAAGTTCGATGGTGGTTGATAGTTCAGGTGGGCGAATGATTTGGGAACTAATTAGGGATTCTATCTCTGCTTGTTGGACTTGGTGCAGGTTTGTTGTCCAGTGTTTAATCAGTTGGGTTTTGGGGTGGAGCTTAGTGTGTTTAACATTCAGGTTGAAAAGAATTAGGTAGCGATTAGACCAGCCCATGGGAAGAATGGAGAGGAGGGATATGATGTAGTGGTTGGAGATGATGGTGTCAAGGGTCGCACCTTTGTTGTGGGTTAGCTTTGTATAATGTTGGAAGAAACTTTATGATTCTATGATGGAGTCTAGTGTCATTGTTATCATTCAGGTGTAGGTTTAGGTCTCCTAAGATGATTTCTGTGGAATCATTCAATTAGTTTTGATTTGTGATGTCCATTAATTCTTCTACAAATTGACGCTTCTCAGCTGGAGTGTGATAGATGTGGAGTTTCAAATGGTTTGGGCCGTTAGAGGGTAGGGTAACTCCTAGGTGTTCAAAGGTTGAGTATTTGGTGTGTGAACAGGTGTAGGGTGGAGGTAATTTTTGTGTATGATTGCTAGCCCACCACTGGAGGGATCATTGCGGTCGCAACAGATGATTGAGAAACATGGCGGGGAGAGGAGAGCCAAGATGGCTGATAAGTGGTCATTTAGCCAAGTTCTGTCAGAAAGAATAGGTTGATTTTATGAAGTAGGATGGTGTCTGCTTTATCAGTGGTGTGGTTTAGGAGCATGCAGTTTAATATTTTTTTTGCTTTCGGGTCAGATAGCATGAGTTGAATGGAGATGAGTTGGGGTGGTGGTCTGGGAGGGCGGTTGGTTATAGAGAGCCTGCTCATGCTGAAGGGGACTAGGATTTTGTGGTAGGTGAGTTTATTGGAGGTCGTGGCATAGGAGTTAAGCAGGGCTTTTACTTCGTTATGGGACATTTCAGGGGAAGCACATCTAGGTTTGAGATGGTATTGTTCTAGAGGGATAGTCCACTGAGGGTAGAGGGAGAGGTGACCGAGGGTGATAGAGGCGATTATTTGGACTGTGATTGGTTCAGGGTGGGAAGGTGGGGTGGACTGGTGAACGTCATAGTCTAGGGTGGGGTGAAGGTTGGGACAAGGCTAATGTTATGGGATAAAGAAGCCTGAGTTGTTGGTGATTGGGTTTTTGATGTAGGGTTTGTGTGGCTTAAAGGGGGGAGGTTGATCAAGAGTGAAGTTGTGGTATATGGTGAGATTGTTGGATATGTACATATCGGTGTAGGGGGTGAGTGTATGGAGTAGATGGAATTGTTGGGTGGGGAATGAGGGGTTGCTGGTTCGGCTTCATGTGGAGGTTGCAGAGCAGGTTCAGCACTGGTGAGAGGGGTGGCGGGTTTGGGGTTAGGGTATAGGGAAGTGAGGAGCATGGTAAAGAGACAGTCAAAGGTAGAAAGGTTTTGTTCTGTGTATTAAATGAGGATATTTCTGCTTTTGTTGATGGGTATGAACAGTTCGCCAGCAAACGTTTGTAAAGGAGATACTGTGAGTTTGGATCTATATGGTATGTTGGTGGCTTAGGTTATGTGTAGGTTCTGTAGGAAATTGGTTTTCCATTTGGCACATTTTGCGGAGTAGAAAATGAGGTCTGTTAGGCAGCCAACTATTTGTTGCACTGTGTTAGGTGTCTGTTATTAGTGTTTCTGGGTGATCTTTGAGGAGCTTATGTTTGTAGGTATTAGTGGCATGCTTGGAGAGATTTGGTGGGAATTTAATATGGAAGGAGTTAGGACCATGACTTTCCATGTGATGGGTCAATGAGGGCATGTCAGGGTGTAGAGTGAGTGATGGTTCTACAGGAGGGTGTCGGGCTAGGGGGTGTTGGGGCAGACTTGTGGTTGGGGTCTAGGGTTAGGGATTATGAGAGATGGGGTGAGTCAATTATTATTAGTATTATTATTATTATTATTTGGAATCTTGTATAGCGCGCGGTTACCCTCGGGCATCCCAGCGCTTGTTCATGACTCAAGGGTGTAGAACTAGGAAGGCAGCATTAAGCGGGGAACAGGTGGGTCTTGAGTAGCTTCCGGAACCTAATAATACAAGTCTCTGCATGTAGGTTCAAAGGCTGCGCATTCCATAAATTGGCTCCGTTCACTGAGAATCTTCTACAGCCCGTCTGGGCTCTTCACTCTGACCACTTGTAGCAAAGATTTGTGATCCGAGTGCAGGGCTCTAGTAGCCTTGTAGGGGAGCACCATATTACCCAAGATGGGAGGTCCCTTCCCCGAAGGATTTTATGAGCCGTACAGAGGGATTTAAATTTTATCCTCTCCCATACCGGGAGCCAATGCAACGCTCTTAGTGCCGGTTTGCTGACTGTCTCCTTGGAATATTCATCAGCATCCTTGCTGCTGCGTTCTGCACTTATTGGAGTTTATTGAGCGTTGCTTCCGGGGCGCCAAAAAAAATTGCGTTGCTATAGTCCAGCCTAGAAACAATTAAGCCCTGGATAAGACGTTTCCTGGAGGCCGGAGGAAGAAGAGGTAAGATCTTACGGGCTGACTGGAGCAGACCAAAGCAGACTCCAGCGTTTTTTTTGGCGTGGGTCTGGAAAGTTAGGTCTTGTTCCAGCCACACCCCCAGACTTTTGATCTCCTTTTTGGGGCTTGGAGGATCGCCCAGACAGCTCGGCCAGCTGCCTGGCGGAAGGAAAAGCACGATCTATGTGATGTATGTGGTGATGGGGATTGGTCTGGAAGGGTGGTGGCTATGTCTGTAGAAGAAAATAGTGCTAGAGTCAGAGGTGTAAAGACAGGAAGTTGATACGATCTTATAGGACCTGTGTGAGTTAAAGGGGGTCATAAATGCTGAAAAGCACAGATGGGTATGGTGATCTTTCCAGGTACTTAGGGTGCACAGTATCTAGGAGCTGGGGGCAGTGGTAGAATTTATAGGCCAGTCTGTGCAGAGCCCTTTGTATTCAGGGGCAGGCATGGGTCTGGTGCACTGGAGTTTCTAGTTTGTGGCTCTACTAATATCATGTAATTGGCCAAGACTATTAGTCCTGTAAAAGTGCAATCTGTCAATAGCAAAGGTGTTAAACATTCAGTTAAAAGAAGAAAGATTTTAGATTACTGTCATAAACTTAAAAATTATAATATCCTTCTCCAAGAAGAAAGAATAGTCATAAAGGAAGTCCATTACATGAACAATACATAGATTGATAGTCAATACTGTTGCCCGGCTGTTAAGAAAATAAAGGGGGATCTCCTTTATAGAAGCAACTCCCAATAAAGTTGGAAGATAGCTCCTTACCAAATGTAAAATATTTGTTGACTTTTACGTTATCAATATATATGCCCCTTAGGTTGATAACCCAAACTTCTAGACTGCGCTGAATTCAACACTTAGGGGGCCATTAGGATCTCAGGAGGATCGCCACCACCCGCCCAAGATCCTTCCCTGCCCGACACCCATTTTCCATAGTAATATGGCGGGGGACTGCGGTGGATGGAAAGACCATCCGCCGCTTTTCCGCCTGGTCAATAAGTTGACTGGGCAGAAATTAGTTTAATATGGTGGCGGTGTCTGTTAGACACCGCCAGCCATATCATCATGGTGGCAGAAACATGCCTTTTCGTGGTGGCATGGACCTTTCCTGGGGTCCGTTGCGGCCCCCTAGGGACTCTGAGGGGTGGGGGTACACATGGGGTGTACCTATTGTACCTAGCTGTAGTTCCATGTACAACATGGCAGGAACTGCGCGGTGCCTGCCATGTTGTGCATGGAAGTGCACAACATGCCTTCCTGGCATCCTTAGTGCACCACCCACCTCAATGTTAGGAATGCTGGGTGCACCCACCACTGTGGTAGGCGTATCTTAATAGCCCACACGGGACCCCCACCCTGATGGCGGTGGTTCTATTTGCCAATATGATGGCGGGCGGACATCCTAATGACCCCCTTACTTTACTTCCTGATGATGCAGGCCTTATCCTGTAGTGTAGTTCCTATTTCCCTTATAGGTTCTGTGCATTGGAATAACATACACGATAGGCTTGGCATAGAACTGAGGTCAGTATGCACCTATTGTGTATATTACTTAATTACTGTGAACCAGCTAGCTCAGAGGCCACTAGAAACTTCTTGAAGACAAGAAGGGACTAGCTTCCAGCAACCACATAACATAAAATCCTGATCCCTCAGGATCGTGGAAACAATATACTACTTTTCATTCAGTCACTCGAAACCCTTCCTGGCTTCCCTGAGAGATGGTCCCCTATTGGGTATCTCCAGGGTGAGACCAGGCCTCCCCGGCGGTCTGGTGGGGCCGTTAGTGAAGATGAGGCAAGCTAATGCCCAGAGTTGCCGAGTGTGATCGCTGATCAGAGTGGGCACTGAGGCGAGAGAATTATCGAGTCCGCTGACCCTGGTCCAGAAACCTGCCGCGCCGGGAATCGAACCCTGGTCCCAGGCCGTCCTCTGCTCTCGGGTCTGCCGCCTCTAACCAGTGAGCCACACTACTTCATGCCTAACTAGATGTACCTAAGTGTACCTAGCATGTGTGTAGGTCTTAGAGAGCCTAGAATCCCCTAGGATTTAGTCGAACCCCATTACCTTAGTGGGACTTCATCCTGATCCCGAGCTGGACACTCAAAGATGGGCAATGGACCTCTGCCAGCTGGAGCTGTGCATGATGCAGGTTGCTTTGTTTTAGGCAGAGTGCTGCCATGGAAGTCTTGGTCTCCTCTGCTTTGCTTGGGCAAAGGGAGGTATACTTTTACCGGTTAGGTGCGTTGGATTGAAGTAAAGTTAGTCAGAGGAAGATGAGTTCTTGGAGAAAGGGTCTGTTTCCAAGAATTTGTGTTCTTGGAGAATGGGCCTGTTTCCAAGAATTTGTGTTCTTGGAGAATGGGCCTGTTTCCAAGAATTTGTTGTGACGTCGGTTAGTCACTGTTGGACATGGGGATGATGTATTTAGGATGGACCGTCTTCTGCACCCAGAGCACACGTCAGAAAAGGGACAGCCCACTGTTGCTCATTATTGTAAAGGGCGGGCTAATCTAGGTGAAAGGGCCTTAACTGGATTTGTGTCTCTGAAAGAGAGCACCTATGTTAGGGCAGCATTTTAGTTTATAACAATCCTTGGGGGAGGTTTCGACTTTGATTGGCATAATCAATGACAGGCTCTCAGCCTTTCATTTTTTCCCTAACAAATCACACAGATTGCTGATACATCTGCTCAAGACCCATGAACTTTGTGATCACTGGATGCTTTATAACCCCACAGGTAGCACATTTAAGTTCTATTCACAAACCCATAAGTCTCTGTCCAGGATTGACTACCTCCTAACAATAGACAATTAACACCCAATGTAACCAACCCCACAATTGACCTCTATCATAATCTCTGATCATGTCTGTCTATCTATGAACCTAGACTTTATCTCCCCTCTACAAGCTTGTAAGATCTGAAGGTTGAATGATGAATTAATGAATGACTCCGATGCAAAAGATACAGTCCCTAAGATGGCGATTATTTTCTTTCAGGCAAACATATCATACTCTATTTCAACTACCACCCTATAGGATGTGATGAAGGCAAATTTGTGTGGTACCATGATCAGCATAATGTTTAATAACCATTAAATGCTAAATACCAAACCTATTTCTCTAGAACAAGAAATTAAACAGTTAGAACAAGAATTCATATGCACCAAACACACTTGTTTCTAACAATGGAACATCTCAAATACTAATTCAGTAAGACCTTAAGGTAAAAGCCACATGAAAGGCTCAATCTGTCAAAAGCAAAATTCCTTGCTTAATGCAACAAAGCCGGCAGAATTTTAGGATGTTACCTTGCATACAAAAAAATACAACTATCACATCCATTAAAGAAAGGGGATCGTGCATCTCAACAGAGGTAAAAATGTAAAAACATTTCAGTCCTTTTATGCCTCCCTTTATAATCCTGAGAAACTAGTGAATTTTGAAACATGTCAGAACTACCTCACAAGCATGAACCTACACACTTTGAAAGAAGAAGAGAGCTCTGAATTTTATAAACAGAGGCTCAGCTCTGAAATTATTATGGCTATTTATTCTCTAAAAAGAGGATAAGCAACAGGGGCCTCCTTCTAAAAACTTGCCTGCACTCACTGCATCCTCATCTTCAGAACCTTTTTATCCACTTCTCAGACATGGGAGAGGTTAGAGGTACATTATCAGTAGCCACTCTTGTAGTGATCCACAAAGGAGTGAGAGACTCGCTGGAGCCAAAAACTACAGACCCCCATGAACCCCATCATTCAGATACATGAGATCACCCCGAATACACCCGTGAGGAATGCTATGCAACTGCGAAGAGCGAAACAATTTACCAATTTTATTGTTAACCCTTTTCACCGAATGGTTCAGTGCTGACACCGAAAGGCCCCCCCGTCATACCTTCCTGGGAATCATGTAGGACCAGGCAATCGTGCACCCCGGGATTCTTTTAGCCAGCCAGCTAACAGCAGACAAAATTTGTTCAAACAACACTCGTCTACCCAGTGTCACCAAGTCATTGCCCCCCAGGTGTACTATGACTACAGATGGCGGTGACCTTTGCCGCCCTAAGAGTAAGAATATATATATTACCTACTGGCGGTCGCCAGTAGGTATATATAGTTAGGATTTTTTCTCTATGGGATTTTTGAAAATTCTATGTCTAATAACTTTGGCGTTTGTGGACGGAATTGGCTGAAATTTTCAGGAAAATGGAACATTTTGTTTCTGAGCAGCCCCTGACAATTCGGGGGGGGGGGGGGGGGGGGGGTTTCATCAACGGGGGGCCGAGAAAAAAGGGGGGTCCCAAAACGCGTTTTTCCCATGTTAATTTCCATAGGGCGGTTGGCCTCACTTTTAGCTCGAACGGCTGAATGGATTTGCACGAAACTTGGCAAAATTGTAGGGAATGTTAGCCCGATGTGCCTTTGCTAGGTCTCAATATATGTGCTTCAGTGGATTTTGAGTAATTTAGGTTCAAAAAAAGATATATATCTGGGCGGAGCCTAACCACACATCTGATCTGATTGGCTGTCAGCACTTCATCCAAGAAGTGCTGGCAGCCATCTTGGGACCAATATACATGATAGCACCTCATTAAAAAGCATTGTAGTTAATAGAGGGTTTTAGGACTTTAGTTACATTATAAATCATTTGTTGATGGTACCATACTCGTTTTAGGAATTGTGGTGGGTTCTAAGGTGATTTTACCATGTGAAAAAACCTTCTGCTGTGATATCATGAATATTGTTTGAAAGAAAACTAATATCTCATGATTTTCCCACAGTGGTTTGGAAGGGGATCTATAAGCTAAACTGAAAGCATATTTTCTGTAAATTCACATTATCTTTCTCAGTCATGTGAAAATGAAGTCTGACATTCTCAGTAAAACATGTACATCCAACAAGGACAGAGACTGTCAGTTGATTCCTTTGTGTTCTACTGCAGCCTCCTAGAGTGTTCTAAAGAACAACTAGAGCGCTAACAGTCCTACTTATTACAAAGGTATGGCACACCTGAAGCCATCTTGATTGGAATAAAGTGGTAACTCTTAAAACATTTAATTTAAAAAGAAACAACATGAGGGGGTATATTTTGCCATAGAAAGTATGATTAGTGCTGCAGAATGAAAAATTAGGGCACATTTTGAGTGACTTCTCAAATCCTTTTCTATTTCATTAAAACATTCTGACATGCAGTCTCCCAAAATGGCCACCAGAGACAAAAGAGCCCAAATGTAGCCCAAATATCACCCAGATGTAGCCCAAGTATAGCCCAGTGACAGAATGTCCCAGAGTGTTCTAAAGAACAACTAGAGCGCTAACAGTCCTACTTATTACAAAGGTATAGCACACCTGGAGCCATCATGATGGGAATAAAGTGGTAACTCTTAAAACATTTAATTTAAAAAGGAACAAAATGAGGGGGTATATTATGCAATAGAAGGTATTATTAGTGCTGCAGAAAGAAAAATTAGGGCACATTTTGAGTGACTTTTCAAATCCTCTTCTATTTCATTAAAAAAGTCTGACATGCAGTCTCCCAAAATGGCCACCAGAGACAAAAGAGCCCAAATGTAGCCCAAATATCACCCAGATGTAGCCCAAGTATAGCCCAATGACAGAATGTCCCAGAGTGTTCTAAAGAACAACTAGAGCGCTAACAGTCCTACTTATTACAAAGGTATGGCACACCTGAAGCCATTTTGATTGGAATAAAGTGGTAACTCTTAAAACATTTAATTTAAAAAGGAACAAAATGAGGGGGTATATTTTGCCATATGAATTATGATTAGTGCTGCAGAAAGAAAAATTAGGGCACATTTTGAGTGACTTCTCAAACCCTCTTCAATTTCATTAAAAAATTCTGACATACAGTCTCCCAAGATGGCCACCAGAGACAAAAGAGCCTAAATGTAGCCCAAATATCACCCAGATGTACCCCAAGTATAGCCCAATGACAGAATGTCCCAGAGTGTTCTAAAGAACAACTAGAGCGCTAACAGTCTTACTTATGACAAAAGTATGGCACACCAGAAGCCATCTTGATTGGAATGAAGTGGTAAGTCTGAAAACACTCAATTTAAAAAGGAACAACATGAGAGGGTTAATTTTGCCATAGAAAGTATGATTAGTGCTTCAGAAAGAAAAATTAGGGATCATATTGAGTGACTTCTCAAATCCTCTTCTATTTCATTAAAAAAATTCTGACATGCAGACTGAAACTTGCACTTTGAATATCAACAGCAGACGTCCCTGGTGAGCAGTAGCTTTACTACAGTGATCTAATGTGCAACTAGAGTGCTAACATTCAGAATTTATGGCAAATGTGTGACACATCTGAATGCCTTCTTGATGGAACCAAAGTAAACAAGCATTGGAAATGCAATAGATCTCACCCGCGTTTAAGTTAAAGCCATTCTGTTTGTAATGAGATGGCTTTTTAGCTTTGCTTTTATTAGTGTTTTTTCAGCTTTCATGTAAATAACATGCATCTGTATGCATATAAGTATATGTATGCATGCATTTATGTTTGTATTTATATAGATATACAGATGATATATGTTTATATATGTATGTATATATATATATTCACTGAAAAAACCATAGGCTATAGACCATATATAGTTAGGAATTAGCATTTACAAAACCTTGAAAATTCACTGAAAAAAACCATAGGTTATAGACCATATATAGTTAGGAATTAGCATTTACAAAACCTTGAAAATTCACTGAAAAAACCATAGGTTATAGACCATATATAGTTAGGAATTCGCATTTACAAAACCTTATTTTACTCACACAAAACCATTGAAATTCCATATATAGTTAGTTGCACTAACTATATATCGCGCACCCACAATCCACTGCTGATGATGCCACATATTACATCATTCATGACATGGTCAGTGACATCACTGATGACATCACTGATGACATCTCAAATGACATCACTGATGACATCTCAAATGACATCACTGATGACATCACTGATGACATCTCATTTGACATTACTGATC
Source organism: Lissotriton vulgaris (assembly GCF_964263255.1). Lineage (NCBI taxonomy): Eukaryota > Metazoa > Chordata > Amphibia > Caudata > Salamandridae > Lissotriton > Lissotriton vulgaris. The sequence goes on along the minus strand of NW_028244238.1, from coordinate 218,662 downwards.
ACATCACTGATGATATCATTCATGTGATAATACGATGAACCTCTTCAGACTCTAATATATCCTTAGATACAATCAGTGTAAACAGACACTCACAGACTGTCACTCATCCATGGAGTTACTCACACACCTAGTCAGTCATGCAAAGAATCAATCACACCTCCATTTCCTCAACTATACAGTTATACAAACTTTACTTATTCAAACATATACTAACACATATTTACTCTCTTATACAATCCCTGATACAAGTTCACAATGATCCATACAGCCACTCACACATTCACTGGCTCTTATGCACAGTTATTTATATATGTCAACTCTCACATGTACTGTGTTTTACATATGTACTTACTTTGACATGTAGCACTGAGATATCCATTCACTCACCAATACACTCATGCACACAGTCAACCGCCCATACAGCTGTTTCCACATGCACTTTTAAAACCATACATCTAGTGAATCAACTGCTCACACATCTATGCACAGAGTCATACACCTCCCAGCCACCCACACACACACTCAGTCTCACATACAAATACTTGGGCAACCAATCAATAACCCATATAGTTATTCATATAGCTACTTATCAACACATGCAACAGTTTACAGAACAACAGACATAATGATGCACAAATTAAGACAGTTTAGTCACTAACCCATGCACTCAGTGAGACACATTTAATCACTCACTCATACAGTCAGTCATGCACCTACTAAATCCTTCATCCAGACACTTATACATCCACTCATTCTTCAATATGTAAGACATATTTTAACTTTACAGAAACATACAGTCACTGGATGTTGTCATCAGTGATGTCATCAGTGATGTCATTTGAGATGTCATCAGTGATGTCATCAGTGATGTCACTGACCATGTCATGAATGATGTAATATGTGACATCATCAGCAGTGGATTGCGGGTGCGCGATATATAGTTAGTGCAGCTAACTATATATGGAATTTCAATGGTTTTGTGTGAGTAAAATAAGGTTTTGTAAATGCGAATTCCTAACTATATATGGTCTATAACCTATGGTTTTTTCAGTGAATATATATATATATTCACTGAAAAAACCATAGGTTATAGACCATATATAGTTAGGGATTAGCATTTACAAAACCTTGAAAATTCACAAGAAAAAAACCATTGGTTATAGACCATATATAGTTAGGGATTAGCATTTGCAAAACCTTAATTTACTCGCACAAAACCATAGAAATTTGCATATATAGTTAGTTGCACTAACTATATATCGCGCCCCCGCAATCCACTGCTGATGATGTCACATATTACATCATTCATGACATGGTCAGTGACATCACTGATGACATCACTGATGACATCACTGATGACATCTCAAATGACATCACTGATGACATCACTGATGACAACATCCAGTGACTGTATGTTTTTGTAAAGTTAAAATATGTCTTACATATTGAAGAATGAGTGGATGTATAAGTGTCTGGATGAAGGATTTAGTAGGTGCATGACTGACTATGAGTGAGTGATTAAATGTGTCTCACTGAGTGCATGGGTTAGTGACTAAACTGTCTTAATTTGTGTATCATTATGTTTGTTGTTCTGTAAACTACTGCATGTGTTGATCAGTAGCTATATGAATAACTATATGGGTTATTGATTGGTTGCCCAAGTATTTGTATGGGAGACTGAGTGTGTGTGTGGGTGGCTGGGAGGTGTATGACTCTGTGCATAGATGTGTGAGCAGTTGATTCACTAGATGTATGGGTTCAAAAGTGCATGTGGAAACAGCTGTATGGGCGGTTGACTGTGTGCATGAGTGTATTGTTGAGTGAATGGATATCTCAGTGCTACATGTCAAAGTAAGTACATATGTAAAACACAGTACATGTGAGAGTTGACATATATAAATAACTGTGGATAAGAGCCAGTGAATGTGTGAGTGGCTGTATGGATCATTGTGAGATTGTATCATGGATTGTATAAGAGAGTAAATATGGGTTAGTATATGTTTGAATAAGTAAGGTGTGTATAACTGTTTAGTTGAGGAAATGGAGGTGTGATTGATTCTTTGCAAGACTGACTAGGTGTGTGAGTAACTCCATGGATGAGTGATAGTCTGTGAGTGTCTGTTTACACTGAGTGTATGTAAGGTTATATTAGAGTCTGAAGAGGTTCAACGTATTATCACATGAATGATGTCATCAGTGATATGATCAGTAATGTCAAATGAGATGTCATCAGTGATGTCATCAGTGATGTCATTGGAGATGTCATCATTGATGTCATCAGTGATGTCATTTGAGATGTCATCATTGATATTATCAGTGATGTCATTTGAGATGTCATCAGTGATGTCATCAGTGATGTCACTGACCATGTCATGAATAATGTAATATGTGACATCATCAGCAGTGGATTGCGGGTGCGCGATATATAGTTAGTGCAACTAACTATATATGCAAATTTCAATGGTTTTGTGCGAGTAAAATAAGGTTTTGTAAATGCTAATCCCTAACTATATATGGTCTATAACCTATGGTTTTTTCAGTGAATTTTCTAGGTTTTGTAAATGCTAATTCCTAACTATATATGGTCTATAACCAATGGTTTTTTCAGTGAATTTTCAAGGTTTTGTTAATGCTAATCCCTAACTATATATGGTCTATAACCTATGTTTTTTTCAGTGAATTTCATTGGTTTTTTAAAAGCTAATATCTGTAGCTGTAAAATATATTCTTATTCTAATTCACAAATATATTTTATATATTTGTGTATTATATTTTTTTAATTCAATTTATATTATAGTTTAAATTATATTTTCTTATTTCGCTGCCGGTCCGCGAACCGGTAAACGTTCCGTTAGTGCAAGTACCGCGTTAGAAAGCCACATCGTGATGCGTAGCGTAATCGCAACGTATCGCGTTACTACGTAATGCCCCTTATGACGTGCTGCGTTAGCGCACCCGGAAGCATTCTGGAACGCGAACCAAGGAGCGAAATGAAAAGCCCCGGAAACGATCCGAGGCGGGGCGCGGAACGCGTAACGTAAGCATAACAGGTCATGTGACTAGTTCATAAAACTTTTCATTGGTTCATTTTACTTTTAGTTTCCTAATGATGGAACGCTTGATCATATGACGTAAAATAAACACTTTTCATTGGTTTAGAACATTTTTTTCCCAAATGATGAAAGTCCCACCTTTTTTCCTCACTCCGACTTTCATTTTTATGAGAGAAAGACCTGTTTTTGCTTGCTTAGTCATGGCACTTGTATTAGCTACAGCTGGTGGATCCCCACCACCTCCACCACCACCAAAGAAGAGAGGACCAACTAGCCAGGTCATCTTCCAACTAGAGGAAGAAGAAGAGGAAGACGAGGAACAGGAGCAAGGGACAAGGGTTTTTTTGAAAGAAATGCCAAGGACGTCCCATGTGAAAGAAAATTTTATCTGGTAATTTTTTTCTTTTCCTCCTCATGAAAAGAAAGTAAATGCCAGGTACGTTACCTGCCTCATCTGCCACGTTAAACTCTCCAGAGGGACCGAAAAAAATATAGCTATGGTAATCATACCATGCATCGACACATTGAGAGGTGGCACCCTCTTAATTATAGTGCTGCACAACTTAGAGGTTTGGTGGATAACCCGCGACCGGCCAATACATCCACCAATGAACTAGCAATAACTCAATCAGAGGCAAGGGAAACGGTCCCAAATCTATAAAAGAACTTTGGGCAGATGAAATTGACATGTGTAGCTTGTGGAAAATTAATTTCGTGTGGAGAGAGGAGTATTACTCTAATGAATAGAGCATATGAACATCATCAATGTCCAAAATGTCCAAGAAAGTAATTTTTTTTTTGTTGCTCCTGTTTAGCCCTTTGAAGTGAATCATTTTTGTTTCCCCTTCCTCCAAAAAAACACAAAAAAAATATAAAACATCAAAAATAATTTAAAAAAAAGTTCTTTTTAGAACTACCTTCCCTTTTAAAAAAAAATGCTAGAATGTTTAGCACTCTAGCATCCTCTATTTCTTTTGATTCACTTCCCGGTTAGCGTTCCGGTACGCAAACCGGGAGCGAACTAAAAAGATGTTTTTTTAAAAAAAAGACGAGTAAATAAACAGAGAGTAATGTGAAAAGAAAGACAAATAGAGGGAGTAACACACAGTTACTGTTGAAAGAGGGACTGATAAAAGAAGTGAAAAGAGTAGTATAAATAAGTAATAGAAAAAGAAATGAAGGAAGTAGCAAAGGCAGGAAACTAAGGGTTAAAGAAATGAAGCAGTGGAACTAATAAAAGTTAAATCTGATAGACATGTAACGTAAAGAGTACTAAACACGTACCTTATAATTGTCATTAACGTACTGAATTATCATTTTTATACTTTTAATCTGTGTAAGAAAGAACAAAAAAAATTAAATTATTACAAGGTAGTAAAAAAAGAGTGAGCACGAGACAAAATGAATACATATTATAAATCACAATTCAAAGTAGAAAATTAATTAAACATATTTAATGGTTTATTTTTGCTGTTATCAGAAAATATCAAATTTCACTGAAAACAGTGAGTTGAAGGTATTCATCATATAACAGCGGGGAAAAAAAAACCACAATCAATATGATTGTGTTTAAAAAACCCAAATAATATAACTAAGCAGAAATAAGAACTCCTCCAAAGTAACTTACTTTCTATGACGTCAAAGGATGTCCTATGAACAGCTTATACTCTGTTGTGCTGTTACTATTTTCTGCCCGCCACTTTCTGAAAGATAAACTCCATTGTTTTAAGAAAACTGAGACAAACAAAGCAATTTAAAACAGCACACTAAGTTATAGCAACACCTAGAATCATTATAGTCCAATTACCTACCCTAAATTCTGACCTCAAAAATCAAGTCAAAAGGCAACATTGCTTCGTACTCAATTAGTAATGTTTGCTGAAAGATTAGCCTTTTTTATATTTCAAATAAGCTGTGTAATATCCAGATGTTGTCAAAGGACCAGCATATTATATAATAGCTGCAGTTGCAAATGTTCTTCCTGAAATCGATGACTGTGTAGCCCAAAAAATTTGAATTAGACTTAACAACTTTTTTTTATCCAGTTTATGTAGTTCAAATTGTAAAATGACATTTCACCCATAAGTTTCTATAAAAAATATGGACAGCATTGCAGACTTACATTTCCTCTACTCCTTATTTTGATCTGCTGTTTGACTTAGCTTATAAAAACAAACAGTTTTCGCTCTGTACTACAATTATCCACAAGGCCATATAGAGTAGGAGCCATTAGAACCTCTGGAAATTCCTCTAAACAAATCCCAAGCTACCTTTCCTAAAATTTTGGTTGTAAGAACACTAGGTAAGAATTTTGAAGGTGGAAAGGCAATCTTTTTTTGAAAGTTAAAACAGAATCATTGCAGAATGACCAACCGTTTCCAGATTTTAAATAAGCTGTATAATGTCCTGAATTAGTTGAAGGACCGTTATGATATATAATTACAGTAGTTATAAAAGTCCTTCCTGATATTGACAACTGCGAAGCCACAAAATTATCAATTAAAGTTGTCAATTTAGTTCCATCAGGCCTACATCGTTGAAACATTAAAATGACATACTGGCCATAACTTCGTAAAATTAACGTGGACAGCATTCCAGACTTACATTGGCTGCGCTCCATGTTTTGATCGGCTGCCTTTACTAGCTTATTGAAGGATACTGATTTACTGTCAGGCAAAGTTAAATATATAAATCTTTCTGAGTCTTCACTAGTAGTACTTGATAGCCTACAGTTCTCTCAGTCATGCTGCCATAGATAAGAAAGGCCAAATAGATAATCTACATCTACACCCTCATCTTGCAATACATCAAGCATATACATTAAAAACTCCTGACAATCCTGCTGAATATTTTCAGAGAATTCTGTTTGACGTGAACATTCGTCTAACAGAAAACGAATTTTAGACACACTTTCTACTCTCGTTCTATCAACACTACATTTCTCTAACACAGAATTCAATAAACAGCATAAACTTTGTTCCGAATTGATCACAATCTGTTCTTTGAAAGTCTCTAGTGAAAAGAGAACATTAACAACTACATTAGCATAGCAGTTGACACCAGAACTATTTTCAAATTTAAAACCAACAACATTTTCAATAGAATTCATTTTATTCCTGCTTACAATTTTTGGATCATGGACTTTTGGTCTTTTTGCTTCAACCTCCCTACTATTACTGATATTTCTTCGTTTCCGGCCTACCACACGTTTCTCAAACAAAGGATATTGAGGCAAATGTGGTGCATACTCTCTTCTTAACCTATTGTATTCCTTAACACAATCTAGATCCGCACAAATGTTTGTGACATCACAGTCAATCAAGTGCAATCCCGATAAAGTTCTGACTCGTGACAATGCTACATAAGCCATACCCTCTTTGAATACAGAACTGCCAATATTCACTAAAGCAGTGTCTACACTTAAACCTTGCGATTTATGAATTGTCACCGCATATGCCAAGCAAACAGGAAACTGCTTACGGCGAACATATAAGTCTTTTACAAGCAAAAACCTTGCTGTGCAACGACCAATTAGCTGTACTTCCTCAATGCCATCAAATTTAATTTTTAAAAATTCAATTCCATCTCTACTTCTGTATTTCTCAAAATCAACAACATTACCCATTGATCCATTTACCAGACCTCTTTCAACATGTAAATTCCTTCTCAAAATGATATGGCAATTTAAGCACACATTCAAAGTCTTTTCAAAACCCGCAGTTTTAGATATAGTCTTCTCTAATGAATCCAATTTAGATTTCAAATTCTCAGACAAAATAATTGTTGCTCCCATATGCTCTATTTTGTCAATAGCTTCCAGTTTCACAATCTCTTGTTTTCCTAAATTCAACATTTTGTTGTTGAAGATGGAACATTCTGCAAGAGTTGGCATCAAACATATTCATCTTCTTATTCTTCATATTCTTCACAGTAATTTTCTGAAAAATATCCTCTGGCAAAACGTCTTCTTCTGGATATAAATTTGACAGTACGCGTGCATGTAGAGCTTCTATACCACGCTCAGTCACTTTCCCGTTTCTAACATCTTGCAGAATATTTTGTAATCTTCGTCCTTCGCCTGACGCATATTTTCACGCAGCTCAGCATAACTGAAGTTTAACCATATGTTAACGTTGCCAATGCTCCCTAGGCACTTCTTGGTATCTTCATGTGTAAGCAGTTTAAACACTGGTTGTCCTTTCACTGGTGTCAGCTGCAGAAGATCACCAAAAACAATGATGTGTTTGCCACCGAATAACACATCATACTCTCTTTTAAGAACTTCCTGCATTCTCAAATGCACAAAGGCAAGCATGACATTGGAAACCATGCTTACTTCGTCAATGATAAGAAGTTTCATCTTCTTCAACACTCTAGATACTTCACAACAAGCATCCCCAGATAATTTGTGATATTGTAATTTGTTATCATGCTCCACTGGCAGCATCAGTAACCGATGTAAAGTAATCCCTTTAATGTTATGAGCTGCCAGTCCAGTTGGAGCGGTCACAACGCAAGACAGCGATGACTCAGTCCTTTTCTGCAGATAAATTGTTTAATAAGGAAACTTTTTCCAGTTCCTGCTTCCCCACTCACGTATAGTCGGACAGGCTTCAACGACGTACATGGGCACTCTTTCTTCTCATGACTTAATCCATGCTCAATTTGGTTGGTAACTTCGTCATATATTTTCCTCTGCTCAACGTTAAGTTGTCTTTCCAAATCTTCTAAGTTAACCGCATCCTTCTGAGCATGTGCCATGGCTCTTTCCACTTCAATCATGGCAGTGGCAGCTTCATTTTTGATAACTGGTTCTCCTAGTGGATCCTGACTCAATGAAACAGAACTCTGACTGTCCTGAGAACTGTCTCTAGCAATCTCAGCTGCAATTGTTGCTTCCTGCTCAATTTCTGCATTCAACATTTGTAGATATTTTGGAAAAACAGGACATTCTATGGACTCCTTGGCTGCATTGAAAGAGTCTTTGTAACAGAGGAAATCCCCAAGCAGTTCCTCTTCTGCACGCCAAGGCTTGAAAAGTTGCAAAAGAGCTAAATAGAAAAACTCTTTTCTTTCTGGAGATTCGCAATCCAATTTTCGATGATTTATCAATTGACATTTTTTTGCTTAACCAGACATCCCTCACTTCCAATTACAGCATACACTCCTTTATCAATATCTTCTTTGATGTTCCTCTTGAAAACGTAATTTTGAAGAACATCATACAGACAAGAATTCTCCAGGTGACTGCTTCTATTTGGATAATATGTATCCAACATGTTGGTCTTCAAAATATCTGTACTGTTTGGCTCCTTCTCCGCCAAATACTCAATTTCCCGTACAGGTTTCAGAACTCGATTACGCGTTGCAGCAAGACCAAGACTCGCCCAAATTATACTCCTAGATTTGGCATAGAGACTTGCTGAAGATAACCGGTCAGAACATTCGTAAGCTCCGATTTCTCGATGCGACAACATCTTCAGACTGAAACTGTACAACTTCTTACTGAGGCTCCTTTCATGGTAAATATCCTCCCTCATATCCTTCAGTTCTGTCTTTTCTTTTTTGGTGATGTAAGACGTCACATACCGAGCCACAGCCATACAGTTGTCAGCCACAAACTGTATATCCATGTTAGCATTCCACATGGACAAAATCACTGGGTTGCAGTCGTTGATGTACTTGGACTCTTCGTTTCTTTTCAAATTGTATGTGTTTTTGGGTGATTTCCTCGTCACATTATGTCGCAGCGAAGACAACAAATTGTTAACTCTTCCTTTTGATATCACCGACCGTGGAAATGCAAAACGACATTTGGTGTAGTACTTGTCCTTGTTTCTGAATTTACGACAACAGTACTTTCCACAACGATGGCTTTGAAACCATAAAACTTGTTCTCTTAGACTTTTATCTTCGTTTGTCTTTGGAACAGCACATGTAGCATACTGTTCTATGAAACTCATCACTAAGTCATCCGGATCTGTTCCAAATTTGGGTGCATCTTTGATCCATAGCAGCATATGTATATGAGGAGCACCTCTTGCTTGATACTTCTTTCTCCAGAAGAAATCCAACACCTCTCCAAGAGGTGGATTTTAATTGTTCGTGATGAAAGACATCATAGCTTCAAATCTATGATTAAAGTACCTGCATACATTCACTGGATCCAAAGAGCACAGTTCTCCGGGTGTCTTGTATTCAATATTTTCAATGTTTCCATTTACCTCTCGTAGAAATTCAAGTAAGTCTTCCCAGCCATACTCAGCACAGCTGAGAGTGAGGAACCATGTGGGAGTTCCTAAATTCCTCAGCATACATTTTAAGTCACCATGACGGCGGTACCAATGCACATTAGTACCACGCTGACAAGCCATGAGATTAATCAGGTGAGAATCCAAAATACTGTCTTGCACATTGACTTTATCCATAAAGTCCCTTGCCGAGATATTTCGCAGTTGTACACCACTTTTCAAGATGTGGTTCACTGCATAAGACAATCCAGAGAGATCACTTTCAAACAGTAGATGAAATAAATAGGGAATGCATTGACGAAACCTAGGATCTTCTGCATACAATCGTAAAATCCGGTATTCTGAAGCAGGAATTTGAACAGGTCGCTCATCATATCGTCCTCCTCGACCTGTGGGAAATAACTGTAGGAAACATCGAGCTTCCAAACTTTCCTTCCAAACACTAATGGGACTCCCTTTGGCTTGTTTCATTTGAAACAACTCAATAGCATTCCCCATGACTTCCTTGGAATGCAAAGGAGGAACACTATAATGTTCATATATTTCTTCCTTTTTAGAGGCTTCTACTTTCTCAATTTGTCCAGGACACAAATCGCTGTCCTCTTCGTCACTTACTCATTATTTTTTATCAAATACAATGTTGCCTTTTTGACTTTCCTAACATCCACTAAATCTTTCCAGATTTTCTTACTCTTTGCCGGAACACCATTAACTATGATAACCAGAGGTTCCTCTTCCACTTTCTCTACTCCAATTCTATTAATGTTTTTCTTCAAATCCAAAGGCAAATAAACAACCCTTCCCTTTAATCCTCTCTGTAAATCTGATGGAGACAACTTCCCTGTCTTTGGCTCCATTCGTACAATAGCCTGGAAGGGATGGACACTTTGAATCAAAATAGATTCATAAGTATTTAAATCCTTCAATTCAGAAGGAATGTCAACTAATTCCAGATTATTATAAACCGCTCTAGCAGGCATCTGGTTTTGGTTTAATTTGTTATAGCAATAAGTACACATACGTTGCTCTGCTCCCAAATCAAAACAATTTTCTACCATCAAGTATGTGACAAAATCCTTCCATTCACTATTGTTTTCCATATCACTTTTTGCATATAAATCCACTAACTTAGTCTGATTCTTATAATAAGTCCATCGACAACACACACAAGTGAAATTAGGCCTCTCACATGTTTTCACCATAAACGTGGAAATTTCCTTGTGAAACTTATGTGTACTGAAAATCTGTACACTGTCTTCCACATTACCTTCTTCTAGTGGTTCAATATCAACATTGTTCTCTTTCCAGCAAAGTAACAGAACTCAATTTCTTGACAAATATTCTTCACATCTACATCAGAACCATGCAAAAGAGCTCTGCTTAATTTTTTAAGCATAATTGCAGGACTCTTAGCATAATACAACATTCTAACTAATTTCCTCTCTTTATTATGATGCACTGCTAGCATCCTGAAATGATGAAAAACACTCTGGCACACTCTCCTAGAAAGACAAGCCAGTGAATGACCACGCAAACCTGTCACTTGTCTCACTCTGCAAGGATCTAATTCTTGCAACAACTTTATTTTTTGCTTTACACTTTTCTTATGAAATGTCCGCACAAATTCACAAAGCAAATTGATAGAATTCTGTCGCACACTGCAAATAGAACTACACTTCCAGGTGTACACTGGTCCCTTAGGACGTCTCCCTAAAACCTCATCACTTAACACCTCTTCTGCATCTGCAGACACAAGTATTTCTTTTTCAACCGGACGACCATCTTTTACCTCATATGCTCGACCACTGCTGTCAACTGCATGCACCAAATCATTGTCCTGAAAATAACTCTCCTCATTAAAAAATGCCTCACTATTTGAACTATGCATCCATTCTCCTAAGAAAACTTCACAAAAATTATTTCGATTAACTTCTCTCTTCCATCTACTATTAGATTTGAAAATATAGATTACCTTGTTTAGTTTCCTAATTCTATTAATTACCAAAATAAATAACTTTGGCTTAATTTCGAAAGCCTGATCAATAATTTTCTCTACATTTTTCTTTTTCTTATAAAATGTCACTTTCTGTTGACCTTTCTTAAATTGTTTTAGCAAATTGACAATTACCCTGTTGAGGAACATTCGCCTACGAATGTCCCTGAATGTATTTTCCCTTCTACTGCCATGCACAGAGTTATCTCCTGCTCTAGCAGAAACTTTTTTGACGGGCCTTTCCTTTCCATTTAAATTGGCTCTCTTTTTCTGGACTAAAACTTGTTCTGTAGTTATACTTTTGTTTCTACAAATGTTTCTAAGGAATGATTTCGTTCTCTTACCCGGAGCTTCCTTCGTGCGTTGAGGTGATTTTAATGTAGAGGACTGCTGCAAGCTTTTAGTAATCTGCTGTCTTTGACGTTTCGTAGCCTTTCGAATTCTATCCTTAGACGGCATTGTCTATTTTCCAAATAATGAGCTGTTGAATCTGTGGTGAAATATAATAAAAAATGTCATTAACCACTATTACCAAACAGTAAATCAATAATAGTAAGAATTAGATTCAACAATGCTATAAAAATGATTCAATAAAATATTTTTAATTTTACTGTGATAGTGATAATATTACAGGGCTTTCATGCAAATGACTGCCCACCCTGCAACAAAAAGCCCACATGAAACTTTACGCACATTAAATTGTGTACTTACCTGCAATAATCCATATGCCAGTGTTTACGTCCCTCCACCCTGCCCCACCGTAACTCCCTCCACGACCCGCGGCTGCTGTTTTGCAACATGGTGCATCTTGTAAATCTCTCCTGCATTATAAAAGTGACGCAACAGCAACACAAAAGAGGCGAGCAACCATCATAAATCTTTCCCTAAAACTTTAAGGGACAGATGTAGGTCGGTCGGTATCGGCAGAAAAACTGTATTTTCGGCCGTTACCGACCAGTTTACAAAATTTGTTATGTAGGGGGCAATATATTACCGAATCGGTAATTTTACCGATTCGGTAAAATGAAACATCGGTAAATATACCGATTTGAAGCCACCCATATGTAGGTGGGACTCTTCAGAGTGCCAGGAGCCTTTACGAATCGGTATTTAACCATCAAAAACAATTTTACTGATTCTGTAAATGTAGATTTACCTACATGTGGCCTTGGATTTAGGCCCCTACATACCGATTGGCCATTTACCGGTCGGAAACGGCCGAAATCGGCCGTAACCGTTCGGTAAGTGGCCTGAAACGACCACCTACATCGGGCCCTAAGTGTGCATGCATTTGATTTCAAAAAAAGTTTTTAAACCTTTTATGTAAAACAATTATACACCTACATTCATGGGGAACTGACTTAAAATGCCCTAATACACATCAAAACGTTTTTTTAAGGTACTTGCACCTTTTTTTTCAATAACTTTTAACATGGCTATGTAACTCAAACAATCAAAATGAAAATTTTTCAGGCACACATGGGGGCGTATTTACAAGGGCCTTGCAGAACGGGGAAAGTGACTTCAAATGACCAGACACACATGGGGACGTATTTACAAGGCCCTTGAACCCGGGGAAAGTGACTTGAAATTGCTAAGCACACATAGGAGAGTATTTACAATGCCTGTGCAACACTTATGCATCATTTTCCTTTAACATGGCTATGTAACTCAAACAATCAATCATTCCTATGGGCTTTGAAGCCCATAGGAATGATTAGGCATTACCGATTCGGTATTTACTGAATCAGTAATTAAAGAATTCACAAGGGTGCAGGGGGTGTCACTTTGACACCCTCTGGCACCCTCAAAACAGGCACAGGTGCCATGTGGCAGGCATACCTGCCCTAAGGGCAGGTCTGCCTGTCACATGACATAGGTGTGCATGCACACATGTGCATGCACACCGGAATTGGTATTTTACCATGAAGTTGGATTTCATGCTAAAATACCGATTCGTTAAGGCCTTTGGGACTCAGAAGACTCCCACCTACATATGAAATTTACAGAATCGGTAAAATTACTGATTCTGTATTTTACCGAATCGGTAATTTTACCGATTGTGTAAATGTAGATTTACCTACATGTGGACTTGGATTTAGGCCCCTACATACCGATTGGCCATTTACCGGTCGGAAACGGCCAAAATCGGCCGTAACCGGTCGGTAAATGGCCTGAAACGACCACCTACATCGGGCCCTAAGTGTGCATGCATTTGATTTCAAAAAAAGTTTTTAAACCTTTTATGTAAAACAATTATACACCTACATTCATGGGGAACTGACTTAAAATGCCCTAATACACATCACAACGTTTTTTTAAGGTACTTGCACCTTTTTTTCAATAACTTTTAACATGGCTATGTAACTAAAACAATCAAAATGAAAATTTTTCAGGCACACATGGGGGCGTATTTACAAGGGCCTTGCACCACGGGGAAAGTGACTTCAAATGACCAGACACACATGGGGACGTATTTACAAGGCCCTTGAACCCGGGGAAAGTGACTTGAAATTGCTAAGCACACATATGAGAGTATTTACAATGCCTGTGCAACACTTATGCATCATTTTCTTTTAACATGGCTATGTAACTCAGACAATCAATCATTCCTATGGGCTTTGAAGCCCATAGGAATGATTAGGCATTACCGATTCGGTATTTACTGAATCGGTAATTAAAGAATTCACAAGGGTGCAGGGGGTGTCACTTTGACACCCTCTGGCACCCTCAAAACAGGCACAGGTGCCATGTGGCAGGCATACCTGCCCTAAGGGCAGGTCTGCCTGTCACATGACATAGGTGTGCATGCACACATGTACATGCACACCGGAATCGGTATCTTACCATGAAGTTGGATTTCATGCTAAAATACCGATTCGCTAAGGCCTTTGGGACTCAGAAGACTCCCACCTACATATGAAATTTACAGAATCGGTAAAATTACCGATTCGGTATTTTACCGAATCGGTAATTTTACCGATTCTGTAAATGTAGATTTACCTACATGTGGCCTTGGATTTAGGCCCCTACATACCGATTGGCCATTTACCGGTCGGAAACGGCCGAAATCGGCCGTAACCGTTCGGTAAATGGCCTGAAACGACCACCTACATCGGGCCCTAAGTGTGCATGCATTTGATTTCAAAAAAAGTTTTTAAACCTTTTATGTAAAACAATTATACACCTACATTCATGGGGAACTGACTTAAAATGCCCTAATACACATCAACACGTTTTTTTAAGGTACTTGCACCTTTTTTTCAATAACTTTTAACATGGCTATGTAACTCAAACAATCAAAATGAAAATTTTTCAGGCACACATGGGGGCGTAATTACAAGGGCCTTGCAACACGGGGAAAGTGACTTCAAATGACCAGACACACATGGGGACGTATTTACAAGGCCCTTGAACCCGGGGAAAGTGACTTGAAATTGCTAAGCACACATAGGAGAGTATTTACAATGCCTGTTCAACACTTATGCATAATTTTCTTTTAACATAGCTATGTAACTCAAACAATCAATCATTCCTATGGGCTTTGAAGCCCATAGGAATGATTAGGCATTACCGATTCGGTATTTACCGAATCGGTAATTAAAGAATTCACAAGGGTGCAGGGGGTGTCACTTTGACACCCTCTGGCACCCTCAAAACAGGCACAGGTGCCATGTGGCAGGCATACCTGCCCTAAGGGCAGGTCTGCCTGTCACATGACATAGGTGTGCATGCACACATGTGCATGCACACCGGAATCGGTATTTTACCATGAAGTTGGATTTCATGCTAAAATACCGATTCGTTAATGCCTTTGGGACTCAGAAGAGTCCCACCTACATATGAAATTTACAGAATCGGTAAAATTACCGATTCAGTATTTTACCGAATCGGTAATTTTACCGATTCTGTAAATGTAGATTTACCTACATGTGGCCTTGGATTTAGGCCCCTACATACCGATTGGCCATTTACCGGTTGGAAAAATGCATCATATATCTGTTCCGCAAAACCGACGCATTGCAGGAGTCACATCACAAGTAAATAATTTCTCATAATTTTTTAAAGCATGCCTTTTCCTTAAAAACGATTTTCTGATCATAATTTGAAAACACAGCACAGCTCCAATGTACATACACACCTTGTCAGTAGTAATACTTTACATTATCTACAATTACAATTGGTAAAAGAATGCAAAATCGCCTTTGAAAGCAGAATGCAAACACTTGACGCAAAACATCATTTTAAATACACAGCTGACTTTCTTATTTACGCAAAAAAGCATACTAGTCTTTATCTAAAATATATAAACGATAACTCACCTTTACAAATTCGTTTTGAAATTCAAAACAGTCTCAGAAACACACCAATTATTCTTTAGCAGAATTAAAGGTATGCACTCCAGAGGCTGGAACCAACAAAGGCACTGAAACGCTGATATTCATCACACATATCTCTCATGTCAGCCAATCAAAACTCTCCCTCACTATTTTCAAATCAACACCCTTCCCCCCTCTGCCCTTTCTACCTTTTTTCAATAGCAACTACCGCCTGCCAGACCTCTCATGTTTACAAGTTCACACAACAATGTTTCAAATGAACTCTGAACACTCAGTACACCTGCTAATCCACTGCAATGTTTCATAACAACATTTTTAAATAACCATTCAAATTACATCTTTCAAAGAACACATCCATGCACCCTAACTTTCTGTTTTCAGCAATGGAAATACACCAATCACTGCTAATGAATCATTTGCACTTAAACTCCACAGTTTTTTTTCATTACAAAAATCACTATTTCAACTGCCATTTCATTCCCACACTTCATCTGACTGCAGCAAAAACTCCTCTAGCCATGTTTTCAGTCTGGATTCTTGGACGTAGCTACATCCACTGGGCTCACAGGTATGCTGATAACAGAAATTTACACAACCTCAATTTACAAAATGTGGAAATCAAATGGATTGACCGAAGAGGATTGAAATGTCACCAATTGATACCATTGGGAAAACCTTTTTACATTTGCCAAACCCTGACCTCATAATAGTGCACTGTGGAGGAAACGATTTGGGCACTTTGACTGGGGTAGGTCTGGAAATGCTCGTAAAAGACACCTTTGAGCAATTGATGACACTTTTTCTCAAACTGCCTTGGTATATTCCAATATATGCCAAAGACAAAAATGGAGGTGGTCCAATCAATTTTGTCCACAAATTGAGAAATCGAGGAAGCATGTAAATAAGTCTGTTTCAGCTTACATGAGAGACCATGGAATGGGCTGCATCTACAACAATAACTTGCGTTACTATATACAAGATATCTACAGAGGAGATGGCGCGCATTTCTCAGATGAGGGGAACAGAGTTTTCATACTAAATTTAAGAATGTGTATTGGTTCCTACTTATAAGTATCTAGAACTTACACAGAACCCAAAAGCTCTTTTCAGAGCTACCTTACCTTTATTTACTCTTTTGAAATTTCGAATGTACCTTTTTTCACTAATTTTCACTTATATTCGCTTCCCGGTTCGCTACTCAGTTCGCGTACCGGCAGCTAACCACGCGAAAAATTCAATTTTTTTTCTCGACTTATATGAGCCTCCTCAGCTACCCTCAGAAAACTTAGGGGGTCAGGATACGTCTAAAGTACCCTCTTCTACCCATTCTGAACATTATTTACCCTCCATCTTTTATCTCAATTATACCGAAACACAAAATGGAGGACTCCCGTAACGCTGCAAGTTCGCGTACCGGGACACGCACTGACAAGCACTTGCTCAAAAAAGGTGGGAAAGTAATTTACAGAAAAACCACTGGAGACACTTTCACCAATTAAACATTAGCTCATACTACATACCAATCCCTACCATTTTCACAAATTTCGTTGGAATACCATTTAGCCATTTAGCATGTAGAACTCTCTAAAATCCCTGAGGTAAATTACTTCACAAAACATATCGAAAGTGTTGGAAATGACAACCAATTAAAATATTACTTTCAATTTCTACTATTATATCATGACATTTGATTGGTTATGTACCTGAATATATATAAACAAAGAGAGAGAAACACAGCCATTTTGACTACTACTTCTTGAAGTGCATATCCACTAAAAATCAACTGATAACTTCAAGTTGTATTTAAAAGGTAAGATATTATTTTTAAAACTGAAGTATTTTCTGTACTGTAAGCTAATTAGAAAAACATTTTCTGACAGTTATATTCTATCACTTTGTAATAATTATAGAATAAAATAGACTTCTCTGTTTTAGTTATGGATGGAGTTAGACTTGTCTAGTATAATTCAGATTTGCCTGAGAGTTTATTTGATAATTTTCTTCATATTTCTACTTCCAATTTGATACCATACACTGCCCAACTAAAAAATCACTGTTTAAATAACCAAACTGCCTGTCTGTACTGAAACCCAACAGTGCCCTATCTGTACTGATATATTTTTAAAAAAATCATTTTTCAGAATACAAAATGGAAGGACAAGAAAATAACTTGAAAATTGAAGCAGGAACAAAAAACGAGACGGAAATTGACCATTATTTCTATGACGATTCACTAAACAATGAACTTCTGCAATGTGTGGATGCAGTAGATTTTCTACTGGAAAATGAAAAAAAAATGATAATGATTTCTTAGAATTTCTTTTAAATTTTGAGAAACAATCAGAATAATAAATTTTAATTTCATAATTCAAAAATTGTTTGACACATTATTAATTTTTATATGTATATTGTAAACTAGTAGCAAATTGATTATAACGTGAAGTCAAACTTTAAATATACTGTGCAACTTCTTTGTGTTACATACTAACTTTGCTCATAGTTACTTCCTTTCTTCCACTATATAATCTCCAATGTGTATTTAACATCTCTTTATAATCTCCTGCCTCCATGTTGTTTCGGCTTTCCTGACAGACTATGGTATAAATTCCATATACCACAATAACTTCTATAACAACAGGCAATATATCTACAAAGGAGACAGCGTTTATTGATTTGTAGACTCTGCATTGGTACCTACATGTTGCTACGTAAATAAAAATAAACAAAAAAAACAACAAAACGAACAATCAATAAACATACAATAAGTTAAAAGTCAATCATTCTTCTTTCCTTATAGTACGCTCCCCAGACCGCTTTCCGGTATGCGTACCGGGCGCACCCCACGAATAAAACCTTTTTTTTTTGCCCGGCGGGGCCCTTTTAAAGCCTCCACATCAAACCTAGGGGGTCAGGGAGGATCTACTATGCCCCCTTATGGTCATTTGCCCCTTCGCTTTGGACTCCTCTTGTCTCTCGATCCTGCCAAGAGACAAGATGGCGGCCGCTACGGACTGTTTAGAATGTTGACAGACACCGGAGAGCCAATCAGCTTCGCTTCGCAAAGCTCTGTTACGCGTAAAGTACGCGAACTGGAGCGCTATCCGGGACGCTGTCACAGATATATCTGTTTTTTAAAACGTTAATTTCTCAAAATCCACTGGAGCACATATATTGAGACCCAGCAAAGGCACATCGGGCTAACAGTCCCTACAATTTTGCCAAGTTTTGTGTAAATCCATTCAGCCGTTCGAGCTAAAAGTGAGGCTAAGCGCCCTATGGAAAAATGAATGGGAAAAAAGTGTGTTGGGACCCCCATTTTTTCTCGACCCCCCTTGAGGACCCTCCCCCAAATTTTCAGGGGCTGATCAGAAACAAAATGTGCCATTTTCCTGAAAATTTCAGCCGATTCCGTCCACAAACGCCAAAGTTATTAGACATAGAATTTTCAAAAGTTCCATAGAGAAAAAATCCTAACTATATATACCTACTGAGGACCGCCAGTAGGTAATATATATATATTACCTACTGGCGGTCGCCAGTAGGTAGTTATAGTTAGGATTTTTTTCAATGTTAAATCTCAAAATTCTATTTGGAATAACTTTGGCACCGGTTGACGAATCTGCCTGAAAATTTCCTGAAAATGGCCTCGTCGAGCTCCGGTCCTTCCTTGAAAGTTTGGGGGGGATTCGTCAAGCGGGGGCCGAGATAAAAGGGGGGTCCCAAAACGCGTTTTCCCCATGTTAATTTCCATAGGGCGGTCGATTTCACTTTTAGCCCGAACGGCTGAATGGATTTACACCAAACTTGGCAAAATTGTAGGGACTGGTAGCCCGATGTGCCTTTGCTATGTCTCAAGATATGTGCTCCAGTGGATTTTGAGTAATTTAGGTTCAAAAAAATATATATATCTATAGCAGCGCACCGGTGCGCGCACCGGAGAGCGCTCCAGGCGCGACACGCGAGGTGCGCATGAAAAGCTGATTGGCTCTTGGGTGTCTGTAAACATTCCAAACAGTCCAGAGCGGTCGCCATCTTGTGTCTCGGTAAAATCGAGACATAAGAGGTGGCTAAAACAAAGTGGGAACTGACCATAAGGCGTCAGGGATAGACCCCTTTGACCCCCTAGGTTTGATGTGGGGGCTATAAAAGGGCCCCGCGGGGCATTTAAATTATTTTATTTTTTTTCGTTTTGCGCGGGGGAAGCGCACGGTGCGCGCATCGGGGAGCGGCCCTGGGAGCGCACTATGATGAAAAAAGGTGACAGAGTGTTTAAAAAATGAAGTTTTGATTTAGAAATTGGAGGTAGTTCTAAAAAGAACTTTTTTTTTTCTTCTTTTTGTTGTTTTATATTTTTTTTGTGTTTTTTGAACTTTTTGAACTTTTTTTGGCTTTTCAAAAAAGTTTTATATATTTTTTTGTATTTTTTTGGGGGGAGAAACAAAAAAAGGGAATTGAAACTGGCTCAACTGGAGCAAAAAAACAAAAAACCCAAAAAATTACTTCTTTTTGGGGCACTTGTGATTATCACCTGCAAGGACGATGAGTTTCACACTTTGTTCCCCATAGGAGATAAGTTTGCCACAAGCAGTGCAAGTAATTTTAAAATCAGCAAATCTCGGCTGAATGCAAGGCATCACCTCTGATGTTTCTGGTTCCGAGGAAGTGGGTTGGTTTCTTTGGGAGGGGGTCCTTGATGAATGGGGGAGGTTACTGCCAGTTCCCGGAACTCTGCACGAGAGTAGTTGTTTGGATGCTTTCTTGTCATGTGCCGAATCATGGTATAGTTACCAAAAGAATATTTCTTATTTGGGTTGCCCCGTGAAAGTTCATCATTGCAGATGAGGCAAGTGACTTTGGGCGCATTCACCTTTTTTTTCCCCTCTGGAATTGAAAAAAACTGCCAAATAAAGTGTGGTTTGGGTTTATAAGGTGTATTTTCTTCTGGCAGCCATCTTCTTCTCCCCTCCTCCTCTTCCTCTTCCTCTTCCTCCTCCTGTTCTTGACCACCAATATAATTTGGAGCTGGTCCTCTTGGTTGTTGTGGTGGTGGTGGTGGGGCAGATGCACCAGCTGATGCTACTAATGAAGCCATTTTAAAGTACAAAATATTACTCAAAGAGCAAAAAAGTAGACAGAGCAACAAACAGGTCTTCCTCAGTCAAAGGACAAAGTCAGAATAAGGAAAAAAGGTGGGGTCTTTCATCATTTAGAAAAAAAACTGTCCTGAACCAATGAGAAGTGTTATTTTCAGGTCACAAGACCAGGGGCTTCATCATTATGAAACCAAAACTGTTATGAACCAATGAAAAGTGTTATTTTCTGCTCACA
The DNA here is from genome assembly GCF_964263255.1 of Lissotriton vulgaris. Taxonomy (NCBI): domain Eukaryota; kingdom Metazoa; phylum Chordata; class Amphibia; order Caudata; family Salamandridae; genus Lissotriton; species Lissotriton vulgaris. The sequence goes on along the minus strand of NW_028244238.1, from coordinate 197,697 downwards.
TGACCCGACGCGCTTACGCTACGCGCCCGGGGCGCGCCCGGGGGCGCGCCCCGGGTCGCGCAGCGTAAGCGCGTCGGAAGTTTATGTTGTGCGATCGTATTCGCTCGAGTACTTCCGGGTGCGCTTACGCCGTGCGTATCACGCGGTCGCGGCTACGCGATACGTCACGATCATGTTTTCGTTTGCGATATTGGTGCTCACGGGACGCTCCCCGGAGCGCGCCCCGGGCCGCTTTGTAAAAATACGCTTTTCGGGGCGCTCCCCGGGGCGCGCTCCGGGAGCGCTCCCCAAAATAATTTTTTAAAAAAAAATTGGGATAATTGTAGGGACAGGTAGCCCTATTCTGAAGTGGTTTGTAAAAAACATTAACTTTAGAAAAATATGTATTGTGCTACATTGGGCTTAATATATGTTAGAGCCAAAATGTAGCCCAAATGTAGCCCAAAGTAGCCCAATGTAGCCCAAAGATGGCCACCAGAGATCAAAAATTGAAAATGTAGCCCAAAATTCAACTAGATGTAGCCCAACTGTAGCCCAATGAGAGAATGTACCAGAGTGTTAAAAAGAACAACTAGAGTGCTAACAGTCTTATTTATAAAGTGAAACTTATAGTTAGGAATTAGCATTAAAAAAACCTTTGAAATTCACTGAAAAAAACATAGGTTTCACACCAGTTATAGTTAGGAATTAGCATTTAAAAAACCTATTAAATTCACTGAAAAAACCATAGGTTTCACACCAGTTATAGTTAGCTGGAAATTTTACTGATATAAAACCATTGAAATTCCCACGTTATAGTTAGTCGGACTCACTATAACTTGCGCGTGCAATGCACTGCTGATGACATCACATATTACATCACTCATGACATGGTCAGTGACATCACTCATGACATCACTGATGACACCATCCAGTGAATATGTGTCTTTCTGAAAAATAAATATTAGTGAGTTATGTTTTAATATTTAAATTCATATATTAGTGTTTCACTTTGTGTATAAGTGGCTACGTGTGTTGGTAAGTAGCTACATGCGTATGTATATGGGTTATTTGATATTTTTAGTAGTATCAGTATGAGTGTCTGTATGGTTTGGTGGAGGTATTACTTAGCACATAGATGCATGAGTGACTGACTCTTTGTTTGTATGTGTTTTGAAGACAGCATATGTACAGGACTGTATGGGTGGATGAGTGTCTATATGTGTTTGTTAGTGAGTGAATGACTGTCCCACTAGTGTCTTTATCAGTAACTACATATGTTTTAATCTAGTATATATGAATATTGATGTATATAAGTGAGTATATGTGAGAGTAAGAGATTGTAAGATTTCCTGTTTAAATAAGTATGTGTTTCTATAAGTGATTGTTTAAGAGAATAAATATGTGTAATTTTCAATAGAAGTAAGGTGGAAGTGTGTGTATAACTCTATATTCAAATAAATGGTTGTTCAATAGTTTATTTGCACGTGTGAATATGTGTGTGAGTAACTTTTGGATGAATGTCGGTGTGTAACAGGATGTATAGGTGTATCTCTTCATATGATGAGTGAGTATATGTATGAGTGACTATATAGAACTGTTGGTGAATGAATGGATGTGTACATAGATAGTGGAAGTACAGAATTGCTTGTTGTAACTGATATAGGTATGTCCATTTTTTAAAAATTTCAGTTTCTATTTTTGAATATGTGTCTCAAGGGTTACTTTACACTGAGAGGAGGTCTGTGATTGTGTCACAAGGATGGTGTCATCAGTGATGTCATGAGTGATGTCACTGACCATGTCATGAGTGATGTAATATGTGATGTCATCAGCAGTGCATTGCACGCGCAAGTTATAGTGAGTCCGACTAACTATAACGTGGGAATTTCAATGGTTTTATATCAGTAAAATTTCCAGCTAACTATAACTGGTGTGAAACCTATGGTTTTTTCAGTGAATATATATATATATTCACTGAAAAAACCATAGGTTATAGACCATATATAGTTAGGAATTTGCATTTACAAAACCTTGAAAATTCACTGAAAAAACAATAGGTTAGAGACCATATATAGTTAGCTGGACATTTTATTGACATAAAACCAATGAAATTCCATATATAGTTAGTTGCACTAACTATATATCGCGCACCCGCAATCCACTGCTGATGATGTCACATATTACATCATTCATGACATGGTCAGTGACATCACTGATGACATCACTGATGACATCTCAAATGACATCACTGATGACATCTCAAATGACATCACTGATGACATCATCTAGTGTCTGTGTGTTTTTGTAAAGTTTAAATATGTTTTACATATTGAAGAATGAGTGGATGTATGGAAGACTGAGTGTGTATGTGGCTGGCTGGGAGGTGTGTGACTCTGTGCATGTCAATGTGTACTTGTATCAGTGATTGTATAAGAGAGTAAGTATGTGTTAGTATATGTGTGAAAAGTATGGTGTTCTGTGTTTAACTGTATAGATGAGGAAATCGAAGTGTGATTGATTCTTCACAGGACTGACTAGGTGTATGAGTGCATATGATAGTCTTGTAATAATGAGTGACTGTATGTATGAGTGATTGTATGGGTGAATGAGTGAATGTGTGTGTAGATGTAGGAATCAGTGAGTGCGTATGTAGTAACTGGTATTGGTGTGTCATGATGTCATCAGTGATGTCATTTGAGATGTCATCAGTGATGTCATTTGAGATGTCATCAGTGATGTCATCAGTGATGTCACTGAAGTATGGTGTTCTGTGTTTAACTGTATAGATGAGGAAATGGAAGTGTGATTGATTCTTTACAGGACTGACTAGATGTGTGAGTAACTCCATGGATGAGTGGCAGTGTGTGAGTGTCTGCATAGGTGTATGAGTGCATATGATAGTGTTGTAATAATGAGTGACTGTATGTATGAGTGATTGTATGGGTGAATGAGTGAATGTGTGTGTAGACGTAGGAATCAGTGAGTGCGTATGTAGTAACTGGTATTGGTGTGTCATGATGTCATCAGTGATGTCATTTGAGATGTCATCAGTGATGTCATCAGTGATGTCATTTGAGATGTCATCAGTGATGTCATCAGTGATGTCACTGACCATGTCATGAATGATGTAATATGTGACATCATCAGCAGTGGATTGCGGGTGCGCGATATATAGTTAGTGCAACTAACTATATATGGAATTTCATTGGTTTTATGTCAATAAAATGTCCAGCTAACTATATATGGTCTCTAACCTATTGTTTTTTCAGTGAATTTTCAAGGTTTTGTAAATGCAAATTCCTAACTATATATGGTCTATAACCTATGGTTTTTTCAGTGAATTTCATTGGTTTTTTAAAAGCTAATATCTATAGCTGTAAAATATATTCTTTATTACGTGACGTATCACGTAGCCACGTGAGACGCCTCATGACGCGTCGCATAACCGTGACGTATCGGCTCTGCAGCGCAAACAAAACCCGTAACGTAAGCGTGCCGGAGCACGCTTACAGATATATATATTTTTTTTAACCTTAATTAGACAAAATCCACACGTGCACATATCTTGAGGCCTTGCAAAGGCACATCAAACAAACAGTCCCTACAATTTTGTCAAGTTTGCTGGAAATCTATTCCCTTAATTTTTTTTTTACTGTTTCTCTTGGTTTTCCCCTTGTTACGCTTACCGGGACGCTACCCGGTACGCGAACCGGACGCTCCAAAAACACAAGATGGCGGACTCCCGTTACGCTGCCGGTTAGCTGCCCGGTTCGCATACCGGGAAGCGCCTCTACCGCGAAAAATCGCGGGGGACTTTAATATCCCCCTCATCAATCCTAGGGGGTCAGGAGGGGTTTACCTTGCCCCCTTTCCTTCATTTCCCCCTTCTTTTTTCACCACATCTTGTCTCTCGAACCTACTGAGAGACAAGATGGCGGCCGCTCCGGACTGTTTACAATGTTGACAGCTACGCTGCCGGTTAGCTGCCCGGTTAGCTGCCCGGTGAGCTGCCCGGTGAGCGTACCGGGACGCGCCTCTACGGCGTAAAATCGCAAAAAAATTATATATTTTTTTTTTGCCCCGCGGGGCACTTTAATATCCCCCTCATCAATCCTAGGGGGTCAGGAGTGGTCTACCTTGCCCCCTTTCCTTCATTTCCCCCTTCGTTTTTCACCACATCTTGTCTCTCAATCGTACCGAGAGACAAGATGGCGGCCGCTCCGGACTGTTTAGAATGTTGACAGACACCGGAGAGCCAATCAGCTTCGCTTCGCGAAGTTCCGTTACGCGTCAGGTACGCAAACCGGGGCGCTAACCGGAGCGCTGTCACAGATATATATTTTTTTTTAAACGTTAATTTCTCAAAATCCACTGGAGCACATATATTGAGACATAGCAAAGGCACGTCGGGCAAACCATATCTACAATTTTGCCAAGTTTCATGTAAATCTATTCAGCCGTTCGAGCTAAAAGTGAGTCCAACCGCCCTATGGAAAAATGAATGGGAAAAACGTGTTTTGGGACCCCCCTTGTTTCTCGGCCCCCCCCTTGACGAAACCCCCCCCAAATTTTCAGGGGCTGCTCAGAAACAAAATGTGCCATTTTCCTGAAAATTTCAGCCAATTCCGTCTACAAACGCCAAAGTTATTAGACATAGAATTTTCAGAAATCCCATAGAGAAAAAATCCTAACTATATATACCCACTGGCTATCGCCAGTAGGTAATATACATATATAAACATATATAATCTGCATATCTATATAAATATAAATGCATGCATACATATACATATATGCATACATATGCATGTTATTTACATGAAAGTTTTAAAAACACTAATAAAAGCAAAGCTAAAAAGCCACCTCATTACAAACAGAATGGCTTTAACTTAAACGAGGGCGAGATCTATTGCATTTTCAATGCTTGTTTACTTTGGTTCTATCAAGAAGGCATTCAGATGTTTCACACATTTGCCATAAGTTCTGAATGTTAGCACTCTAGTTGCTCATTAGATCACTGTAGTAAAGCTAGTGCTCACCAGGGAAGTCTGCTGCTAATCATGGTTTGCAGCCATTTTCCCGCATTTTTTATCCCGCAGACTTTCAGTCCGCATACCATTATCCCGCAAGGTCATTGACCTCGCATACCATTATCCCGCATTTTTTCAAAACGCATGTGCATTTATCGCGCATGCCTTTACAAAGAATTACGTTTTAAAGGCATGTATGGTAAATGCATTTGCGTTGTGAAAACCACGATGACGAGAGAGGTAAGTGGGTTTGTGTTAATTTTTTCGTGGGTTAGTGATTGTGTAGGGTAGTGTAGTGTTGTGTAGTGTAGTGTTGTGTTAGTGTATTGTAGAGTTGTGGTGGTTGTTTAGTGTAGGGTCATGCTGGGGGTAGTGTTTTAGGGTTTAGGGTTGTGTTGTAGTGTTTGCGTAGTGTAGGGTCATGCTGGGGGTAGTGTTTTAGGGTTTAGGGTAGTGTTGTAGTGTTTGCGTAGTGTAGGGTCATGCTGGGGATAGTGTTTTAGGGTTTAGGGTTGTGTTGTAGTGTTAGCGTAGTGTAGGGTCATGCTGGGGCTAGTGTTTTAGGGTTTAGGGTAGTGTTGTAGTGTTTGCGTAGTGTAGGGTCATGCTGGGCGTAGTGTTTTAGGGTTTAGGATAGTGTTGTAGTGTCTGCGTAGTGTAGGGTCATGCTGGGGGTAGTGTTTTAGGGTTTTGGGTAGTGTTGTAGTGTTTGCGTAGTGTAGGGTCATGCTGGGGTGTAGTATTTTAGGGTTTTGGGTAGTGTTGTAGTGTTTGCGTAGTGTAGGGTCATGCTGGGGTGTAGTGTTTTAGGGTTTTGGGTAGTGTTGTAGTGTTTGCGTAGTGTAGGGTCATGCTGGGGTGTAGTGTTTTAGGGTTTTGGGTAGTGTTGTAGTGTTTGCGTAGTGAAGGGTCATGCTGGGGGTAGTGTTTTAGGGTTTTGGGTAGTGTTGTAGTGTTTGCGTAGTGTAGGGTCATGCTGGGGGTAGTGTTTTAGGGTTTTGGGTAGTGTTGTAGTGTTTGCGTAGTGTAGGGTCATGCTGGGGGGTAGTGTTTTAGGGTTTTGGGTAGTGTTGTAGTGTTTGCGTAGTGTAGGGTCATGCTGGGGGTAGTGTTTTAGGGTTTTGGGTAGTGTTGTAGTGTTTGCGTAGTGTAGGGTCATGCTGGGGGTAGTGTTTTAGGGTTTAGGGTAGTGTTGTAGTGTTTGCGTAGTGTAGGGTCATGCTGGGGGTAGTGTTTTAGGGTTTAGGGTAGTGTTGTAGTGTTTGCGTAGTGTAGGGTCATGCTGGGGGTAGTGTTTTAGGGTTTAGGGTAGTGTTGCAGTGTTTGCGTAGTGTAGGGTCATGCTGGGGGTAGTGTTTTAGGGTTTAGGGTAGTGTTGTAGTGTTTGCGTAGTGTAGGGTCATGCTGGGGTGTATTGTTTTAGGGTTTTGGGTAGTGTTGTAGTGTTTGCGTAGTGTAGGGTCATGCTGGGGGTAGTGTTTTAGGGTTTAGGGTAGTGTTGTAGTGTTTGCGTAGTGTAGGGTCATGCTGGGGGTAGTGTTTTAGGGTTTAGGGTTGTGTTGTAGTGTTTGCGTAGTGTAGGGTCATGCTGGGGGTAGTGTTCTAGGGTTTAGGGTTGTGTTGTAGTGTTTGTGTAGTGTAGGGTCATGCTGGGGGTAGTGTTTTAGGGTTTAGGGTAGTGTTGTAGTGTTTGCGTAGTGTAGGGTCATGCTGGGGTGTAGTGTTTTAGGGTTTTGGGTAGTGTTGTAGTGTTTGCGTAGTGTAGGGTCATGCTGGGGGTAGTGTTTTAGGGTTTAGGGTAGTGTTGTACTGTTTGTGTAGTGTAGGGTCATGCTGGGGGTAGTGTTTTAGGGTTTAGGGTAGTTTAGTTGTTTAGTGTATGCTAAAGGCATATTCGTTCTAAAAGTTTTCGTTATTTTAATTTGCGGCCTAATAGTACATGCGGGATTTTTTTTGCGGACTGATGGTATGCGGGATTTCGTCATATATTCGCTAATCATACTTTCTATGGCAAAATGAACCCCCTCATTTTGTTCCTTTTTAAATTAAATGTTTTAAGAGTTACCGCTTTATTCCAATCAAGATGGCTTCAGGTGTGCCATACCTTTGTAATAAGTAGGACTGTTAGCACTCTAGTTGTTCTTTAGAACACTCTGGGACATTCTGTCATTGGGCTATAGTTGGGCTACATCTGGCTGATATTTGGGCTACATTTGTTTTTTTTGTCTCTGGTGGCCATCTTTGGGCTACATTGGGCTACATTGGGCTACATTGGGCTACATTTGGGCTCCAACATATATATAGCCCAATGTAGCCCAATATATATTTTTCAAAGTTAATTTTCGTAAAAACCACTGGAGCCTATATCTTGAGACATAGCAAAGGCACATCGGGCTACCAGTCCCTACAATTTTGCCAAGTTTGGTGTAAATCCATTCAGCCGTTCAGGCTAAAAGTGAGGCCAACCGCCCTATGGAAAATTGCATGGGAAAAACACGTTTTGGGACCCCCCTTTTTTCTCGGCCCCCCCTTGACAAAACCCTCCCAAATTTTCAGGGGCTGCTCAGAAACAAAATGTTCCATTTTCCTGAAAATTTCAGCCAATTCTGTTCTCAAACGCCAAAGTTATTCGACATAGAATTTTCAAAAATCCCATAGGAAAAAAATCCTAACTATATATACCTACTGGCTATCGCCAGTAGGTAATATATATATATATATATATTACCTACTGGCGATAGCCAGTAGGTATATATAGTTAGGATTTTTTTCCTAAGGGATTTTTGAAAATTCTATGTCGAATAACTTTGGCTTATGAGGACAGAATTGGCTGAAATTTTCAGGAAAATGGAACATTTTGTTTCTGAGCAGCCCCTGAAAATTTGGGGGGGTTTCGTCAAGGGGGGGCCGAGAAAAAAGGGGGGTCCCAAAACGTGTTTTTCCCATGCAATTTTCCATAGGGCGGTTGGCCTCACTTTTAGCCTGAACGGCTGAATGGATTTACACCAAACTTGGCAAAATTGTAGGGACTGGTAGCCCGATGTGCCTTTGCTATGTCTCAAGATATAGGCTCCAGTGGTTTTTACGAAAATTAACTTTGAAAAATATATATTGGGCTACATTGGGCTATATATATGTTGGAGCCCAAATGTAGCCCAATGTAGCCCAATGTAGCCCAATGTAGCCCAAAGATGGCCGCCAGAGACAAAAAAAACCAAATGTAGCCCAAATATCACCAGATGTAGCCCAACTATAGCCCAATGACAGATTGTCCCAGAGTGTTCTAAAGAACAACTAGAGTGCTAACAGTCCTACTTATTACAAAGGTATGGCACACCTGAAGCCATCTTGATTGGAATAAAGTGGTAACTCTTAAAACATTTAATTTAAAAAGGAACAAAATGAGGGGGTTCATTTTGCCATAGAAAGTATGATTAGCGAATATATGACGAAATCCCGCATACCATCAGTCCGCAAAAAAAATCCCGCATGTACTATTAGGCCGCAAATTAGATTAACGAAAACTTTTAGAACGAATATGCCTTTAGCATACACTAAACAACTAAACTACCCTAAACCCTAAAACACTACCCCCAGCATGACCCTACACTACACAAACAGTACAACACTACCCTAAACCCTAAAACACTACCCCCAGCATGACCCTACACTACGCAAACACTACAACACTACCCTAAACCCTAAAACACTACCCCCAGCATGACCCTACACTACGCAAACACTACAAAACTAACCTAAACCCTAAAACACTACCCCCAGCATGACCCTACACTACGCAAACACTACAACACTACCCTAAACCCTAAAACACTACCCCCAGCATGACCCTACACTACGCAAACACTACAACACTACCCTAAACCCTAAAACACTACCCCCAGCATGACCCTACACTACGCAAACACTACAACACAACCCTAAACCCTAAAACACTACCCCCAGCATGACCCTACACTACGCAAACACTACAACACAACCCTAAACCCTAAAACACTACCCCCAGCATGACCCTACACTACGCAAACACTACAACACTAACCTAAATCCTAAAACACTACCCCCAGCATGACCCTACACTACGCAAACACTACAACACTACCCAAAACCCTAAAACACTACACCCCAGCATGACCCTACACTACGCAAACACTACAACACTACCCTAAACCCTAAAACACTACCCCCAGCATGACCCTACACTACGCAAACACTACAACACTACCCTAAACCCTAAAACACCACACCCCAGCATGACCCTACACTACGCAAACACTACAACACTACCCTAAACCCTAAAACACTACCCCCAGCATGACCCTACACTACGCAAACACTACAACACTACCCTAAACCCTAAAACGCTACCCCCAGCATGACCCTACACTACGCAAACACTACAACACTACCCTAAACCCTAAAACGCTACCCCCAGCATGACCCTACACTACGCAAACACTACAACACTACCCAAAACCCTAAAACGCTACCCCCAGCATGACCCTACACTACGCAAACACTACAACACTACCCAAAACCCTAAAACGCTACCCCCAGCATGACCCTACACTACGCAAACACTACAACACTACCCAAAACCCTAAAACACTAACCCCCAGCATGACCCTACACTACGCAAACACTACAACACTACCCAAAACCCTAAAACGCTACCCCCAGCATGACCCTACACTACGCAAACACTACAACACTACCCTAAACCCTAAAACACTACCCCCAGCATGACCCTACACTACGCAAACACTACAACACTACCCAAAACCCTAAAACACTACACCCCAGCATGACCCTACACTACGCAAACACTACAACACTACCCTAAACCCTAAAACACTACCCCCAGCATGACCCTACACTACGCAAACACTACAACACTACCCAAAACCCTAAAACACTACACCCCAGCATGGCCCTACACTACGCAAACACTACAACACTACCCTAAACCCTAAAACACTACCCCCAGCATGACCCTACACTACGCAAACACTATAACACTACCCTAAACCCTAAAACACTACCCCCAGCATGACCCTACACTACGCAAACACTACAACACTACCCTAAACCCTAAAACACTACCCCCAGCATGACCCTACACTACGCAAACACTACAACACTACCCTAAACCCTAAAACACTACCCCCAGCATGACCCTACACTACGCAAACACTACAACACTACCCTAAACCCTAAAACACTACCCTCAGCATGACCCTACACTACGCAAACACTACAACACTACCCAAAACCCTAAAACACTACCCCCAGCATGACCCTACACTACGCCAACACTTCAACACTACCCAAAACCCTAAAACACTACCCCCCAGCATGACCCTACACTACGCCAACACTACAACACTACCCAAAACCCTAAAACACTACCCCCAGCATGACCCTACACTACGCCAACACTACAACACTACCCAAAACCCTAAAACACTACCCCCAGCATGACCCTACACTACGCAAACACTACAACACTACCCAAAACCCTAAAACACTACACCCCAGCATGACCCTACACTACGCAAACACTACAACACTACCCAAAACCCTAAAACACTACACCCCAGCATGACCCTACACTACGCAAACACTACAACACTACCCAAAACCCTAAAACACTACCCCCAGCATGACCCTACACTACGCAAACACTACAACACTACCCTAAACCCTAAAACACTAGCCCCAGCATGACCCTACACTACGCAAACACTACAACACAACCCTAAACCCTAAAACACTACCCCCAGCATGACCCTACACTACGCAAACACTACAACACAACCCTAAACCCTAAAACACTACCCCAGCATGACCCTACACTAAACAACCACCACAACTCTACACTACACTAACACAACACTACACTACACAACACTACACTACACTACACAATCACTAACCCACGAAAAAATTAACACAAACCCACTTACCTCTCTCGTCATCGTGGTTTTCACAACGCAAATGCATTTACCATACATGCCTTTAAAACGTAATTCTTTGTAAAGGCATGCGCGATAAATGCACATGCGTATTGAAAAAATGCGGGATAATGGTATGCGAGCTCAATGACCTTGTGGGATAATGGTATGCGGACTGAAAGTCTGCGGGATAAAAAATGCGGGAAAATGGCTGCAAACCATGATTAGCAGCAGACTTCCCTGGTGAGCACTAGCTTTACTACAGTGATCTAATGAGCAACTAGAGTGCTAACATTCAGAATTTATGGCAAATGTGTGACACATCTGAATGCCTTCTTGATAGAACCAAAGTAAACAAGCATTGAAAATGCAATAGATTTCGCCCTCGTTTAAGTTAAAGCCATTCTGTTTGTAATGAGGTGGCTTTTTAGCTTTGCTTTTATTAGTGTTTTTAAAACTTTCATGTAAATAACATGCATATGTATGCATATATGTATATGTATGCATGCATTTATATTTATATAGATATGCAAATTACATATGTTTATATATGTATATTACCTACTGGCGATAGCCAGTGGGTATATATAGTTAGGATTTTTTCTCTATGGGATTTCTGAAAATTCTATGTCTAATAACTTTGGCGTTTGTGGACGGAATTGGCTGAAATTTTTAGGAAAATGGCACATTTTTTTCTGAGCAGCCCCTGAAAATTTGGTGGGGTTTCATCAAGGGGGGGCTGAGAACAAAGGGGGGTCCCAAAACGTGTTTTTCCCATTCATTTTTCCATAGGGCGGTTGGACTCACTTTTAGCTCGAACGGCTGAATAGATTTACATGAAAGTTGGCAAAATTGTAGATATGGTTTGCCCGACGTGCCTTTGCTATGTCTCAATATATGTGCTCCAGTGGATTTTGAGAAATTAACGTTTAAAAAAATATATATATCTGTGACAGCGCTCCGGTTAGCGCCCCGGTTCGCGTACCTGACGCGTAACGGAACTTTGCGAAGCGAATCTGATTGGGTCTCTGGTGTCTGTCAACATTCTAAACAAACCGGAGCGGCCGCCATCTTGTCTCTCGGTACGATCGAGAGACAAGATGTGGTGAAAAACGAAGGGGGAAATGAAGGAAAGGGGGCAAGGTAGACCACTCCTGACCCCCTAGGATTGATGAGGGGGATATTAAAGTGCCCCGCGGGGCAAAAAATTTAGCGATTTTACGCCGTAGAGGTGCGTCCCGATACGCGAACCGGGCAGCTCACCGGGCAGCTAACCGGACAGCTAACCGGCAGCGTAGCTGTCAACATTGTAAACAGTCCGGAGCGGCCGCCATCTTGTCTCTCGGTAGGTTCGAGAGACAAGATGTGGTGAAAAAAGAAGGGGGAAATGAAGGAAAGGGGGCAAGGTAAACCCCTCCTGACCCCCTAGGATTGATGAGGGGGATATTAAAGTCCCCCGCGATTTTTCGCGGTAGAGGCGCTTCCCGGTACGCGAACCGGGCAGCTAACCGGCAGCATAACGGGAGTCCGCCATCTTGTGTTTTTGGAGCGTCCGGTTCGCGTACCGGGTAGCGTCCCGGTAAGCGTAACAAGGGGAAAACCAAGAGAAACAGTAAAAAAAAAATGAAGGGAATAGATTTCCAGCAAACTTGGCAAAATTGAAGAGACTGTTTGTTTGATGTGCCTTTGCAAGGCCTCAAGATATGTGCACGTGTGGATTTTGTCTAATTAAGGTTAAAAAAAATATACATATCTGTAAGCGTGCTCCGGCACGCTTACGTTACGGGTTTTGTTTGCGCTGCAGAACCGATACGTCACGGTTATGCGACGCGTCATGAGGCGTCTCACGTGGCTACGTGATACGTCACGTAATAAAGAATATATTTTACAGCTATAGATATTAGCTTTTAAAAAACCAATGAAATTCACTGAAAAAACCATAGGTTATAGACCATATATAGTTAGGAATTTGCATTTACAAAACCTTGAAAATTCACTGAAAAAACCATAGGTTAGAGACCATATATAGTTAGCTGGACATTTTATTGACATAAAACCAATGAAATTCCATATATAGTTAGTTGCACTAACTATATATCGCGCACCCGCAATCCACTGCTGATGATGTCACATATTACATCATTCATGACATGGTCAGTGACATCACTGATGACATCACTGATGACATCACTGATGACATCTCAAATGACATCAGTGATGACATCATGACACACCAATACCAGTTACTACATACGCACTCACTGATTCCTACGTCTACACCAACATTCACTCATTCACCCATACAATCACTCATACATACAGTCACTCATTATTACAACACTATCATATGCACTCATACACCTATGCAGACACTCACACACTGCCACTCATCCATGGAGTTACTCACACACCTAGTCAGTCCTGTAAAGAATCAATCACACTTCCATTTCCTCATCTATACAGTTAAACACAGAACACCATACTTCAGTGACATCACTGATGACATCACTGATGACATCTCAAATGACATCACTGATGACATCTCAAATGACATCACTGATGACATCATGACACACCAATACCAGTTACTACATACGCACTCACTGATTCCTACGTCTACACACACATTCACTCATTCACCCATACAATCACTCATACATACAGTCACTCATTATTACAACACAATCATATGCACTCATACACCTAGTCAGTCCTGTGAAGAATCAATCACACTTCGATTTCCTCATCTATACAGTTAAACACAGAACACCATACTTTTCACACATATACTAACACATACTTACTCTCTTATACAATCACTGATACAAGTACACATTGATATGCACAGAGTCACACACCTCCCAGCCAGCCACACACACACTCAGTCTTCCATACATCCACTCATTCTTCAATATGTAAAACATATTTAAACTTTACAAAAACACACAGACACTAGATGATGTCATCAGTGATGTCGTTTGAGATGTCATCAGTGATGTCATCAGTGATGTCATTTGAGATGTCATCAGTGATGTCATCAGTGATGTCACTGACCATGTCATGAATGATGTAATATGTGACATCATCAGCAGTGGATTGCGGGTGCGCGATATATAGTTAGTGCAACTAACTATATATGGAATTTCATTGGTTTTATGTCAATAAAATGTCCAGCTAACTATATATGGTCTCTAACCTATGGTTTTTTCAGTGAATTTTCAAGGTTTTGTAAATGCAAATTCCTAACTATATATGGTCTATAACCTATGGTTTTTTCAGTGAATATATATATATATATATATATATATATATATATATATATATATATATATATATATATATATATATTACCTACTGGCGATCGCCAGTAGGTATATATAGTTAGGATTAATTCCCTATGGGATTTCTGAAAATTCTATGTCTAATAACTTTGGCGTTTGTGGACGGAATCGGCTGAAATTGTCAGGAAAATGGCACATTTAGTTTCTGAGCAGCCCCTGAAAATTTGGTGGGGTTTCGTCAAGGGGGGGCTGAGAAAAAAGGGGGGTCCCAAAACGCGTTTTTTGCATTGAGTTTTCCATAGGGCGGTTGGACTCACTTTTAGCTCGAACGGCTGAATGGATTTGCACGAAACTTGGCAAAATTGTAGGGACTGTTAGCCCGATGTGCCTTTGCTAGGTCTCAATATATGTGCTTCAGTGGATTTTGAGAAATTAACGTTTAAATCAAGATATATATCTGTAACAGCGCTCCGGGCAGCGATCCGGTCCGCTTACTTTTCACGTTTCGGAACTTTGCGTGCAGAAAGCTGATTGGCTCTCCGGTGTCTGTCAACATTCTAAACAGTCCGGAGCGGCCGCCATCTTGTCTCTCGGTAGGATCGAGAGAGAAGAAGAGGTGAAAAACGAAAGGGGAATTTAATGAAAGGGGGCAAGGTATCCCCCTCTTGACCCCCTAGGAATGTTGTTGGGGTTATTAAAGGGTCCCGTGGGGAAAAGAAAAAAAAAATGATTTTTCACGGTAGAAGCGTTTCCCGGGCCGCGAACTGGGCCGCAAACTGGTAGCGAAACGGGAATTCGCCATTTTGTGCTTCGTTTTAATTGTTTAGAGACAAAAATTATCGCCGCACATCGGCCACAATGCATGAATATCGTTGAAAAGTCAGCGATATTCATGCATTATCCAGCAAATGCTCTTAGCCATGTTATCCACCTTCCATTGGATAACATGGCTAAAAACTGCTCTGTGCGTGACGTTTGTTAACGTTCGATTCGATGGAAATCAGGAAGTGTTGAACACCATTTTGTCACTGCGAGTAAATATTTTGTTATAAATGAATCCTTATTGATAAACATTGTCTGCGCCATCTTGCGTTTTTGTCCAATGCCACAATTTTGTCGTGCACGGCAGCCATTTTAGATGCCTTGACCAGGGCCACTCTCTGCACGCCGCCGATTCTCAGCATGGCTCCCCACCCTCGCACGCATCTCCCCCACGCAATGGTCACCCCCGCTCTCTCTCTCATGCATGGGCCATATACTTCCCCCATCTGCGCTGCTCTTCTCTGAGAATCACACCCTGTGCCCGCTCGACACCTCCCTTTCACCCTATTCACTACCGCACCCTCTGACACTCCTCTTCCTCTGTGTCCGATTGTCCAGGCCGGACCTAGGCTATCACCTAGCCCCGCTGAATATCGTTGAAAAGTCAGCGATATTCATGCATTATCCAGCAAATGCTCTTAGCCATGTTATCCACCTTCCATTGGATAACATGGCTAAAAACTGCTCTGTGCGTGACGTTTGTTATCGTTCGATTCGATGGAAATCAGGAAGTGTTGAACACCATTTTGTCACTGCGAGTAAATATTTTGTTATAAATCAATCCTTATTGATAAACATTGTCTGCGCCATCTTGCGTTTTTGTCCAATGCCACAATTTTGTCGTGCACGGCAGCCATTTTAGATGCCTTGACCAGGGCCACTCTCTGCACGCCGCCGATTCTCAGCATGGCTCCCCACCCTCGCACGCATCTCCCCCACGCAATGGTCACCCCCGCTCTCTCTCTCATGCATGGGACATATACTTCCCCCATCTGCGCTGCTCTTCTCTGAGAATCACACCCTGTGCCCGCTCGACACCTCCCTTTCACCCTATTCACTACCGCACCCTCTGACACTCCTCTTCCTCTGTGTCCGATTGTCCAGGCCGGACCTAGGCTATCACCTAGCCCTGCGGATGTAGTTTATGGCCCCAGCTGTAGAGTATCCAGACATGCCAACCCTCCCGATTCAGGCGTGAGACTACTTATTTCAGTGGTAGTCTTTCGCTTCCCGATTCCTGCAAGGAAAAACCCGGGGGCATATTACCAAAAACTAGCGGTAATTTTTGTCTCTAACTTGTTTAGAGACAAAAATTATCGCCGCACTTCGGCGAATTTTATCGCACATAAACCTTGCTATTAGCAAGGTTTATCGCAAATGCGATAAAAAACGGCCGCAATGCATGAATATCGTTGAAAAGTCAGCGATATTCATGCATTATCCAGCAAATGCTCTTAGCCATGTTATCCACTTCCCATTGAACAAGCGCGTGGTCTTTTAAAGATTTGTGAAGTACTCGGGGCGGCGGTGTGTGTGTGCCCTCTTTCAGGAGCGGGCGGGGGGGCACTGCCAGCAATTTGCAGGCCAGGCAGTGTTCAACACGTGCATCACCCTTTCTCTGCCTGCTATTGCGCTCCATGCTTCGGAAAGGTAAGAAAAAGAACGTGCATTTGAGTTTGAAATGTCCGATCTTGTAGCAGTACACTTGCAAAGCCCACACATGACAATAACCCGATTCAAGGCCCCATTCACCCGATTTTTAAAAAAAATATAGTACTCCAAGACAGTTACATTGTAAAATTTTATTAACATTTAAATATAACGAACGCAACAAAAACTGTAAATATATTTAACCATTTTTTGAAATTAACCAGAACTATAACGATAACAACAACAACAACAATAATATAACTTTTATGCCTAAATTACGCAAACATTTAGCTAATCTGCTAAAGGGGGGAGTCGCCATTTCTTTACAATAATCAATAATGAAAAATCCACATCAATAGGGTTGCCCGTTTTCTCGATGCAGCACTATAGTGCAATATACACAGCACCTGGGGTGTCAAGAGTGAACAGGTCTTTCTTTGTTCCTTAAGATGTTATCTCCGAGAATGCTGATGCATTGGTGTCTGTACACTTCTTTGTCAATTCTGTCAAGATGATAACTGCTTTATAAACAGACGATATCTTTGTTTAGTCATTAGTGTTAAGTGTGTCTGAAACTACAGTGCCCTTCTGTTTTTTTTTCTTCAGGCTCTACAGAGTTTTGTGTGTTGTTCATTTGAGCGACAATTATTCCAGAGGTTTCAGGTTCACTTGTTTTGTCCTGCAGTGAGTTAACAGCTTTAGAGAGTTCATGTTTATTTACTATGTCCTGCTGTTCGTCAACTGCTTCAGAGACGTCAGCCTCATTTTTTATGTTTCAGTAGATCCTGGACCTGCCCGGCCGCGCCCAAAATGGCGCCGGTGTAAATGGGACTCGTAACTGCTTGTTCTGTACTGGTTGCCCAACCTTGATATCACGAGATACATATGCAGTTTTGAAGCACATGGCAGAGGCTTGTCTGCTGTAGTGGGGCGCCCCTTTATCGTTTCAGTCGCCATTCCGTCCGCTTTTGCTACACTGTGCCTTTTCCGCCATTCAGCTGTTTAGCGCCCGCTCTTACGGCTACAGCGTCTCGCTCACCATGTAGTTGAGTTGCTCCCACTCTTGCGGTGCAGCGATAGGCGGCTGCCACAGGACTCTTAAAATGGCGGCCGGCTCTTCGGATTTGGGCCTGGTCCAGTAAAATGGCCCTGGGACACCTTGGAACTCGGACGCTTGTCTGCCAGGGCTTGGGTTCCATTCTCGAAAGCGTCCCCTCAGCCTTGAAGATTGTACAAAAGTCTTGGGGGCCGTCGACTCCCGCAGGCTTCCGGTGGGGAGCGGCTGCCATGATTGCTTGCGGAATGGCCACGACGGAGCTACGAGATGGTGGTGCTCTCATGGTGACGCCAGCTTCAGTCTGAAACATCCAGAAACAAGGTGGGGCTTTCATCGTTTGGGGAAAAAAAATGTTTTAATCCAATGAAAAGTGTTATTTTTAGGTCACATGACCTAGTCTTACATAATTAGGAAAAGAAAAGTAAAATGAACCAATGAAAAGTTTTATTAACAAGTCACATGACCTGTTATGCTTACGTTACGCGCTGCGCGGCGCGCTCTGGATCGTTTCCGGGAAGCTGCGCCTTGCGCACCGGAGCACTTCCGGGTGCGCTAACGCGTCGCGTCATATGACGCATTACGCGACAATGCAGGTGCAGAATATAGTCAAAATGTCTCCACCAACCAGCGGTCGGAATACAACCGCTTTCAGCAGTCCAAAAAGTTCGGTCAAATCTTAAGAGCGGGAGCAACTCAACTACATGGTGAGCGAGACGTTGTAGTCGCAAGAGCGAGCGGTAAACAGCTGAATGGCGGAAGAGGCACAGAGTACCAAAAGCGGGCGGAATGGCAACTAAAACGGTAAAGGGGCGCCCTACGACAGCGTGTCTTCAGGTGAAACGGATTGTGGGACAAGGTCCAGAATGAAAGATTCTTCAAAAAGGAAAAAATTCCTCTGGACCCCGGGAGCCGGCTGCCTATGCCGGGGGCGATCTCAGGCCTCACCAGGGCAACACGACTTGGGGAGGGGGCAGGAGCCAAGCGCCCCCTCTCAGTCCGCGCCATCTCACCGCCCCTCGGGGGCCTCCGTCAAGCGGTTTAGGGAGGCACCGTATCACATTGTTTTCCAATGCAGTCAGGTCCACAAATGGACCCCACTTACTTTGAATAGTGAAGCTGCAGCAGGTGCAAATAAGGTTTAAACAGTGTTACAAGAGCTGCTTAGAACTCTGAAGTATGGCACTCAACAACCAGGACTTATGCCATTTGTGTAAGGCAGTGACATGGAAGCAACTCAGGGACAAAAAGCATGAACGAACATTCACGTATGAAAATCTTATTTGGAGAAGGGGTAGAATCCAAACGCCCCCTGCCAGTTCGCGCCACTACACCGTATGTGGAAAATCTGAAGCCATCATTCTACAAACTCTCAACGCTTGTTATCAGTGCATGAGTTTCATGCTCGATCGATTGAGCTAGCCGGATCGGGCAATAAAAAGTATAAAATAGTTATGTAAATAGTTATTTAATAAAATGTTTTACTCTGTTTCTTTGGTGGTGTGTTGTGTATATTTATAATATTTGCATAGGGTTTGCCGTTATTTTGGGCAGTGTGGGTGGCGGAGTCGAGCTGTTTTGCAGCCCTCATGGTGTGGAGCTCAGTTCATTTCACTATTTTCGTATTTCTCATGAAGGGTTATTCCTAATGTTTGTATTTTACCGAGGTCAAAAAGAGATCGAATTAGTGGTCTACTGATTTTGCTCGATTACTTTTATTTTTTTACACGATTTTTCACTATCTGCAAAGACTAAACAGAGTATTGCGACTTTGTGCTTGTTTGTAAATAGAGAATGATCCAAAGAGAACCAATTGTAAAACAGTAAATGCTTGGATAATAATCAATCAAATGGAGAGACAAGCAGGTACGACGGATTACAACAGGGGTAAAGGTCTGAGTTAACTACCGTTCACTATCTGCAAAGAGAGAGTACTACTAAGAGAAAAGAGGGGAGTGGGGGGGGGGCAGCGTTCAAAGCACATCAGCGTGCATAAACACGAAAACGTTTTTACCTATCACGTACTTGACATTTGACAGCTTTTGATACTTGCTATTAAAAAACCATTGAAATTCACAGAAAAAACCATAGGTTATACTCCATATATAGTTAGGAATTTGCATTTACAAAACCTTGAAAATTCAATGAAAAAACCATTGGTTTTAGGCCATATATAGTTAGGGATTTGCATTTAGAAAACCTTATTTTACTCGCATAAAACCATTGAAATTCCATATATAGTTATAAGCGCTAACTATATATCGCACACCCGCAATCCACTGCTGATGATGTCACATATTACATCATTCATGACATGGTTAGTGACATCACTGATGACATCACTGATGACATCTCAAATGACATCACTGATGACATCACTGATAACATCTCATTTGACATGACTGATCACATCACTGATGATATCATTCATGTGATAATACCATGAACCTCTTCAGACTCTAATATAACCTTAGATACAATCAGTGTAAACAGACAGTCACTCATCCATGGAGTTACTCACACACCTAGTCAGTTATGCCAAAAATCAATCACACCTCCATTTTCTCAACTATACAGTTATACACACCTTACTTATTCAAACATATACTAACACATATTTACTTTACTCTCTTATACAATCTCTGATACATGTTCACAATGATCCATACAGCCACTCACACATTCACTAGCTCTTATGCACAGTTATTTATAGATGTCAACTCTCACATGTACTGTGTTTTACATATGTACTTAATTTGACATGTAGCACTGAGATATCCATTCACTCACTAATACACTCATGCACAGTCAACCGCCCATACAGCTGTTTCCACATGCAGTTGTGAATCTATACATATAGTGAATCAACTACTCACACATCTATGTACAGAGTCACACACCTCCCAGCCACCCATACACACACACTCAGTTTCCCATACAAATACTTGGACAACCAATTAATAACCCATACAGTTACTCATATAGCTACTGAACAACATATGCAGCAGTTTGTAGAACAACAGATATAATGATGCACAAATTAAAACAGTTTAGTCACTAACCCATGCACTCAGTGAGACACATTTAATCACTCACTCAATCAGTCAGTCATGCACCTAGTAAATCCTTCATCCAGACACTTATACATCCACTCATTCTTCAATATGTAAGACATATTTTAACTTTACAGAAACATACAGTCACTGGATGTTGTCATCAGTGATGTCATCAGTGATGTTATTTGAGATGTCATCAGTGTTGTCATCAGTGATGTCACTAACCATGTCATGAATGATGTAATATGTGACATCATCAGCAGTGGATTGCGGGTGCGCGATATATAGTTAACGCTTATAACTATATATGGAATTTCAATGGTTTTATGCGAGTAAAATAAGGTTTTCTAAATGCAAATCCCTAACTATATATGGCCTAAAACCAATGGTTTTTTCATTGAATATATATATATATATATATTACCTACTGGCGGTCGCCAGTAGGTAGTTATAGTTAGGATAATTTTCAATGTTAAATCTCAACATTCTATTTTGAATAACTTTGGCGCCGGTTGACGAATCTGCCTGAAATTTTCAGGAAAATGGTCTCATGGCGGTCCGGTCTTTCCCTGAAAGTTTGGGGGGGATTCGTCAAGCGGGGGCCGAGATAAAAGGGGGGTCCCAAAACGCGTTTTCCCCATGTTAATTTCCATAGGGCGGTCGATTTCACTTTTAGCTCGAACGGCTGAATGGATTTCCACCAAACTTGGCAAAATTGTAGGGACTGGTAGCCCGATGTGCCTTTGCTATGTCTCAAGATATGTGCTCCAGTGGATTTTGAGTAATTTAGGTTCAAAAAAATATATATATCTATAGCCGCGCTCCGGTGCGCGCACCGGAGAGCGCTCGAGGCGCGACACGCGACTTGCGCGCAGGAAGCTGATTGGATCTCAGTTGTCTGTAAACATTCTAAACAGTCTGGAGCGGCCGCCATCTTGTGTCTCGGTAAAATCGAGACACAAGAGGTGGCTAAAAGAAAGGGGGAAATGACAATAAGGGGGAAGAGTACACCCCCTCTGACCCCCTAGTTTTGATGTGGGGGCCATTAAAGGGCCCCGCGGGGCCTCAAAAAAAAATTATTTTTTTTCGATTTCCGCGGGGGGCGCACCCGGTACGCGTACCGGGGAGCTTACTGAGGAGCGTACTAAGGAGAAAAAAAATGACAGATTTTTTTCACAAAAAAATGCATTTTTTTATAAATTAGAGGTAGTTCTGAAAAGAACTTTTTTTTTTCTTCTTTTTGTTGTTTTATATTTTTTTGTGTTTTTTGAACTTTTTGAACTTTTTTTGGCTTTTTAAAACAATTTTATAATTTTTTTGGATTTTTGTCAAGGGAAAAACAAAAAACAGGAATTCAAAAACGGCTCAACAGGAGCAAAAAAATGTGAAAATTTAGGGACTGTCAGGGCAGCGGTGTTGCTGTTTCTTTAGGGCAATAAGTTCAACACTCTGCTCCCCATAGCAGAGCAGTTCGTTACACTCCGTGCACAGAAATTTGATGCCTGCAAACTCTGGCTGTATGTTAGGGACCATTCTTCTACGGGATGGTCCCGAAGGTGTTGCTCCACCAGTGGAGGTGCTGCCGCCATCTGTGGGTAATTTCCGTGCCAGGTCTCTGACACTCTCCCTCGCAAAGTTGTTTGGGTGTCTTCTTTTGACATGCCTGATTAAATTGGCATTACCAAAACTATATTTTTTCAGAGGATTGCCTCTGGATAAAGTACTCCCACATATTTTGCAGGTTACTTTTGGAGCGTTGACTTTTTTTTCACCTTCAGGGATGTTATAAAATTTCCAGATGAAATGGATTTTTTTCTTCTCCGTAGGAGGGTCCTCATCTACAAATGCATCTGAATCACTGCTGGATGACTCTCTTGCAGCCATTGCTGTAGATCAGGAAAGTAGGAGATGAAGATAGTACACAGAACAGCTCTTGCTCTCTCCAAGTACAAAGCAATAGTGAAGGAAATGGGTGGGGATTTCATTCTTTGTAAAAAAAACTGTTAGCAACCAATGAAAAGTGTTATTTTAGGGTCACATGACCCGACGCGCTTACGCTGCGCGCTTCGGAGCACTTCCGGTGCGTTTACGCGGCGCGAGCGGAGGCGCTTCCGGGGCGCAAACGTGGCGCGATCGTAGGCGCTTCCGGGTGCGTTTACGCGGCGCGATTTGAGGCGCTTCCGGGGCGCACATATGACGCGACCGTAGGCGCTTCTGCGTGCGTTTACGAGGCGCGAGCGTAGGCGCTTCCGAGGGCACTTACGTTGCGCGCCGAAGTGATGTCATCAAACTTTTACAGAAATGCATAATCATTTTCCTTATTAAAAAAAACTGATTTTATTTGTATAGTACGAAAAGTTTTGCATTATTATTATCTTTTCATTCATATTTTTTTTCACGAGCGACAATAGCGCTCCGGGTGCGCTTTCTGCTAAGCTCACCGGAAAGCTTACGGGAGCGCTTAGCTGAAAGCTTCTCGGAGCGCGCACCAAGAGCGCAAAAAAAAAAAATATATAAAAAAAAGAATACTTACAAAAAAACAGCAAATTGTAAAAAAAAAAAGGATACAAACTCGATATAGAAAGGAATTAGCATTTAAAAAACCTATGAAATTCACTGAAAAAACCATAGGTTTCACACCAGTTATAGTTAGGAATTAGCATTTAAAAAACCTATTAAATTCACTGAAAAAACCATAGGTTTGACCCCAGTTATAGTTAGCTGGAAATTTTACTGATATAAAACCATTGAAATTCACACGTTATAGTTAGTCGGACTCACTATAACTTGCGCGTGCAATGCACTGCTGATGACATCACATATTACATCACTCATGACATGGTCAGTGACATCACTCATGACATCACTGATGACACCATCCAGTGAATATGTGCCTTTCTGAAAAAGTAAATATTAGTGAGTAATGTTTAAATATTTAAATATATATATTAGTGTTTTACTTTGTGTATAAGTGGCTACATGTGTTGGTAAGTAGCTACATGCGTATGTATATGGGTTATTAGATGTTTCTCTTAGTATCAGTATGAGTGTCTATATGGTTTGGTGGGGGTATTACTTAGCACATAGATGCATGAGTGACTGACTCTCTGTTTCTATGTGTTTTGAAGACAGCATATGTACAGGACTGTATGGGTGGATGAGTGTCTATATGTGTTTGTTAGTGAGTGAATGACTGTCTCACTAGTGTCTTTATCAGTAACTACATATGTTTTAATCTAGTATATATGAATATTGATGTATATAAGTGAGTATATGTGAGAGTAAGAGATTGTAAGAGTTCCTGTTTAAATAAGTATGTGTTTCTATAAGTGATTGTTTAAGAGAATAAATATGTGTAATTTTAAATAGAAGTAAGGTGGAAGTGTGTGTATAACTCTATATTCAAATAAATGGATGTCCAATAGTTTATTTGCACGTGTGAATATGTGTGTGAGTAACTTTTGGATGAATGTCGGTGTGTAACAGGATGTATAGGTGTATCACTTCATATGATGAGTGAGTATATGTATGAGTGACTATATAAAACTATTGGTGAATGAGTGGATGTGTATATAGATAGTGGAATTACTGAATTGCTTGTTGTAACTGATATAGGTATCTCCATTTTTTTAAAAATTTCAGTTTCTATTTTTGAATATGTGTCTCAAGGGTTACATTATAGTGAAAGGAGGTCTGTCACTATGTCACAAGGATGGTGTCATGAGTGATGTCACTGACCATGTCATGAGTGATGTAATATGTGATGTCATCAGCAGTGCATTGCACGCGCAAGTTATAGTGAGTCCGACTAACTATAACGTGTGAATTTCAATGGTTTTATATCAGTAAAATTTCCAGCTAACTATAACTGGGGTCAAACCTATGGTTTTTTCAGTGAATTTAATAGGTTTTTTAAATGCTAATTCCTAACTATAACTGGTGTGAAACCTATGGTTTTTTCAGTGAATATATATATATATATATATATATATATATATATATATATATATATATATATATATATATTCACTGAAAAAACCATAGGTTATAGACCATATATAGTTAGGAATTTGCATTTACAAAACCTTGAAAATTCACTGAAAAAACCATAGGTTAGAGACCATATATAGTTAGCTGGACATTTTATTGACATAAAACCAATGAAATTCCATATATAGTTAGTTGCACTAACTATATATCGCGCACCCGCAATCCACTGCTGATGATGTCACATATTACATCATTCATGACATGGTCAGTGACATCACTGATGACATCACTGATGACATCTCAAATGACATCACTGATGACATCACTGATGACATCTCAAATGACATCACTGATTACATCATCTAGTGTCTGTGTGTTTTTGTAAAGTTTAATTATGTTTTACATATTGAAGAATGAGTGGATTTATGGAAGACTGAGTGTGTGTGTGGCTGGCTGGGAGGTTTGTGACTCTGTGCATATCAATGTGTACTTGTATCAGTGATTGTATAAGAGAGTAAGTATGTGTTAGTATATGTGTGAAAAGTATGGTGTTCTGTGTTTAACTGTATAGATGAGGAAATCGAAGTGTGATTGATTCTTCACAGGACTGACTAGGTGTATGAGTGCATATGATAGTCTTGTAATAATGAGTGACTGTATGTATGAGTGATTGTATGGTGAATGAGTGAATGTGTGTGTAGACGTAGGAATCAGTGAGTGCGTATGTAGTAACTGATATTGGTGTGTCATGATGTCATCAGTGATGTAATTTGAGATGTCATCAGTGATGTCATCAGTGATGTCATTTGAGATGTCATCAGTGATGTCATCAGTGATGTCACTGACCATGTCATGAATGATGTAATATGTGACATCATCAGCAGTGGATTGCGGGTGCGCGATATATAGTTAGTGCAACTAACTATATATGGAATTTCATTGGTTTTATGTCAATAAAATGTCCAGCTAACTATATATGGTCTCTAACCTATGGTTTTTTCAGTGAATTTTCAAGGTTTTGTAAATGCAAATTCCTAACTATATATGGTCTATAACCTATGGTTTTTTCAGTGAATTTCATTGGTTTTTTAAAAGCTAATATCTATAGCTGTAAAATATATTCTTTATTACGTGACGTATCACGTAGCCACGTGAGACGCCTCATGACGCGTCGCATAACCGTGACGTATCGGCTCTGCAGCGCAAACAAAACCCGTAACGTAAGCGTGCCGGAGCACGCTTACAGATATATATTTTTTTTTTAACCTTAATTAGACAAAATCCACACGTGCACATATCTTGAGGCCTTGCAAAGGCACATCAAACAAACAGTCCCTACAATTTTGTCAAGTTTGCTGGAAATCTATTCCCTTAAATTTTTTTTTACTGTTTCTCTTGGTTTTCCCCTTGTTACGCTTACCGGGACGCTACCCGGTACGCGAACCGGACGCTCCAAAAACACAAGATGGCGGACTCCCGTTACGCTGCCGGTTAGCTGCCCGGTTCGCGTACCGGGAAGCGTCTCTACCGCGAAAAATCGCGGGGGACTTTAATATCCCCCTCATCAATCCTAGGGGGTCAGGAGGGGTTTACCTTGCCCCCTGTCCTTCATTTCCCCCTTCTTTTTTCACCACATCTTGTCTCTCGAACCTACCGAGAGACAAGATGGCGGCCGCTCCGGACTGTTTACAATGTTGACAGCTACGCTGCCGGTTAGCTGCCCGGTTAGCTGCCCGGTGAGCTGCCCGGTTCGCGTACCGGGACGCGCCTCTACGGCGTAAAATCGCAAAAAAATTACTTTATTTTTTTTTGCCCCGCGGGGCACTTTAATATCCCCCTCATCAATCCTAGGGGGTCAGGAGTGGTCTACCTTGCCCCCTTTCCTTCATTTCCCCCTTCGTTTTTCACCACATCTTGTCTCTCGATCGTACCGAGAGACAAGATGGCGGGCGCTCCGGACTGTTTAGAATGTTGACAGACACCGGAGAGCCAATCAGCTTCGCTTCGTGAAGTTCCGTTACGCGTCAGGTACGCAAACCGGGGCGCTAACCGGAGCGCTGTCACAGATATATATTTTTTTTTAAACGTTAATTTCTCAAAATCCACTGGAGCACATATATTGAGACATAGCAAAGGCACGTCGGGCAAACCATATCTACAATTTTGCCAAGTTTCATGTAAATCTATTCAGCCGTTCGAGCTAAAAGTGAGTCCAACCGCCCTATGGAAAAATGACTGGGAAAAACGTGTTTTGGGACCCCCCTTGTTTCTCGGCCCCCCCTTGACGAAACCCCCCCAAATTTTCAGGGGCTGCTCAGAAACGAAATGTGCCATTTTCCTGAAAATTTCAGCCAATTCCGTCCACAAACGCCAAAGTTATTAGACATAGAATTTTCAGAAATCCCATAGAGAAAAAATCCTAACTATATATACCCACTGGCTATCGCCAGTAGGTAATATACATATATAAACATATATAATCTGCATATCTATATAAATATAAATGCATGCATACATATACATATATGCATACATATGCATGTTATTTACATGAAAGTTTTAAAAACACTAATAAAAGCAAAGCTAAAAAGCCACCTCATTACAAACAGAATGGCTTTAACTTAAACGACGGCGAGATCTATTGCATTTTCAATGCTTGTTTTTTTTGGTTCTATCAAGAAGGCATTCAGATGTTTCACACATTTGCCATAAATTCTGAATGTTAGCACTCTAGTTGCTCATTAGATCACTGTAGTAAAGCTAGTGCTCACCAGGGAAGTCTGCTGCTAATCATGGTTTGCAGCCATTTTCCCGCATTTTTTATCCCGCAGACTTTCAGTCCGCATACCATTATCCCGCAAGGTCATTGACCTCGCATACCATTATCCCGCATTTTTTCAAAACGCATGTGCATTTATTGCGCATGCCTTTACAAAGAATTACGTTTTAAAGGCATGTATGGTAAATGCATTTGCGTTGTGAAAACCACGATGACGAGAGAGGTAAGTGGGTTTGTGTTAATTTTTTCGTGGGTTAGTGATTGTGTAGTGTAGTGTAGTGTTGTGTAGTGTAGTGTTGTGTTAATGTAGTGTAGAGTTGTGGTGGTTGTTTAGTGTAGGGTCATGCTGGGGGTAGTGTTTTAGGGTTTAGGGTTGTGTTGTAGTGTTTGCGTAGTGTAGGGTCATGCTGAGGGTAGTGTTTTAGGGTTTAGGGTAGTGTTGTAGTGTTTGCATAGTGTAGGGTCATGCTGGGGGTAGTGTTTTAGGGTTTAGGGTTGTGTTGTAGTGTTTGCGTAGTGTAGGGTCATGCTGGGGCTAGTGTTTTAGGGTTTAGGGTAGTGTTGTAGTGTTTGCGTAGTGTAGGGTCATGCTGGGCGTAGTGTTTTAGGGTTTAGGATAGTGTTGTAGTGTTTGCGTAGTGTAGGGTCATGCTGGGGGTAGTGTTTTAGGGTTTTGGGTAGTGTTGTAGTGTTTGCGTAGTGTAGGGTCATGCTGGGGTGTGGTATTTTAGGGTTTAGGGTAGTGTTGTAGTGTTTGCGTAGTGTAGGGTCATGCTGGGGGTAGTGTTTTAGGGTTTTGGGTAGTGTTGTAGTGTTTGCGTAGTGTAGGGTCATGCTGGGGGTAGTGTTTTAGGGTTTTGGGTAGTGTTGTAGTGTTTGCGTAGTGTAAGGTCATGCTGGGGTGTAGTGTTTTAGGGTTTTGGGTAGTGTTGTAGTGTTTGCGTAGTGTAGGGTCATGCTGGGGTGTAGTGTTTTAGGGTTTTGGGTAGTGTTGTAGTGTTTGCGTAGTGAAGGGTCATGCTGGGGGTAGTGTTTTAGGGTTTTGGGTAGTGTTGTAGTGTTTGCGTAGTGTAGGGTCATGCTGGGGGGTAGTGTTTTAGGGTTTTGGGTAGTGTTGTAGTGTTTGCGTAGTGTAGGGTCATGCTGGGGGTAGTGTTTTAGGGTTTTGGGTAGTGTTGTAGTGTTTGCGTAGTGTAGGGTCATGCTGGGGGTAGTGTTTTAGGGTTTAGGGTAGTGTTGTAGTGTTTGCGTAGTGTAGGGTCATGCTGGGGGTAGTGTTTTAGGGTTTAGGGTAGTGTTGTAGTGTTTGCGTAGTGTAGGGTCATGCTGGGGGTAGTGTTTTAGGGTTTAGGGTAGTGTTGTAGTGTTTGCGTAGTGTAGGGTCATGCTGGGGGTAGTGTTTTAGGGTTTAGGGTAGTGTTGCAGTGTTTGCGTAGTGTAGGGTCATGCTGGGGTGTAATGTTTTAGGGTTTTGGGTAGTGTTGTAGTGTTTGCGTAGTGTAGGGTCATGCTGGGGGTAGTGTTTTAGGGTTTAGGGTAGTGTTGTAGTGTTTGCGTAGTGTAGGGTCATGCTGGGGTGTAGTGTTTTAGGGTTTTGGGTAGTGTTGTAGTGTTTGCGTAGTGTATGGTCATGCTGGGGGTAGTGTTTTAGGGTTTAGGGTAGTGTTGTAGTGTTTGCGTAGTGTAGGGTCATGCTGGGGGTAGTGTTTTAGGGTTTAGGGTTGTGTTGTAGTGTTTGCGTAGTGTAGGGTCATGCTGGGGGTAGTGTTTTAGGGTTTAGGGTTGTGTTGTAGTGTTTGCGTAGTGTAGGGTCATGCTGGGGGTAGTGTTTTAGGGTTTAGGGTAGTGTTGTAGTGTTTGCGTAGTGTAGGGTCATGCTGGGGTGTAGTGTTTTAGGGTTTTGGGTAGTGTTGTAGTGTTTGCGTAGTGTAGGGTCATGCTGGGGGTAGTGTTTTAGGGTTTAGGGTAGTGTTGTACTGTTTGTGTAGTGTAGGGTCATGCTGGGGGTAGTGTTTTAGGGTTTAGGGTAGTTTAGTTGTTTAGTGTATGCTAAAGGCATATTTGTTCTAAAAGATTTCGTTATTTTAATTTGCGGCCTAATAGTACATGCGTTATTTTTTTTGCGGACTGATGGTATGTGGGATTTCGTCATATATTCGCTAATCATACTTTCTATGGCAAAATGAACCCCCTCATTTTGTTCCTTTTTAAATTAAATGTTTTTAGAGTTACCACTTTATTCCAATCAAGATGGCTTCAGGTGTGCCATACCTTTGTAATAAGTAGGACTGTTAGCACTCTAGTTGTTCTTTAGAACACTCTGGGACATGGAATGGAATGGAATGGAATGGAATGGAATGGAATTGGATTTATAGAGCGCATGGCTGCCCTTGAGCGTCCCAGCGCTTAAAGCAAATGATAACAGAGCGAGATGAGGAAGAAAAGGTTTAGGAAGCTTTGGGGAAAAGGAAGGTTTTAAGTGACTTTCTGAACTTAAGGTATGAAGGTTCCTTCCGTAGGTCCCTGGGCAGGGCATTCCACTTTTTCGCTGCGTTCAGCGAGAAGCGACGACCTCCCGTGCGGGCCTTCCTTACTCTAGGAGTAACGGCCAGGTATTCTTCATCAGAACGGAGGGCACGAGTGGCTTTGTAGGGACGAATCAATCCCCTGAGGGCTGGGGGGCCGTTACCTTGGAGGGATTTATATGCGATACAAAGTGATTTGAAGGAAATTCGCTCCTGGATTGGAAGCCAGTGCAAGGCTCTAAGCAGGGGCTTAGCTGAAACCCCTCTCGGGACTCCCATAAGAAGCCTGGCTGCGGCATTCTGGACCCGCTGCAAGATGTTAATCGTGGCCAGGGGTGCCGCCAGGAGGAGGGCATTGCCATAATCCAGTCTGGCCAGGATTAGGCCCTGAATCAGAAGTTTTCTTGATTCGAAGGGGAGCAGGGGGAGGACCTTCCTTACGGCCCGCAAGGATCCGAAGCATCCTCCGGCCACCTTCTGCGCATGGGTCTTAAAGGTGAGTTGGGGTTCAAACCAGACCCCGAGACTCTTGACTTTCTCCTTTGGGGGTGGTGGGTCCCCCATACAGGGAGGCCAATGGTCGGAGGACAGAGATGGAAGTGGGTGACCCATGACCATGATCTCGGTCTTTGCTCCATTGAGTTTAAGTTTGGAGGCAGTCATCCAGGAGAAGATAGCTGACAAACAACCTGGCAAATCAGATGAGTGTCCCCTTTGTTGTGAAAGCGAGACGATGAGTTGCGTATCGTCCGCGTAGCTAACAGATTTGATCCCGAAGGGGGCTACTGCCTCCTCTAACGGGGCCATGTAAACATTGAACAGTGTGGGGCTCAGGGAGGAGCCCTGCGGCACCCCACACTGCAAGGGGACAGGTTTGGACATTGAGCCATTCTCCCAAATCCTGAACGATCTTTTATCAAGGAAGGACTCGAGCCATCTAAGAGCCGACCCTGTAATACCAACCTTGGCAAGACGCTGAACCAAGGTTGGGTGGTCGACGGTATCGAATGCAGCGCTTAGATCCAGGAGGATCAGAGCTGCAGATCCCCCTGAATCCAAGATGCATCTTGCTTCTTCAGTAGCCACCAGAAGGGCAGTGTCTGTACTCTGACCCGGGCGGAAACCAGTTTGGGAGTCGCTCAGAAGACCATTCTTTTCCAAATAGTCTGAGAGCTGCCTATTCACCAACTTCTCAGCCACTTTACCCATTCCTGGAAGCAAGGAAATTGGGCGGTAGTTGGCCAAGTCCAGGGGGTCTAATCCAGGTTTCTTAAGAAGTGTTTTAATTTTAGCTTGTTTCCAGCTAGGGGGAACAATGCCTGTGGCGAATGAGGTATTTAGGAGCTCTGTGGCCTTAGGTGAGATCGTCCCTACAATTTGTTTAAGGATGTGCATAGGGGCTGGGTCAGAGGGAGAGCCACTTTTTATAATTGTTAACGTGTTACTGAAGTCATCCCTGGTGATAGTACTGAAGGCCTCGAGCTGAGGACAGGGAGACACGGGGGTAGCGGCCTCTCTCGAGAGTAGGGTGGGCATTAGGGGCAGGCTATCTAGGATTTTTTTGAATTTTGCTGTCGAAAAATTCCGCTAACTGGTCACATCTTAGTTCGGGGTCCCTGTGTGTGGTTATAGGGACAGGGATTTTGAGCAATTGATTAACAATTTTAAAAGTTTCCCTAGAGGAGTTAGCTGATGTTTCTATTTTCTCCTTAAAGAATTCTACTTTAGCTTTCTGCCGTGCAGCTTTGTAGAGTCTAAGAGCGGCCTGGTAGGGGGTCTTAGTAAGAGTTGACCAATCTTTCCTCCACTTCCTTTCTAATTTCTTACAGGATTTCCTAAGGTCTCTCAGATCAGTTGTAAACCAGGGGGATTTAAAGGTACTGCTCTTTTTAGTTTTTGCCATTGGGCTATAGTTGGGCTACATCTGGTTGATATTTGGGCTACATTTGTTTTTTTTGTCTCTGGTGGCCATCTTTGGGCTACATTGGGCTACATTGGGCTACATTGGGCTACATTTGGGCTCCAACATATATATAGCCCAATTTAGCCCAATATATATTTTTCAAAGTTAATTTTCGTAAAAACCACTGGAGCCTATATCTTGAGACATAGCAAAGGCACATCGGGCTACCAGTCCCTACAATTTTGCCAAGTTTGGTGTAAATCCATTCAGCCGTTCAGGCTAAAAGTGAGGCCAACCGCCCTATGGAAAATTGCATGGGAAAAACACGTTTTGGGACCCCCCTTTTTTCTCGGCCCCCCCTTGACGAAACCCCCCCAAATTTTCAGGGGCTGCTCAGAAACAAAATGTTCCATTTTCCTGAAAATTTCAGCCAATTCTGTCCTCAAACGCCAAAGTTATTCGACATAGAATTTTCAAAAATCCCATAGGAAAAAAATCCTAACTATATATACCTACTGGCTATCGCCAGTAGGTAATATATATATATATATATATATATATATATATATATATATATATATATATATATATATCAACACTGGTTTCCACAACAATGAAACAGACTCATTCCAGCCGCAGCACTGCCAAGAAACAGGAGACCCAGATTTCCCTGAGTAAATGCTTTATTCTGCAACGGACAGCATACGTTTCGGCCTCCCAGAGGCCTTGGTCACATGGCGCCTTAGAGGCGGCAGCCGAAATTTAAAGTGCAAGTGCAAGTGAAATAAACAATTTCATTGGGTGTCAGTTTGTAAGCACTAAAAACATAGTAAAAATACTAAATTTTTTCCTTATTTTCGTTGTACTTCATGGACAAAAACAGTATTGGGATAAATCCCTATAGCGATAATGTTTTACATAAACAAAACCTCATGAATCGTTAAGCGTGACATTTGTAAATTGGCGCATGCCCCAACTAATTTACGTTGGTAAGAATCACATGTATTAGTGCAAAGAATAGCAAAATAAATAATTATTTAGCTATAAATATATATAAAATATATATAAGAAATACATGAAATTCATTGCATGTCCTAAAAGTTGGCCTAAAATCCAATTCTTTATATATATTAAAAGAATGAATTAAAATCAATACTGTTCAGATGTATTTAAACTCTAGTTGACTATTAAATATTAAAACAGTCAACCAACATCTCTTCCAGTGGCCGTCACTCAATGGTTAAACTATAAATATTCATTATGCCTATGTACAGTTTTGTAATTTTGCATCCCATATTACGACACCCACATGAATGAATAAGTGAAGAAAATGATAAAGTGCTGATAGTGTCTTGATAGTGTGTACAGTAAACGGTAGGGTATATGATCAATGAAAAACAGCATTTTTTAAAAAACACATACCAAATACTAGTTACATTTTTTTGAGGGTAACTTGCTTTTTATATTAAATTAAAACTATGTTGACAAATAGATTTAAAAACAATATTTTTACATAAATTTGTGTTTTATGAATGAGATGTTGTTCAGACTGATCCCAGTCTGTCATCCTAACACACATAGTGGCAAATTCTCCAGACCAACAGATGGTTTCAACTCAAGAACAACCAATCTTACAAAAACAACTAGTTGGTATTTCATAGGTTGCATTTCATTTGTTTGTAAGATGGTTTTAAAAGATAACGTTGATAACACAAACCAACCAGCATTCAGATATCTCTATGGCATGTTTAGGAGATAATATGTGCTTCAGAGACAGGTGTAAAAATCTTCCGAGGCATTAAGTCCCTGTGGTGCTTTGCTTTCCAACATCAAAATGTATCTTGTTTCTAAAATTCTGAGTGCAGCATCCCTATTGCCTCCTCTTTTCAGAGGGTCTATTCAGTCAATGGCATAGTACTTCAGGAGAGCACTGTTGTTGTTGTGATATTCCTTGAAGTGTCTAGCCACTGGATATGAAGAATCATTAGTATTAATAGCCCTCAAATGTTGGAGAACCCGTTTGTGGACTTGCAGCTTTATATATATATTGACTGAAAAAACCATAGGTTTCAGGGCTGTTCTAGTTAGCTGAACATTTCACTCGTACAAAACTATTGAAATTTCTCCATTATAGTTAGTTCTGCTAACTATAACTTGCGCACCCACAATCCACTGTTGATGATGTCATATATTACACCATTCATGACATGATCAGTGACATCACTGATGACATCACTGATGACATCTCAAATGACATCACTGATGACATCATTGAAGGTTTCATCCATGTGACAATCAGAGACACGTCATCATACACTAGTATAACCTTTCATCACTCACTGTAAAATACAGAGTACCATATTTAAATCCATTGACACACCAACACAAGTTTCTAAAAACCCACTCAGTGATTCCTAGATCTACACACACATCTAATCACTTACATTTAGATTCACTCATACATGCTGTCAATGATCAATAGAACACTATAAAATATACTTATACACCTATATCGACATTACACACCAGCACACATCCTATTCACTTGTGCAGTCATCTGATAAAGGTATGACTGGGTTGGTATCTAGAGGTTGGTGATCCTTCTGGGGAATCTGTGATAGGTTTTCTGTTGTATCCATGTAAGAGTCCCACCAAAAGACCAAAAACCATTCAAGGTCCTACAGATATGTCAGATATGTGAAGTCTCTTGTTGACTCAGTATGTGGGCTCCCTTAGGCCATATTGAATGTCTTTGTGCGTTAGGTCCAAATGAAGGACCAAGAACCACTTGTGCTACTCATTAGTAGCTGCTTGAATTCATCAGAGAAGGCAATGCGGTTTCTGTCCGTGAACATGGATTATGTGAAGCATTTGACCGCCAACAGGATCCCTAAATATGCTGTAATACGGGGTCAAACAGGTCACCTAGAGCAAAGAACATGTCTTTCGGTCCATAATACGGCTCATTGTGAACTCTCCACCACTACCCCACCCCCCACACACAATAATACCTCTGTAAACATTCTTGGTAGACGGAAGTTGGTTCTGATGTCAGACACAGTTTCATTTCGAACAGACAGGCTCAGTTTCAAAGTTAGTGCTGTGAAACCATTACTATAGGCATTTCACTTGAGCGTGTAAGTTAACGGCGCTATACTTACTGATTGCTCTTGATTACCATTTCTCCAAACCAATCACAAATACTATCTCAGAATCAGAAGGATGCGATTTGAGGGTCTGCTTCCAGCCAAATCAATAACTTACAGCTTGTATAAGATCACAGTAGTGGGGGTTTAGCCCACCGCACTATTTTACACACGCTGAGGTTTATTTAAAGTCCATTGCCACGACCTCCCGCATTGTTGTCTTTTCAGCTGCTGTCAAGACTGTCAAAGTTGATGCTCTTTCTTTAATGCCCGTGAGCTGAATGTCGCAAGTTCCCACTGCCTCACCCAATCCTTCCAGCAACATACACAGTTAGCAAATATCCGCAGAAATTCTTTCCTAAATTCATCGAGATCATACAAAATTGGGTTGTTTCCAGTTACAAGGGCATGGACCAAGACGCTGCATCTCCACTTAAGTATCACCAATGTTAGAACTGGCTATTTCTGGTTGGCTAAGGCTGACGCCAAAGCTAGGCAGAAACCACCATTCTAGTCAGGGCAAGGAAGTCACTCACCAAGATAACCCCTGCTCACCCCCTTGGTAGCTTGGCACAAGCAGTAAGGCTAAACTCAGAGGCAATGTGTAAAGCATTTGCGCCAGCACACAACAGCAACAACATACTAGGCACACCACAAAAGGAACTCCACACAAGGTTATTATAAAATAACTTTTGTATTGTCAAAACACATCAGATAGTATCACACAATATACATGGTGCCAACTGGCACGGGCAATATTCACAAGGGATTATGTACAAGACAGGGCCACTTGTGCCACTGTCAGAATCAGCACTTAGTTGAAATGAAATACTGTCAGAAATTAGAATAAAAGAATATAAAATCACTGTAGCACAAAGTAACAGTTATAAATCACATCCAGTAACTACTGGGAACAGGTAGCAGGACCTCACTAGGACCACCGGTACTAAAAAGAACAACCACCTAATTATCACACAGCATTTAGGGGTCTAGGAAAGGACACATTACCCATGATGCATAAATATACATTCAGAGGAGTAGTAAAGAGAAACACATGATGCATAAACCTACACATTCAGCGGTGTTAAGAATAAGGCACATGATGCATCACAAACACAATCAGAGGTGCAACGCTAGGAGGCACATGACGCCTAAAACATTCAGAGGTGCAGCGCAGGAAAGAAAGGAAGACACATGATGCATGAAAACATTCAGAGGTGTGAGGAAGGAAAAAAGCACATGATGCATAAACCTACACAATCAGCGGTGTTCAGAACAAAGCACATGATGCAAAAAAAATACATTCAGATGTGCAGCGCAAGAAGACACATGATGCCTAAAACATTCAGAGGTGCAGCGCAGGGAAAAGGAAGACACGTAATGCATAAAAACATTCAGAGGTGCCAGAGCAATAGAATAGCGCAAGAATCACATGATGTCTAAAAACATTCAGAGGTGCAGGAATAACACATGATGCAAGAGAACACATTCAGAGGTGCAATAACCATACAATTGCGCAAAAACTCACATAAGCCACTACCTGTGGCAGTCCCTAGGCCAACTGGCCTTGTTGGGGCTAAGAGGCCCTGAGTCTCAATGTCAGGGTGCGCTGCCATGCAGCGCCAGTCTCAAGAAAAGAAAGCCTAAACCTGAGCCTAAACCTGAACCTAAACCTAAGCCTGACCGTCCTGACTTGATCTGACTCGATCTGAGGCAGTCGCTCCCGACGCTCCCTGCTCCACTACCGGTGTCTTGGCGATTGGCTGCACTGTGGTATCGTAGCACTTTGCTGCTTCTCTGCTAACTTCACCACCTAATAGCATCAATTGCATTTATTTGTCTGTTTTCATTATAATTTCTGTAACGCTGTTACATTTATTTGCCTGCTTGACTGTAATTTGTATAACTCTGTGAGCGCATAGCCCACATCGTGCACACTGAGTGTTTGTACCTCTGGGACTTCGAGGCGCTTTCTGGGAAGGCTGCATTGCTGGCAATATTCTTGCCTGTGCCCCAATCTCGCCCTGCCTCGATCCTAGTCTGCTGCCATTTTGTTGTTGTTTGTTGCCTCCCAGCCCGCCTCTCACCCCGCTCCCACCTCCCTGCTGAACCTCCCTTGCCCCTCCCCCTCCACTATCTACATATGACAGATGCTTTTGCGCGCAGCATTCACACGCAGCGGTCGCGCCCCATGCGCACCAAAGGTGCACCTAAGGTAAGCCCGTCTACGCCCGTTCGCGCCTGGACCGCGCCCAGCGCCAAACCCCCTGGTCCTTGCAAAACCCACTCCAACCGCATTACGTATGACACTGCTACCCTCTTTGCCCTGAACCCTAGCCGCACACCACAATGCTGCGTAGCTGCCCCAGGACAAATCCATGGCCCTTTCGCCTACCACCTCTGCAAGTTTACCTGCATCAGGACCCTCACCAAATCCTCTTCCACCAAACACCACCTAAAGTGCATCCAAATCAACACCCGCTCGATCCACAGACATGCCACTGAACTCTGGGACCTACTCGACACTACATCACCGGACGTCGCCTTTCTTACAGAAACCTGGATGAACGCCTCCTCAGCGCCCGACATCGCCATAGCCATCCCAGAGGCTTACAAGATCATCCAAAAAGACAGCTCCAACCAAACAGGAGGAGCATCGCCATCATCCATAAGAACACCATCCGCATCACGACCAGTTCCGATGACAACCTCACAACCACCGAACACCTTCACTTCCAGAACCACACCGACCCCAAGACCACACTTAGAGGCACCCTCATGTACAGACCACCAGGAACCCGCACACAATTCAGCAAAGACATCACTGACTTCATCAGCCCACATGTCCACACCTCCGAGAACTACATTCTATTGGGAGACCTCAACTTCCACCTGGAAAAGAAAAATGACAGCAACACCACCACCCTTCTGGACAACCTGGCCAATCTCGGACCCAAACAACTTGTTGACATCCCCACCCACTTAGCCGGACACACGCTCGACCCTATCTTCACCTCCAGCAAACACATCATATTTGAGCACACCACAGCTCTCCACTGGACGGACCAAAGCTGCGTTCACTTCAGCTACAAAAAGACCATGACCCACAACCCCCCACAACCTATCCCTCGAAGAAACTGGAACAAAATCACCACCAACCAACTCTTCACATCGCTTAACCAAAACCCTCCTGCCATATCATCGGACCCAAACCAAGCTGCCACCAAATTCACACAATGGATCACCGATAGCGCTGACGAAATAGCGCCCTTGAAAAAGCACCAGATCAAACAAGGTAGCAAAAAGGCCTCCTGGTTCAGCGATGACCTTAAGAAATCCAAGAAGTTATGTCGTACTCTCGAGAAAGAGACCAAGGACAACTTGACCACCTTCAAGGACGCCACCCGCAAACACCACCAATTAATCCGATCCACCAAGAAATCAGCATTCAAGGATCGACTCGACAACAACGCCCACAACAGCAAGGAACTATTCAACATCGTCAAAGAATTTACCAACCCCACCGCCAGCACCAATGACATCACTCCCTCCCAAGACGTCTGGGACTCTTTATCCTCTTTCTTCCACAACAAAATCGCCGACATACATAACAGCTTTGAAAACCAGTCCGAAGAACAGTCAACTCCACCCACGTCCGCACCAAAACAGCACTCTCACTACTGGAGACACCATCTGCCTGATGAACTCCATCCACTCAGGCTCACCAACCGACGTATGTCCCCATCACATCTTCAACAAAGCAGACTCTATTATCGCACCCCACCTCCGCAATGTCATCAACTGTTCCTTCAACTCTGCTACCTTCCCGGAAAACTGGAAACATGCCGAACTCAGCGCCCTTCTGAAGAAACCCACAGCAGACCCCTCTGAACTTAAGAACTACCGCCCCATATCACTCCACCCATTCCCTGCCAAAGTCATTGAGAAAGCCATCAATAATCAGCTCGCCGCCTTTCTTGAATCCAACAATTCACTCGATCCCTCACAATCCGGCTTCCAAGCCAAACACAGCACCGAAACCACCCTCATCGCTGCCACAAACGACATCCGAACGCTACTGGACAACGGAGAAACAGTTGCCCTCATCCTACTTGACCTTTCCGCCGCCTTCGACACAGTCTGTCATAGCACCCTCATACAACGCCTCAGCAACGTCAGAATACAAGGAAAAGCGCTGGACTGGATCATCTCGTTCCTCGCCGGAAGAAACCAGAGATTCCGCCTCCTCCCATTCAAATCGAAGGCCACCAAAGTCATCTGCGGCGTACCACAAGGATCATCACTCAGTCCCACCCTCTTCAACGTTTACATGAGTCCCCTCGCACCCATCGCGCGACAACACAACCTCAACATCATCTCCTACGCCGACGACACCCAGCTGTTCCTCCCCCTCACCCAAACACCGCCAAAACCAATCTAAATGAAGGAATGAAAGAAGTAGCCGAATGGATGAAGAACAGCCGCTTAAAACTAAACTCGGACAAAATGGAAGTCCTCATCTTAGGATCACCTCCCTCTGCCTGGGACAACTCATGGTGGCCACCGGCCCTGGGTACAGCACCCATACCAACAGATCACGCACGTAACCTGGGCTTCATCCTAGATTCCTCCCTCTCGTTGACCAGACAAGTCAACGCCGTCTCATCTTCATGCTTTAACATCCTACATATGCTCAAAAAAATCTTCTGTTTGATCCCCACCGAAACAAGAAAGACGGTCACCCACGCACTGGTCACCAGCCGGCTGGATTATGGAAATACCCTATACGCCGGAACCACAGCCAAACTTCAGAAAAATCTCCAACACATCCAAAACGCCTCAGCCAGACTCATACTGGACATCCCCCGTCAAGCTCACATTTCCGCCCACCTGAAAGACCTCCACTGGCTCCCTGTCAACAAGAGAATAACATTCCATCTCCTCACCCACGCACACCAGGCCCTCTACGACCTAGGACCCGATTGCCTCAAAACTCGACTGTCCTTCTACACACCCAGCCACCAACTACGCTCATCCAATCAAGCCCTCGCCGCAATTCTGCGCATCCAGAGATTCACCATGGAAGGAAGATCCTTTTCCTACTTAGCGGCCAAAAACTGGAATTCTCTCCCCACCCACCTCCGCCTTACACAGAGCCACCTCTTCTTCAGAAAGCAGCTAAAAACCTGGCTATTCGATAAGTAATACACCCACCCTCCCTCAAGCGCCTTGAGACCCTCTGGGTGAGTAGTGCGCTATACAAATTCCTGAACTTGAACTATCACAAGATAAACGCCAGTCTAGACTGCGCATCGGGAAAAATTTCCGGACCACACATGAAGTGTAAGGTGCACTGTGTTAAAAATATTTGAGCCTTCCGAGGATCTCCATTGAATCGATCAGGTGGTCAAGAAATGAATTACTGGGGACAAGAAATGAAAAACTTGGTTGGTGACTTTTGATTGAGAACCTGACGACTCACTTGAACTTCCTTCAAATACTTCAAACTAGGACTTGATGCTATATTACTTATCCTTAAGGTCAAATGTGTAGTCTCCTTTCTTAACTCTCTATTCTCTTCTCTAACCGATATTAATTCTCTCTGTATACTTTCTAAAATTTCCCCTAACTTCTTTAAATCTAAACGTTCCGCCATTCTGCTCAGATGCTAATTTATACGTTGCATTTCCCTCCCGTCAAGACTGTCAGAGTCGATGCACTTTCTTCAATGCATGGGAGCTGAATATCGCAAGTTCCCCCTGCCTCACCCAAGCCTACCAGCAACATACACATTTAGCATGATTGCTGACAAGGCCCGGGGGAAGGGGATGGGAAAGAGAAGAGACTGCCACTATACGTCTGATTCTTTCTTCAGCTTCAGACTTCCTCTTTTTCTAATCTCCTTACTTTGCTGGCTTGCATTCTGCTGTAAAAGAATTTATTGTTAACATCTATGCTGTATGTTATTACCTCTCTGTGTACCTACCCAAAGCTGTAGTGACTTTTGCTCCCTTCTATTGTTTGTGTATGTAGCTTTTGAGCTGCAACTAAGAATATGAATTCCTAAGTCCTTAAAGAGTGTCTAGCCGTATTACTGCTGTTCTTTATATCTTTTCAGGCTTCCTCCCCTATTGTCTGCACAGCTGTTGCATTGAAGAAATTCTAAGGTAAGTGTTCTAAATCACACTGAAACTCGTTTGCCTCACCTAAAACCTTTTCATAGTTTATTTTTTACACTGTAGTTATTTCTTGCCGTAATGCGCTTCCTATGAGTTGCTTCACTCCTAGAAAATGCCTATCATAATCTTTTTCAGCTTTGTGTTTTCTTCGAGGTGGTATTTTCTACTCTCGCTCCCTTAATGACTTGTGCTGTCTTTGAATGTTTGTTAGTTGTCCTTTTTAACTGCTCTAACGAGGATGCCCAGTATCTGGTCCACTAGCTCTATGCATATGTGTAAAAAATGGGTAGCACTCAGAAATACATTGCGCGCATGCTCCACTCGCAAATAAACATCGGAACAGTCTTACTTGTCTCCTTCCGACTTCAGGAATACTCCGCAGCTTTGTGACAGTAAATTTATTTAGACGCAACACTTATCCCTAGCTAAGCTTCATGACAACTCACAAGAAACGTCAGTTTTCTCCTCAGGTATCAGGTGAAGTGCAAAGACAGAGACAGGGAAAAATTCAGAATACCACTGAAACAGGAGGTATACACTGCTACTACCGTACGTGAGACATGACGTGACATTTTGCTACTTTTCTATCCCTCCCTCGTTTACTCTCCATTACTCTTAGTCTTAATCAGGATCTACATTCCTTTTCTAACACAACCTCGCAATCCCTCCCACAGCCATATAGCAACTCGCACACCCACTCACAG
Source organism: Lissotriton vulgaris (assembly GCF_964263255.1). Classification (NCBI taxonomy): domain Eukaryota; kingdom Metazoa; phylum Chordata; class Amphibia; order Caudata; family Salamandridae; genus Lissotriton; species Lissotriton vulgaris. The sequence goes on along the minus strand of NW_028244238.1, from coordinate 155,624 downwards.
CCCCGCAAAACCACTCTCACAGTCACATAGCAACTAACACACTTACATAAACATCAACACAGCTACTTCCACACTCACTCACATACACTCACAGACAGCCCCTCCAAGTTTGACACATGTTTGTACCAAATTTATGGGGAGGCAGGGAATCCAGGCCCGCTCTCCTGGAAAACCCACAGCCAGAGTAGATCTAGGGAGGTACATTCCTATACCAAACTGCCCAGGATAGGGGCTGGTCTGGACATCCACCTTTGGGCCTGATTTGTCTGGTCAAGCTATAATGGTGATGATACAATCGCATGAAAGAGACTGGCAAAATGCTTGCAGATGAATTAAACCAAAGGGAATCCCAATTGGCCATACTTGTAATTGAAGATCAGGTGGTGTCCCTGCTCATGCTTTCCCTCCTACTAAGGTTCCCTCAATGCTACACAATAGGGGTTCAAACCCGAACTGATTAATTTGTTCCTGGCCTCTTTGCACCTTTCAGTCAATTCAGAGCATGGGCTGGCATTATTGTCTGGGGAGTTTTGTGAGGAGCCCTCCTGACGTGTAAGTTCCCAGGAAAAGACAGGTTCCCAGGTGTGGGTAAACTGGTCTCCCACCTGACATGGGCATTCCAGAAGCTGCAGAGATGGGCTATTTTTAACAAGGCCACTTTCATTCCTCTTCCAAAGATAGGTGAAGAGTGTGTTAGCTACTGTCCAATACCCTAACTTAATGTGGATTTAGGATCATGGCAAGGGTGATGACACTGAACCTAATTAAAGTGATACTTTTGTAATCCACAATTTCCAAGTAGGTTTTGTGTTAGTCCACAGCTTTTATCTACCTCTTCAGTTGTTGATGCATCTGCAGTGTTTCACTTTATGTCCCACATGGGCTTGGAAGACAAATGAATTTGCAAGGTAAGTCTTTAGTCCAAATATCTGTTTGCGGATGTCTCCTGCAATATGTTTATATCAGACCTATTCTCGTACTAGCACTAGTACTCATTAGTGGCAGTAGTGTCCTTCATTGATGACCTTGCTTGGCTCACAGACAATGGAATAAAATTGTCTCAGAGCGAAGCCCTCCCGTTGTCACGCTCCACCACAACATTTGTATCCAAGACTATCACATGTGGTGGGTCTCATCGGGGTTCATTCTATCTGGGCATCAAATTCAACATGGTTGACGATAACCTTCTCCCTCTGTCAGACTGCATTTAATAGGTTTTCCAGAGGTGATAACCCCATGTAAAAGTCTATTAACTTGTGTTCCAGCTCGCTCTCTGTACTCATGCCCCACTTTTGGCCCAACTGGAACACCATTTACGCCGAGGCCCACTCCCTTCTCTCCCTCATACCTACCCTCTTCCTATCAAGTCATGTCCTCCAGTCCTACCCTGAAGGCAATTTTGTCAGCCTGGAAGGAGGTGCACAGGACAGTGGATGTGCAGATGTAATCTTGTCTGCTTCAGAATTCTCTAAGACTAGTATTGGCTGAACTTGAAGCTCAAGGGGGCTCAGCTCCACCTGACCACTGCCGCAACTGCCCTTCAGGTATGTGTGATGCTTCACAGCTGTTGGAAGGATATATGGCCCCTGCTTTGGTGCCACAGCCCTTTCCTGGTTCCTACACCCTTCAGCTTGCGCTCTATACCCCTGACATTTCTAAACTTATTGACTCATAAACACCCGACAATAGAAATCTCTCTTATTATAGAGAAGTTCTGCATCCTCTGGCACTAGAGGCAACCCACCGTACATACACCCAGTGAATGGAGCGTTTCTATTTTTTCTGCTTATACATGTGATACCAGAACCATGTTTTGACATCTATATACATTGTCTAAAGTGGCTGAATGTCAAAGTGAATGCTATACTGTTTTTTAATCATATGCCATTGGTACTTTCAAAATTGATGACACTTACTATGCCTTAGGTGGGCACACTGTTAGGTTCTGTATGTATTTGTTCTTTAAAATGTGGTGTTTTCATGTGTTCTGTTTTCAGGGGTGGTTTGAAGACGTTTCCAGATTTCAAACCACCTGTGTTAATTCAACCTTCTGTGTTCTTCATGTGTGTCAGCACAACACAGTTCAATTCCATTGAGGTTTGTTATTTCCACTTAGTGTCAATCAATAATCTATCAGATATAGGGCCAGATATAGGTAATCCAGATTTACAGGTTCTAAAATACCGAATATTACCGTAAATGGGATGTAGGTATTAATTCGGTAAGTATTACCGGTTTGGTAAGATATGGAAGCCCATAGGAATGATTTGGAATTTCCGAATCAGTAAACACTGATTCGCTAAAAGGGGGAACACATTGAAGGGTGGCAGAGTTTCACTTTAACACCCTGTTGCACCCCTGAATTGTGTTTGGGTGCACATGTGGCAAACATACATGCCCTAAGGGCATGTATGTCTGCCACAAGGCACTGTAATCATTTGCAAAAAATTGCTTCTTTTGGGGTTTTTGATATTTACCACCAATTTGTAGTTGGTAGTAAATACCGAATCCTAAAATTGGAAAAGCACTCATTTGAGTGCTCACTACATTAAGGATTCGGTAATTTAGCGAATAGGTATTTAAGAATTTGGTAATTTACTGATTCCTTAAATTAGCGATTCGGTAAATTACTGAATCCTTAAATTAGGCCCCTACATCTGAAAAGCCTAACACCGGTCGGTAACGGCTGAAGATCAGTAATTTCGGACGTTAGCGACCGGTATTAGGCTTCCTAGATCTGGCCCACAATGTATTGCTTGCTGTTTGTGATTATATCCACTTATCTCGATTAGTTACCGTACTTGAATGCTTGGTCTATTCACACAGTCTTTGATCTTATTAATGGGTCATGTATTGTTTTAAAAACAACCCATTTTTCTTTGGAATTAATTGTTACCTCACGAGTGGCTATATAGTCCCTCCTCGTTATTTAGGCCATAAGACTTACTAACTTCGAAAAATACCAATTGCTTATTAAGAATAAACAGCATATTGTTCCCATTGACATCCAGGCACTTAAGCTACAGTGTGTTAAAGACAGAATTGGGACATTCAGTTCCCAGTTAACACATTAGCTCACTATAATTTGCCACCGTACCGTGCACTATGTTCTCACAAAAGATATGATTTGTCATGTCATAACTATTATTGTATATTATTTTATATGGTATAACTTATATGATTTAAAAGGATGTAAGCAGTGCCTGAGATGCCACATTTATAGTTAATGCAGTATAGCTATCAGGGTGAATATACTGTGAATGTAGAGGCACACGTTGTAATAAATTAAAGGTGTTGATTGAAATATGATTTAAAGGTATAGGTTCAGAAATTTAACATTTTGCGTTTACTTTCATTTTTTATTCGTAGCTAAAGAATAAATAAAGTTATATACATTTAAAGATCGGCTTAGAAGCTGCACACCAGCCGTACATGCAGTTACTCACTCTACAGTGACACTGTAGCCCCTTCGGGTGCAGTTCATAGCTTTGGTTCTGTTGATTCACTAAAGGAAGGGAGAGAAGCAAGTGTCAGGTTCTACAATTACTGATGTGGAGCGGCACAGCTGCATCAGGGTCAAAGCCACAGATAACCTACATCTAAGTGGCAACATTTCCCGAGCAGCAGTCAGAGGCAACAATGGAGTGGTTTGGCCGCAGTCAAGTGCAAATTTAAGGTATAACTATAATTAAATCATTTTTAATGTTTGTGTATTTGGAGTACAGTCTATATAGAAAGAATGAAAAAAGATTTTCCTAACTATGACAAAGGATTTCATTTTGCTTCTGGGTGAATTTCAACAGTTCTTTTTATTTTTAATAAATATATATATATTTTGTGTAATCTTACATTCTACTGTCGTAGAGTGGAGTGTTATTAATTGGTGTGTAGTACAGTACAGTAGGAAAGAGAGTCATACTGTGTACTCTTGTTCAGTATGGTGTTCTAAAGAGGAGTAGAGTGTAGGGGAGTACAGTGGAATACCATACAACACAAAAGCGTACAATGGAGTAGTGTTGAGTGGATTGAGTGACTTTGAGTTTAGTGTTGTACAGTGTAGAACATTACAGTGGAGAGCTGTATAGTGGAGTGTCTTTGAGTGGAATAGCTCAGCGTGGAGTGGCATAGAGTACAAAACCATTGAGTGGAGTGTTGTAGAGTGGGATGTGGTAGTGTGGAGTGGCATATAGTGGAATAGCGTACTGTGGAGCATTGAACAGTGGTGTACCATAGAATGGAGTGGCATAGAGTTGAATAGCAGAGAGTGTAGTGGTGATAGTGGAGTTGCTTACTATGTAATAGCTTAGAGTTGGCTTGTGTAGAGTGCAGTGGCTTAGACCGGTGTGGTAGCGATATGAGTGGTGTGAAGTGGAGTGGCATAGAGTACAAAACCATTGAGTGGAGTGTTGTAGAGTGGGATGTGGTAGTGTGGAGTGGCATATACTGGAATAGCGTACTGTGGAGCATTGAACAGTGGTGTACCATAGAATGGAGTGGCATAGAGTTGAATAGCAGAGAGCGTAGTGGTGATAGTGGAGTTGCTTATTATGTAATAGCTTAGAGTTGGCTTGTGTAGAGTGCAGTGGCTTAGACCGGTGTGGTAGCGATAAGAGTGGTGTGAAGTGGAGTGGCATAGAGTACAAAACCTTTGAGTGGAGTGTTGTAGAGTGGGATGTGGTAGTGTGGAGTGGCATATAGTGGAATAGCGTACTGTGGAGCATTGAACAGTGGTGTACCATAGAATGGAGTGGCATAGAGTTGAATAGCAGAGAGTGTAGTGGTGATAGTGGAGTTGCTTACTATGTAATAGCTTAGAGTTGGCTTGTGTAGAGTGCAGTGGCTTAGACCGGTGTGGTAGCGATATGAGTGGTGTGAAGTGGAGTGGCATAGAGTACAAAACCATTGAGTGGAGTGTTGTAGAGTGGGATGTGGTAGTGTGGAGTGGCATATACTGGAATAGCGTACTGTGGAGCATTGAACAGTGGTGTACCATAGAATGGAGTGGCATAGAGTTGAATAGCAGAGAGCGTAGTGGTGATAGTGAAGTTGCTTATAATGTAATAGCTTAGAGTTGGCTTGTGTAGAGTGCAGTGGCTTAGAACGGTGTGGTAGCGATAAGAGTGGTGTGAAGTGGAGTGGCATAGAGTACAAAACCTTTGAGTGGAGTGTTGTAGAGTGGGATGTGGTAGTGTGGAGTGGCATATAGTGGAATAGCGTACTGTGGAGCATTGAACAGTGGTGTACCATAGAATGGAGTGGCATAGAGTTGAATAGCAGAGAGTGTAGTGGTGATAGTGGAGTTGCTTACTATGTAATAGCTTAGAGTTGGCTTGTGTAGAGTGCAGTGGCTTAGACCGGTGTGGTAGCGATAAGAGTGGTGTGAAGTGGAGTGGCATAGAGTACAAAACCTTTGAGTGGAGTGTTGTAGAGTGGGATGTGGTAGTGTGGAGTGGCATATAGTGGAATAGCGTACTGTGGAGCATTGAACAGTGGTGTACCATAGAATGGAGTGGCATAGAGTTGAATAGCAGAGAGTGTAGTGGTGATAGTGGAGTTGCTTACTATGTAATAGCTTAGAGTTGGCTTGTGTAGATTGCAGTGGCTTAGACCGGTGTGGTAGCGATATGAGTGGTGTGAAGTGGAGTGGCATAGAGTACAAAACCATTGAGTGGAGTGTTGTAGAGTGGGATGTGGTAGTGTGGAGTGGCATATACTGGAATAGCGTACTGTGGAGCATTGAACAGTGGTGTACCATAGAATGGAGTGGCATAGAGTTGAATAGCAGAGAGCGTAGTGGTGATAGTGGAGTTGCTTATTATGTAATAGCTTAGAGTTGGCTTGTGTAGAGTGCAGTGGCTTAGGCCGGTGTGGTAGCGATAAGAGTGGTGTGAAGTGGAGTGGCATAGAGTACAAAACCTTTGAGTGGAGTGTTGTAGAGTGGGATGTGGTAGTGTGGAGTGGCATATAGTGGAATAGCGTACTGTGGAGCATTGAACAGTGGTGTACCATAGAATGGAGTGGCATAGAGTTTAATAGCAGAGAGCGTAGTGGTGATAGTGGAGTTGCTTACTATGTAATAGCTTAGAGTTGGCTTGTGTAGAGTGCAGTGGCTTAGACCGGTGTGGTAGCGATAGGAGTGGTGTGAAGTGGCATAGAGTAGAGTGGCATGGGATAAAGTAGAGTGGATACAGTGGAGTAGGAAATAGTTTAATGGCGTGCAGGGAAGCAATGTATAGTTGAATGGTTTACAGTGCTCTGGTATAGGGTACAGTGGTGTAGAGGGAAGTGTTATAGACGTGACTGGAATACACTGAAGTGAGGTACAGCGCAGCGGCATAAAATGGGATTGCATTGAATGGATTGGTTTAGAGCGGAGTTGCATAAGTTGGAGTAGCATACAGCTAAATATTCTACACTGCAGTGGGGTAGGGAGGAGTGGAATAGAGCGTATAGTAGAGTAGGGGACAGTATAGTAGCGTGCAGTAGAGGTGCGTGGAATAGAGTGCAAATATACATATGAGCAAAAACCCAATTTAAGCACGACACTCTCTGTCCATACATTATCAGTTTAGTAGAAAGTTTACTTTTGTAGTGAGGGTCTATTGCATCTGGTGAGCAGCATGAGTCATGCCCTTTTGAGCAAACCTCATCAACAAACATCATAACAATGGTCCTGTAATAAATTCTGAAAATGTAGGTAACTCAGAGTTTGATCAGAAGGCAAGAAATGGAAATAAACTGGAGACATGTAAAGTGTGGTCTTTGCCTCCCTGGTTTAATGTAGTCTGTTGATTATCCACAGCCAGAATTCATGAAAGTTTCTGCCTTGGGGTTCATAATCAAACATACATGTCTACCCTTCTCCTTCTAAGCCTTTCCTTGAGTATTTGCTTTATTGTACTAGTAGTTCAAGTGATCTTACTAAGTCCTTGGGGTACCTGCCACATAGAATATGGCATTGCAAATGAAACTGGATGGATAAAGAGCATTATTGGACCTGGCTCTCTCTGCAGATTTACCCTCAAACCATTTGCATGTTCCTTCCATTTTTAGCTGATTTTGCTTCTGTTGGCCCTAAGACTTTTCACACTTTATCACTACTAACCAATGATAAAGTGCATGTGCTTCCTCCCTGAAACATGGGTAAGTTGGCTTATATCCAATTTACATATTTAATATACTTGTAAGTCACTTGCAGAGTGTAATACCTTATACCCATAACCTATGACTTAAATGCTTCTAGTGGGCCTGCAGTGCGCTTTGGATCACCCACTTAAGTAGCACCTTAAACATTTTCTAGGCCTGCCATGCCAGCCTAATTGCAGTTTTAATCTTCCATGTTGACTTGGCATTAAAACTCCTTTGTCAAGCCATAAACATATGTCACACCAATGATAGGTAATAGTTAGCTCACAGGGCTGGGTGCTGTGTAATTGAAGGATTAAACATGTACGTTTATGTTTAACATGCCCTGGTAGTGACAAACATCAAAATCTTTTGTTCACTGCTGTGAGACCTACCTGTCCAATTGGATAACATTGGGGATTCCCTATTGTGTTTAATAGGCTGTAAATTCCATTTGGAAGCAGAAAGCTATTTCATTGTTGGTATCTCAGTCATTGTAATTACAAACCTAATTTAATGGCAAAGTTAGGTTTTTAATTACAGTTGGTATTTCCTGTTCTTTCATCCTGCGGCTTGTATTGGGTCACATGAGAGGGTGTAGATAATAGGTAGACTTTTGGGATTCTTCTCAGACAGTTACACATTAGAAGGATTAGGTGAGCCTCTAGAAGCCATCTGCTGGCAGGATATGGTGGCAGAGCAGTGCACAGTGCCACTTGCAATAAAATATGGTACTTTTCCCTGCTGCACTATACCTTCTCAGACACTTTGAATGAGACATCTAAGGTAAGCTCTGACCCGGTCCAGCCCACTTCTTGCATCCAAACCACACTCCATATGAGTTGTCATATTTTTTAAATTTGACCCAGTTTTGTGCAACTAGATGAACGCGATTGGCGCTTTAATCTTTTAGGTGCAAGTTTTTCTCTTGTGTTTTATTTCACTTTGCGTATAACTTCAACCTGACAGCTTTTTGTGCCAAGCTTCCCAGGTTAAGCACACGTTGATTTTGTGACTTTTTATGGATTACCTTGCTAGGAATTGTGGCTGTTGCTTGACCAGGACTCACACACCAGTCAACCAGCAACCCAATTTCTCACAAGCATGTATAGGACGTTTTACCAACCGCAGCTGGTCCATGACACACATCACCTCAGGTGTCACCTTTCAAGTAGGTACTGTACGTAATAAAAGATCACCTAAATTGCAAGCATTCGCAAGAGTTTGAAGTTTTGGCATTGTAAATGACAATGCCTTTTATTTAATCATTGGTTTTCAAAACAGATAAATAAAAGGCATTGTTATTCTCAATGCCAATAGCAAAAACTCTCGCAAATGCGAGATGTGTTGCATTGCAAATGCTTTTTGCATTGGAGTTAAGCTCTTCTGTAGCTGCTCCCTACCAGCTTCCGTGGGTCTCGGCGAGTCCATGGTGAAGCTTGACGAGACCCACTCTGGCTGCACAGTGAAGTGGCCGTGTTGCATCCGCGCCGCCCTGTACCGCTCCTGGGTGCAGTGTGAGTGGAGTAGGGGAACAGACAGCACCAAGGCTCAAGACTGGATGACACTGTTGGGAGACGCAAAGAGAGTCGCAGGACAACTGGGGATCCAGCGCCAAGGCTTGAGACTCGATAACACTCTTGGTAGTCACGAGGAGTGTCTTAGGACAGCAGGCAAACCAGTGCCATGGCTCGAGACTCTTTAATGCTCTTGTGAGTCAGGAGCATGAAGCTGCTTAGTTACTGGGCAACAGCAGTTATATCATAATCATAAGCTACATGCGTGCAACACATACTCGCCCTGGCAAACAAACTCACAGTTCAACGCACATTCATCGAAAACCAGCCGCATTACATGACCGCTGGTGGCCGCCTAAATTAATATAGTACTCACTGACTTCATATCAACACACAAAAGCGGACAAAAACAGAAGTTAGGCGCTGCTGCTTCCAGAATAAACGGAAATCATTATCAGATCAACAGCCAGTAAAAAGCCAGCAAACAGGAGCTATGCCAACGTTAAAAAAATTGTGAAAAACACAGTTGATGGACAGAATGCAGAACAATGTCTTACATTCACCCCAGTACAAAGATCTCTGCCTAAATCCATCGCTTTTTTGCACTCCACATCACCCTAGGTCAGACAATGGCTATATGCAAATCAGTCCAGCCCGAACTACCAAGCCATGTCTTTCCTAGACCGGAAATAAGCATCTAAGGACCGGTTTCTTTCTATCAGCCTTCTTCAGCCTGGATAGCTTGACTCCAGTGATTTGGAGAGCCTGGGACTCACGTCTGAGCATACCCAGGCCACTCGGGGTGAAAATTGCAAAAAACACAGTTGATGGACAGAATGCAGAACAATGTCTTACATTCACCTCATTACAAAGATCATTTTTTGCACTCCATACCACCCTAGGTCAGACAATGGCAATGCAGAAGTCAAGAATATCAACATCCTATTTACATAATGGTAAGTGCAAAAATATCCCAAAAATAATAACGATGTCAAAAATATTGTTGCTGAAAATATGTTTATTTTAAGTTACAACAATAATGTAAAATAAGGTAAATAACACATAAAATTAAAATAAACATAGTTAACATTATTTAAAAATGTTTAAAAATTATAACTAATACGGAAGGCAAATGGGAATCGGAACCTAACTCGATAGGAATAGCGATAGACTGGGAGGTTATACACAGCACTGCTCTGTCAAACAAAGTACATGCTGCTGAACAGAGCGTTCTGGACTCCTCGGAAGTTGTTTAAATGCCACCTAAAAGATACGCCCAATTGCTGGAATTGCCAGACAGCACCTGGGGATCTGGCGCATATGCTTTTTGATTGTTCCCTACTACGAACATTTTGGGGGAAAGTCTTTGCTTATATCCACCAGATATTTGGAATTAAACCTGCGCAGGAATTTATATATATCATACTGGGCCCATTAGATACACAATTACCTGACATACATGACCGACAACTGTTAGATATCATGTTAACGCTGGCATGCAAGGTCATCCTTTGTAAATGGAATAATTTTGCTGAGGTCAACTTTAAAATCTGGCTAGAATGGCTCTCCTTTTTGAGAGGGGCGGACAATCCGGCTCTGCAGTCAGCTACATGGAAACCCTCACTGGATGCGTCATCCTCTCACTTTGACCCTCCATGATGTAACCTTCTAAATGCTGAATATCCATGTATGCTTCGTTGACTCTGTATGATTCTATATGCTCAAATGATTGTATATTCTACTGTTGCTTGTACTATGGCTAATGTTTCCACCGACTGCTTAACCTTGATGCATTGATGCACTTGTCCTTATTTCTCCTTCCTTTTATTTTTCCTTCCTTTGGTTTTTTGTAGGCGTCATTTATTACCACGGTTGTATTAATCTATGTATTGGAAGACTTACTGTATTGCCTTTGCTTTCTGTTTTTCAATCTTCAATAAAAAAGATTTGAAAAAAAAAAAAATTATAACTAATGTATATAATGTAAACATAAATTCAACATGTATATATAATAAATCCTATACATACCTATTTAATAATATGTTTTAATAATTATTTTATTAACTTGTAAATCGTCAGAAATATCCTATAAATTACAAATACATCTCTGCACAACAATAATATAAATACAAAGTAAATAACTATATAACACATTAAAAAATTCACAATTATTGTTCATATTACATTAACTAAAATAATTAAAAAAATGATTAGACAGGGGAGGGAATAAAATTACTATTCCAATTCCTAATAGTGCAACAGTAGTGAAAGTGAAGGATAGTGTAGGAGTAAAAATTACTATTCCCACTCCAGTGAGTGCAACAGTAGGGAAAGTGTTGGATGACATAGGGGTTAAAATTACTATTCCCACTCCAGTGAGTGCAACAGAAGGGAAAGTTTTGGATAGCGTAGGTGTTAAAATTACTATTCCCACTCCATTGAGTGTAACCATGTGGAAAAATGGAGGATAGTGTAGTGGGTAAATTAACATACTTATTAGTTAAGAGATATTTTTAAAATAAAAAACATATTAATGATTATTTAACAAAAATAATAATAACAAATACCAATAAAATTAATTATGTATTTACTTAAATAACATTACATTACTTCAGTGACTATTTCCCTATAAACGCACAACCCGCTACACAAAATTACCACAATATATAAATGATCAATTAATCATTTAAAACAATGTAATTACCAAATACTAATTATATAACACTAAATTAATAATCAATGCCAATTAATAAAAATTAAAATGTACTTAATTCTAATAAATTACTTCCCAACCTATTCCCCTAGAATCCCACAACCAGCTTTACATAAAAAATAACACAATGAATGTAATTAATAATTAATTAATCAATAAAAAATAATTACCAATTAATATTGTATTAACAATAAATTAATAATCAATAATGATTCATACAAGGTAAAATGTACTTAATGATAATGCATTACTTCCCAACCTATTCCCTATAAACCCACAACCTGCTACACATTAAAAATAATACATGTAATTTATTTATCAATAAAAATGAATTACCAATTTGTAAATTATTAACAATAAATGAATTACCAATAACAATACAGAAAAAATACTAATACATTAATTGTAATTATTATAAACATAATTTAGTCAATTTTTAAAAAGGAATTACCAATTATTAATTAGTTAACAAGGCATTAATAACCAATGAAAATAATTAAAACATGTTAATTAATTAATTAATTATAATAACATGGCTTCACGCCCTATTCCCCTTTAAAGCCACAACCTGCTCTGATACTAAAAAGCAAAATGTACTTAAAAAAATTACTCGTTTCTAAACAGTTAAAACATATATTTAAACATAATTAAAAAAAATTACAAAAAATGTTAAACATATACATATAAATTACAAACTTTAATACATAACACTAATATAAAGATTGATATTATTACCAACAATATTTTTTCTAACGATATTATTTACTCCTTTAATACTTACCTCTATATAAAAATAACAATATTACTTACCTTAAGGTTGATATTCTGTTAACAGATATTCTTGACTTCGAGATTCCGTGAACGCTTAAATGAAAGACGTAAAAAGATCTTAAGCTGCAGATTTTCTGCTAGCAAACATGGTTTCAGCTTTGATTGTATCTGAGACTGAGAGACCATCCAAGTGGAGGGACTGGTGGGACAGCAATCATCTGATCACATCTTCAGGCGATCATCAGGGAGAACAAAGTCATCACACTATTTTAAGTATGATAAAGTTTGATTTTGTACACAATGGTGATTGTTTCTAACAAAAGATTGTGAGCAGGTTATTACATTCAGGTCTAATGTGAGCCAGCTTCCATGGAAGAGGTAAGCTGAAGCTCTGCCAGAGATCACAACTCTTCTATCCTCTGGCACCCTCCCAACAATCCTGAAATCCTCTCAGCATCTTCCTGGGCCCGAGCATTCCTGCTGGTAAGGATGTGATTGGGAGACCATGACCTGATAATCCCATTGAGTGACCATCTCAATACATTTGAGCCACGAGGATTAAATGAGCATTAGGATGTAAATAGCTTTTTACAGCAATGGTTTATCAGTGTAGTATTGTCAACTATAAAGGAAATTTATGTAATGGTACAACTCCTATGAGTGATAGTTTTTCTGCTGGTGATTGCAAGTGGAGGGCCAAGACAGCATGTCTGCTGAATCACCAGCAGTACTTAGTTTCAACGCCTGGTTTGTAGTGTAAACTCTTGCACTTATGACAGTGTGCCTTATGGTAGCTGTTGGACCTGATCTTCCCCCCATATTCTCCATTTTTCTGATCTCGTTATTGCCACCTTGAGCACCATGTTCACTTTATCCCGATTGCTAAAGTGCATGTGCTCTCTTCCCTTAACATGGTCATTTTGGCTCATCCCCAATTAGGAGATTACATTTACTTGTAGGTCCCTAGTAGAGTTCACTACATGTGTCCAGAGCCTGTTAATTAAATGCTACAAGTGGTCCTGCAGCACTGAATGGGCCATCAACAAAGTAGCCTTTTAGCATGATACAGCATTTCTACAGCAGAGCCTGTGTGAGTAATTTTAAGCTGCCGTTTAGACCTGACAAGCTTTTTTGACAGGCCTAAACCATTCTTGACATATGTCACCCTTGAGGTAGGCAGTGGGTAACCCACAAAGCAGGAAACAATGTTTGTGTATGTATATTTAAGTTTTATGTGCCCTGGGAGTAAAAAACTCTCAAGTTCATTTTTCACTATTGCAAGGCCCTATTCCATCGATAACAAAGTGATTCACTTGTTTCATCTTTTATGTGTAAGTCCCAACTATGAAGAGATACATTTTCAAGTTTGTGGTCTCTGAACTCAAAATTCAAATCACAACTGATGGTAAATTTGGATTTTAAGTTGTAAGTCTGGAAATGGCAGTTTTAGAAATAAAATCGTACTTTAGTCCTTCTTTACCTGCTGCCTATCTCAGAATACATGTCTGGAGTGGGTGTCAGATATGTTTTGTGCATTCCCTCCAGCCAAACACTCACAAAGGAAAATTTGGTGTGACTTGATGGACAATCCTGGGCAGCATAGGAGGGAGGAGCTGATGTTCACGCCTAAATAAGTGATGTTCTGTCCCCTTACGAAGGGCTGAACTTACCTGCATCTGCAACTGGTATCTGCCATTTGTAAGTCTGCCCTGTCAAGTGGTGCCAACCCAGTCCTGGACCCTTGGAAGTGAGGTCTAAGGGGTTTCTTTAGTCAACCCATGCATCTTCATTGGAAACAGCACATCCTGCAACTGGTGCATCTTCTTGTTGCATGGAGTGGAATTGGTGACTCGACTTCAAAACGAGTGGATCGCCGCATCATCTTTCACATTGCCACAAGCCAGGATCAAGGTACCTTTGCTCAGAGGGACAAAGTAGGTCCCAGTATCAGGCCTGTGTTCCATTGCAGTTGGCCTGAGCTTTTGACTTTGTCCTGTTCCCGTATGACCAGTTATACCATTTAAGACCTTACTGCTTCTAAGGACTATTTTACAGTTTATTTTTTTAACTAATTTCTCTAGTTCTAGTTATCGTATTTGTGTTAGTTTGGTCTTATTTAATTCATTGATCTAATCTGGTATGGATCCATATTGTGTGGGTTTTTCACGGATTTACTATTTGATGAGTTGCATAAATACTTTACACATTGCCTTTAAGTTAAGCCTGACTGCTTTGCTTCAAGCTACCAGAGGGTGAGTAAAGGTTTAATTTGGGTTTTCCTCACACTTACACTGAAGAGGATTCTAGTTCCTGTTAGTACAGGGTACATACATCTGCCAATCAGACACCCTCTTTCTAGCAGTAGCACTCTTCATCTCATTTAGAGATTAGCAAAAGTGTTAGTTATTAATTTGGGGGCTGGAATGGCCTAAATTGTCAGTTTTGTAGGAATGGATGGTTAGCAGTTGCTGGTGGGACAATGAGTGATACAAGTTTCATCAGCCACCAGATGAGGTCTCTGTATTTTTTAGAAATAAATTAACCACTGAGTAAAAGGACATCCACTCTGTGAAATGAATTTAGTATTGTATGCTCCAACTTTTCTGATCATGTTTTCCCAACCTTTTCTAAGTTACGCACCCAGAGGAAATGTTCGATTAATGTTCGCAACCCCCCAAAAGTAACATAACATTTGAAGATGAATAGTGCTGTACCTTTGATTATCTGACAACCAATTGCACTGATTACGCACTATCCAAACTAAGCTACACATGTATCTGCCAAATTCAATTGACCTCCATCAGCCAAACCCTTCAAGTCCAAATTTCACTGGACTCCAGTTCTAAAAGTGGTTTGGTTTAAGTCCCTGTATTTCATAAAGAAGAACTTGTTTGAGTCAATTCCTAATGTTCTGAGACATTTATTACAACAAATTGCACTTATCTAAACTCACTTGCTATGTTCGGTCTTCTCAAGCTGGATCCTAATATAAAAAAAAAACATATAATGGGGAAAATGTCATAGCTTTCAATTTAGTATACATCTCCTCAGGCTGTAGTAAGGAGATCTTTAGGTTATAATAGCCCTTTATAATCATTCATACCATACCCTAAATTAACAATGAGATCTGAGACATGTTTTCAGTAGTCCGCTGATTGCCTTAAGCTCCTGCCAAAAATCTCTATGTGGGACAAACTCAAAACTCCTGAATTTCAAAGATATATCTTCTACAGGAAGCCTTGGTATTTTTCTACCAACAAATCAAGCTAGCTATTGAACGTGCCACAGGTTATAGTTAATGGTACCCTTTTCGGGTTAGGCACCATCCTTGCACAGCACAGCATAGAGCCAAATGCCTGAAAGCATAATGTGGCTTTCAGAAGTAAGATGGAAGGGTAAGCAAGAAGATGGCCACTGGATGGCGAGGAGCTCTATGAAGGAACTACTGAGGCTTGGGATTACTCAAACAAGCTGAAATCCCCGTTTAGCCTAGAATCCCAAATATTTGATCACCGAGCAATTCTCGGACAATTGGCCCCTACTTGGGAAAACTTTCCATGTGAAGACTTACTGCCTAGGACCTGGACTCCTCAAGCAAGATCGGTGAGTGCTCCTGCATTCCTCATCTCACTCAGTTGCACTCATATCAGTGGGGAACCACAATTGAGTGTGGGATTACGACCTTTGGTATGAGGACGACAAGGGTAACACTGCTGATCGGAAGGAGCTTGGTCCTGGAGTCTGGTATTCCCTGACTTAAAGGGCTGGGTGCCTAATACCCCCTCCACCACCCCCACTCTCAAAACACATTTCAGAACCCTCCATTAATTCAGTAGTGTCTCCAGCAGCCTCCCCCTGGCTGGTGGGACCTGGGTGAGGATTTGTGAGGGCACAGCAGCGGGTCTGCTGTGGAGCGGCCATTGTGGGTCTCCTGGTGCAGGTATGCTTCACTCGAGAGCACCCAGGAGATGCGCCTGCAACTCCAAAGCGGTGAGCCGCCATCAGAGGTTTACACTGAGACTGCTCTCCTTCTGTGGCAGTAGATCTATTATACGAGAAAGTACATGGTTCCCTCCTCTAATTCCTCTCGAGCTGCTGGAGATTAAAATGGCCAAGACAAAAGATATAGAAAGAGGGCTATTCACCTAGGGAACGGGAAACAAAAAGTCTTCCATTATTTGCTGCCTACAAAGTGGCAGCCATGTTGAAATGACTGCTGTTCCACTGTTGTAGTCTGCCCAAATTATTTAAGCTCCCCATACGGGCTCTGTAAGAAGCTATCGGCCTCCCGGTTCTACCTTTGTAATCTGCCCGACCTTGTTCAGTGCTCTGCCTCCTCATGCCTGGATCTCTTAGGTATTTAAGGGATGAATAGATACAGAGTTAACTCAATATCATGGCAGGAGTAACTATGAAAATAACAGGAAGTAATTCCTACACTATCCTAAACCTCTACCATCTCTCTAGAAATGCATCCAATTCCCAGACCTCTTCTTCAAGATAAAAAATGACATAATCATCAATGACCTAATATTTTTCACCAGAAAATTTGCTAAATGGCGCACTACTTTTACTAAGTTACTAATCCTCCAGGAAAGGAAAAAACATTCCGTATGGCAGCAAGATTCTGACAGCACCCTCAAAAACCCTTAAAACAAATCTAAATATAACACCCTACAAAATGGCACATTTCTTATCCAAGCAGCCAATAAGGATTTAGAACAATTCAACAAATATTTGTCCACACTAAAGGATCTTGTCCACACAACTCCTTACTTACACACCATATTTGGGATATTTAACAGACTGATACACAACACAAATGTAACTCTGATAAGATAGAATCTACAATTTCTTAGGAGTCACAGCAGCTGACGCCTTTGGCTAGAACCACTGAAAGTAGTAAAACCAAGTTACCACACTTGGAACCCAAATCCCTACCCTTTCTTAATATCTACATTGCTCCCAACCCCATCTCTAGATCATGCTTCGCACCCCCTTTAATCCATTTCTGACCTCATTTGCATCACACTGCAATAAGCTCCTAGAAGCAAATCAGAAAAAAAGCTGTTACCCAGTAATAACCCATTTATCTCGGACTACTAATATCACTACCCCACAAACATCTCTTTCTCCGGTTCTTGCTATCTAACCTCCTGGCAATCCAACACCGGACTTCCTTGCACTCTACTCCAACCACCTCCCTTGAGAACCAGTCAGAACCCAAACTGACAGGATATACTGGATCTTGCAAAACGCTAGCCTAGAAATTAAAAATATTTGAAATCTCTCAGAAAGTTATCTCGCAAAAATCAATAATTTCCAAAATTCAATAGTCTCAGCAAACAGCAAACTATATACTATAGCCTCTGTCAAATCGGCAATACCGAACACGCAAACACCATCGTTACTTAACAGACTCTGAAACAAAAACACTATCTTATGAGTCGACTCCCAATCTCCCCACCAATGTGTAGAAATACATAAATTGTTCGGTCCCTAACAATTCAAATTGATTCTCACAGCTGAATAACAGAAGGATAAACCATATTAAGCTAAAAAAAAAGTAACCTTAACAGCTGAAAATCATGACAATTTAATGGGTAACTCATTGAATTAGATTTCAGGTCTTCCCCTCAACTGCCTCTCAGCAAAGAACATGCCTTTGACATTGCAGACCTCATCCAGAGATGAAAAGTGGATGTAACCATCCTGACCACATCGTGACTTACTGAATCATCTTCCCCATGCTTAGACCTTCTTGCTGCTCCAAAGTGCAACATTGTGAGGCTAGACAGACCACACAAAATTAGCAGAGGCATAGCCTTTATACAAGGATCTGACATCCCTGAAATTTCACTCTAACCCCCTTGAATCATGTGACTACCTTGCCATGTCTGTAAGATCTACAGATAAGCAACTCTGCAAACTACATGTATTGTACCATCCCCAGGTAGAAGTTCTTTATTCATAGAGCAACTACCGAAAATCATTACAACAAACTCAGACCCTCACTCAAATTACATTTTCTTAGGGGCTTTAATCGTCACTGGGAAGACCCTTTAGAAAAGCAGGTCCATGCAGTTAAAGATTTCCTAGCAGACCAATCCCTGTTCCAACCCTGCACCCTACCAGTCCCACTAAAGGTACAATACTTGACTGGATAATTTACAAAAAACAAATAGTTAAACAATCTTAATTGTCCCCTACGACTGGTCGGATCACCATATTATTACCTACTAAGTACCCGCCACAAAAAGGAAACCAAGTTCAATACCGATAGCACTGAGGGCATTTGCATTGCTTCTAAACAACACACCTGGTCCGGAATTGTCTATTGGCTGCTCACTCCAGACGTCCTCACCTTGACCTCAGATGCTACCCAACTTCCCAGGACTCTCTCTGATCTTGCTCTCGTCTTGATGGAGTTAACTACTCCACTAGTCCTACCCCATTCCTTCACTTGACAGCCGAGCCCGCATTCTCTCCATGACCCCACCTTCTGGAACAATATCTGGATGGATACCCTTGATTTCTATACCCACAATGAAAGATCAGACTCTTGCTTGTTTCCACTGTTGGAGCCATTTAAAGTTGTTGTTTCAGGTCACTGCAAAGCAAAGCAGTCAGGAATCCTTTATGTGTTCCACACACAACTTGCCACATTTGAAAAGTTATTGCGTGCACTTGAACTGACAATCTTCTAATCACAAAATGAGCAGACACATGCAAATCTTCATCAGAAGCTCTGAGGAGGAGGTGGTTTGGGAGATCCATTATTTCAGTACAGAGGCAGTGATGAGATGGTATGACAAAGGGGATCATACGGATCTCCTCCATCAGCCCTGGGCAAACTTGTGCATGACAGAACTCATAGACAATCAACACAGCCCCTCCATTCCTAATGGATAGTTCATGTCATGCCAATGTTCTGTTACCCCAGATACAGCAGCCCTGGATGCCTTATTTGAAATACTCCAACTCCTCTGGCTAGACCGTATGTACTGTACGTACCTTGATGTCCCCTTCTCTGTGCCAGAGGGAAAGCAGGCGATTCAGGCCATACCTGTAGACAAGGAGCCAGTTCTGGATGGGTGCACTGTAGGAATCTGGGTCTGTATATACTATTACAAAGTAATACCAGAGGTAGTCTGAGCTAAAAGTAGATTATACCTTACTCTTTATTTGTGGTAGTTTGGATGAGACGTAAGGCATTATCATAAAGTAGTGTTAAGCATTTATTGTACAAATTCAGGCAAGTAATGAAGTCCAACACTCAAAGACCAATTTACCTTTAAACATTATTATTAGAACCAAATCATAAGCAGGATCATACTTTCAAAGACAGGGTATTACGAATACACATTTGTCATTAACTTGGATTTGGTACCGGTTTGTAACTTCGGCAAATAGACAGTCAAAAGTAAATCATTGTTACTTTTTTTTACATATTGGTACATTTCATAAGGGAAAGGAAAAAAGGTAATGCGTTTACAGTATAGTTACAGTTTTACAATATTACTCCATGCAGGGGCACAAAAGTGACCGGTTATGGAGTGTGTGAACTGTACAGTAAGGTTGTTGGTTTGGGATTGCGGTTCATTAAGTGGTTTGAACAAAATGCCCCTGGAGTCAAGATTAGCACTTTATGGCCCAATGGCCAGCACAAGAACTACACTGCCAGTGGCAAAGAGGAGGCTAGGTGAGTTGAAGAATGCAGCCGTTAGAGTTCCCAAGGATTCCCAGTGGAGTCCTTTAGTCTTAGTTTATGCTGCAGATTCGGTCGGGGATCCCTGAGAGTTGATCAGCCAGCACAAGAACTACACTGCCAGTGGCAAAGAGGAGGCTAGGTGAGTTGAAGAATGCAGCCGTTAGAGTTCCCGAGGATTCACAGTGGAGTCCTTCAGTCTTAGTTTATGCTGCAGATTCGGTCGGGGATCCCTGAGAGTTGATCAGCGGTTAATGAGGCTACTGGGGTCTTTGGGAGTTGATGTAATGTGACCACAAGCGTTCGCAGATTGAGTGGTCAGATGGTCGTGGTTGGTTTTCTTGGACTGCTTTGGTTAGAGAGTAAGTTGAGGTGTTGCCTTTGGTCGAAGTTGGATAGAGCCTCGCATATATTGACAGTGGTCACTGGGATTTATGAAGGGATCACAAGGAGACCTCCTTAGGATATTGGGCCACTCAGGCTCGGGCTGCCGGGAGGTGAGTGGTGAGGACTCATGGAGTCGGCCAGAGTCAGAGTCAGAGTAGGTTGGATTTGAGCAAATCCAGTGTTCACGGGAGACAAAGTCTTTTTGACTGCATGGGCAGTGCAGGTTCTTTGGATAGTTGAGAGCTGCTGACTGGAAGGTACGCAGAGGTTCTGCTGCAGGAGTTTGAGGTTGAGATAGGCCGGTAGCGCTGGGACCAAGTTAGTTGGTGTCGTCATTTCCTCTCTCAGAGTGGCTGGTCTGTTCTTCTTCTTTTTGTTTTTTCTTGTCGGATCTGGTCTGAGGGGGTAAGGTTTGGAGGTGCCTCGAAATACCAATTTTAGGGGCTTTTCAGGAAGGTACATCTCAGAACCAATGGGACTCTTCCTTGAGGTTGTTAGACTCCATAATATGCCACTTGCCAGTGAAATAGGGCCATAAGCCTCACTCTGGTTGCCTGGATCCCCCATCTTTAAGATGGCAGGGACATAGAGTTGTATTTCGCCTCACATCCTCCACCGAAATGCTTTGGTTGGAAAGAGGCCTGGGGAAGCTCACAAAGGTGGCAAGCATTTGAATATTCACTTTCATGACCCTGCCCATCCTGGGGGAGGAGGCTTGGCACTTCCTCCCAGGATATACATTGATTCAGGCACCAGAGAGCAGCCTCGACCAAGGAATGCAGAATGGTGTCTGGTGGTGCCAGCTGGTCAGTGCCACTCAGCCAACACACTAAAGGTAAGTCATTCTTCAGGGGGCATCTCTAAGATGCCCTCTCAGTTCATTTTCCATTAAATCGAACACTGGTATCAGTGTGGCTTTAAAGTGCTGAGAGGTTTTATACCATTATGGTGTGGTGGAGTTTGTGATGACAAACCTCCATACCATATACTCGTTATCGCATTACTGCACTTACAATGTCTAAGAATTGAGTTTGATATTGTAGGGGTACTTGGCTCATGCAACTGTGCCATCACCACTAGTATAGTGCACGCAGCTATAGGGGAGGCATACCTATGTTAGGCCAGTGGATGGTAGGGATCATTCAATCAATCAATCATAACACTTGTATAGCGTACTACTCACCCGGAAGGGTCTCATGGCGCTTGGGGGAAGGGGGCCGCTACTGCTCAAACAGCCAGGTCTTGAGTTGTCTCCTGCAGGCGAGGAGGTCCTGGGTCAGCCGAAGGTGGATGGGGAGGGAGTTCCATGTCTTGGCCGCCAGGTAGGAGAAGGATCTGCCTCCGGCGGTGGTTATTCGGATGCGTGGTACGGCGGCGAGGGCGAGGCTAGCGGACCATAGCTGGCGGGTGGGCGTGTGGAAGGTCAGGCCGTCGGTGAGGTACTTGGGGCCCAGGTTGTGGAGAGACTTGTGTGCTTGGGTGAGGAGCCTGACCGTGATCCTCTTGTTGATGGGGAGCCAGTGCAGGTTCCTCATGTGGCCGGCTGTGTTTGAATTTGTCACCCTGAGTGGGACGGGTATGCTCAAACGTGAGTCCTGTGCTCTCCACACCACTGGAGTCAATATGTCCTGGCTGTTGATGACTGATAGCCAGAAACTGGTCCTACGATGCTTGATTCCGGTCCAGGGAAGACATGGCTTGGCAGTTCCGGCTGGACTGTTCCCATGAGGCACAGAGTCAAGGCTGATTTGCATATGGCCATGTCTGAACTGGGGTGGTGTGGAGTGCACAAAAAGAATGGATATAGGCCCAGATCTCTGTACTGGGGTGCATGTATAACATTGTTCTGCATTCTGTCCATCCACTGTTGTTTTTGCATTTGTCACCCCGAGTGGGACGGGTATGCTCAGATGTGAGTCCTGTAATCTCCACACCACTGGAGTCAAGCTATCCTGGCTGATGATGGCTGGTATCCAGAAACCAGTCCTAGGATGCTTGATTCTGGTCCAGGGAAGACATGGCTTGGCACTTTGGGCTGGACTGTTCGCATGAGGCAAAGGGTCAAGGCTTATTTGCCTATGGCCATGTCTGAACTGGGGTGGTGTGGAGTGCAAAAAAATGATGGGTTTATGGCCAGATCTCTGTACTGGGGTGAATGTATGACATTGTTCTGCATTCTGGTCATCAACTGTTGTTTTTGCATTTGTCATCCCGAGTGGGACGAGTATGCTCAGACCTGAGGCCTGTGCTCTCCACACCACTGGAGTCAAGCTATCCTGGCTGATGACGGCTGATAGCCAGAAACTGGTCCTAGGATGCTTGATTCTGGTTCAGGGAAGACATGGCTTGGCAGTTCAGGCTGGTCTTAGTTGAAACGCATAAATATACACCTAAAGATGGCCGCCACATCCAGAGACTGAAGTATTAGTCACCGGACTGTCGGACGCACTGGTAAGATGAGAGGAATCACTGGGGATGAAATAAGCTGATGTACTAGATCCCCGCTTTAAACTGCTACTTATTCTTGTACAGGGAATGAGAAGCATGATGGCCCCACGTCGAGGAAGTTGTCTGAGTAATTAAAAGAAGCGCGTGAAGCACACAGCTCAAAACGAGCCACTTGCAGATATAACGACCAAAGTGTGAACACAAAAACAGAGATAGAGAGAAGTGCCCACACAGAAATGAAGACACATGCAAGTATGTCTAAGAAGGGCTTTTGCATTTTGGCTACCCAGCTTATCGCACCTACAAATGGTGATGATATGTCCCACTTACATTGTAGGTAGCATTACAGAAGAATCATAGAATAACAAATGACCCTGTGGACCTGCGACAAGCTGGAGAACAGGTAAAAATGAGCGACAATAATAAACTAGGGGAGCACTACTAGGGAGGAGAGAGAACTAAAGCAAAGTTGTTTTTATGTATATTTCTCAGACAAACACAAAAGCCAGAGCCCTGAAGAGAACCCGAAAACTGATGTCATTGGGTTTGAAACGCGTCGGCATATTAAGAAAGACTGACACTAAATGTCTAATAGACCAATGAATTCATTTGTGGTTTATTGAACTTTTTTCACATTAGTTTGCTGTTTATTGAATTTTAGTTTAACGTGGCATAGCCCTGTCGTGGTGGTATCGAAAAAACACCCCACGAAGATCAGTTGTTTGTTGGCGAAAATTGGATGTGAATTGTATATTGTCTATAGATGTAATGTGGAATTGTATTGTATTTATGTGTAAAGTGTTTAATGTTCAGTGTTTTTCTCACACATGAAAATACTGAAATGCTGAAATAACTAAACAAAGAGGTATGAATAAAGGATACCTAACAAACTAAAAAGTAATACTAGTTTGTTTCCACAATTTTGAGGATAAAAAGAAATGTGTAGTTGGTAATCCTTTAGATTATTGAGGACTGTACCCATGAGTCACAGGGTCAAGGCTGATTTGCATATGGTCATGTCTGAACTGGGGTGGTGTGGAGTGCGAAAAAACGATGGATTTAGGCTCAGATCTCTGTACTGGGGTGAATGTATGACATTGTTCTGCATTCTTTCCATCAACTTTTATTTTTATACACAGAAGTGAGACTTGATTTGGTGGCTCCATGCCACCTGGCCACTGTGCTATCTAGTCTATATAAACCTGTGCGCACTGCCTGGGCTGGCTTGCAGATATTGGTCCAGCTCCACTGCCTCTATACATGTACAATGCCACTTGATCAGAACCCTCAGCTTCTTCTGTTGGAGGATGAGGTATCCTGTTGATGTGCATGCTACATGGGGCTTCTGTTGGTTGGCGACCTCTACCTCAGCTAGAATTAAGGTGCTGAGCATTGCCCCTCCTCCACTGAGCTTACTGTCTTTCTGCATCACCAACTCCCCTCCACCTAACACATGATGTCTACTATATTCCCATGCTTCTCCACATTTATATCTGAGACCTTATACTCACTACCCCCACTCCTCGGAGGTTTGTAACTCACCACATAATGTGAGGAAGGTAAAGGCATCTATGTGTATCCCTGGTGCTCAGACCGCCTAGGAATTAGCAACAACTCCCACTATTTGAGCAATTGACAAACTACTGTACCTAATCAATGGCTTTACCTTACAAATATTTATTTTAAGTTCTTACATTGACTGTATCTCACACCATCTCAATTGGACAGAAGAGGTCTTGGAGAAGGTGCGCATTGTCTGGGATATGTCTTTCAGGTGGGAAGCTTTTGGGCTGGGATCCAGTTAGCAATTTCCGACATGTAGCCTGTGCAGTGCAGTGCACAGACCACATTACTTTCAACAGCACATAGTGTAGACTTTCCTTGTACACTCCACAGCAAGTTTGATAGCTAATGATACATCGTACAAAAGGTAGTATTAGAATATGATTTTTTCATTCACAGCTTTTCTATGTAACTCCAGTTAAATATAGTTGCAAGAACAATCTCCCACACAACCTCTATTTCTTTACCAGTGGCTTACTAGAGCTCGAAACATGGGGCATGCTGAGGTACTACTCTCCAAACACCAACTTTTATAGTTGTTCTTTACTTTTTTTATTATACTTTGTCTTTTTGTTTTTTAAATATTTTGAAAATACATTTGTCAAAATGTGAAAATTAACTTAAGAGACATTTCAATTTGTGGAACAATCACAATATAATTTGTTCATTTGACCAGAGAGTATGACACCCCAGGCATAAGCACAGCAAGCAAGGGTGCCACCCCATTTTTTTATCCATCTGTGCATGCAGTGTTGGTCTGGGGAGTAGTATGGTAGTGTGAGTATGCTAGTGACATGGCTGTGGGTCATTTGAATGAGGTATGAGTGCAGGGGATTGTTGTTGTTTTTCATTTTTCTCCTTTTTGTTTTTCTGTACAGTAACAGTTTTCATATTCTGAACACAAATGTAAAATTGTATTGTGATTGTGGCACAAAATGAAATATTGCTTCAGTTTTAACAAATGTGTTTTCCAAAACTTTTTTAAACAAAAAGACAAAATATAATAAATTATGAAATTACAGCTATCAAAGTTAGTGTGTGGAGAGTAGTACTTTAGCATGCCCCATGTATAGAGTGCTGGTAAGCCACTGTAAAGAAATAGAGGTTGTGTGTCTCCCCCCTCCTCACAGACCTATTGAATAGGGGGTTGACTTTCTCATATTGTAACTTCAGCCACTGCCCTCACTCTCACAGACGGTCTCTTAGCTCTTTGTTCTCAGTTATAGTTGGAAGGTTAAATAGTGTCCACTGTGTTGGGGTGCATCAACAGTGTGTGCTTTAAAAGCATCTATTTATAAATAATTGCTGAGGACAGGATGTCTTAAGAAGGCACAGTATTTACAAAGAGGTAATATTCTGTTCTCATGCAAGGACATCTATCACATCTGCACTTCTAGGTGCAATTAAGAGGCACTCTTGTTATTTTTTAGAGAGCGTCATGGACCCAAGGCAATGTGATAAAATATGTTCCCTTTATATTAGTGCGTGATTGATTCAAGTGCATCTGTACTACTGTCCGAGTGCCCACCATCATTGTGAATTGAATAGTGGGCACCTAGTGTACAATCACAATGCTAGAGGACAGACTGAGAGGTCAAAAGTTTGATGTTAAGTGTCCAAAGTAAAGTGGAAAGATCAGTTGCCGCTTGCTCATATTGCTCAGCAGTCTGATGGCCGACGTTGTTCATCAGTGTGGAGATAA
The DNA here is from genome assembly GCF_964263255.1 of Lissotriton vulgaris. Taxonomy (NCBI): domain Eukaryota; kingdom Metazoa; phylum Chordata; class Amphibia; order Caudata; family Salamandridae; genus Lissotriton; species Lissotriton vulgaris. The sequence continues at coordinate 129,690 of NW_028244238.1, read as the reverse complement.
GTGTGTTTCTCCAACACCTACAAAACAGCCATAGAAATAAATGTAAATGTGTTCCTCACAAGACTTTTATAAGCACTTTCAATGTTTTCTTGTAATATTCTGTAGTTGTTTGCTATGCCAGAAGAAATTATTGTTATGTCTTTGCCTGGACTGTTAATTTCAATCCTTTAGACAGTGTACTAGGAGAAAGCTATACAGCTTCACAGGATACCATTACATATTAGACTGTAGAAAATCTCACAGCCTCAGAGGCAGGTAAAGGACACTCATGTGGATTAAGAAGATCAAAAAGATGAGACACCAACATTACTCCATTTCTCCTGTGCCATCCGTAGCAGGAATAAATTCTTAGGACCTTGCTCCGAGTGCCCCCTGCGGCCTCTGTGGTGTCTTTGGAATCTGCTGGTTGAGGATCTGCCAGCCAGGGAGTTGCTAAACCCAGATGCGGAGACTCTGCTAGTTCGCCACTGGTGTTTGGTCTGGTCACGTGGCTCTGACTGGCTGGGTCTCCTCATGAGCATGAGGCAGGGGGGTGCCTGAACCCAGCACTTAACTGGAGCCCAGGCCAGAGAAAAGATAGGTACATTGGCCATATACCCACTTCTGGCACAGTTGAGATGCCCCTCCCCAGCCTTTTTAAATTTGGCTATGGGAGCTGATGTGAGCTTTGAGCTGGGGCCCCTACCCCCTTTCATGAGGAGCCAATTAAAAGAAGACCTGAGGTAAATTTAGCTAGGCCTCATGGGATTCTGTTGGGAACTCCACAAGAGTGTAGGGTGAGTGACCTCCCCCGCACTATTGAGGGGAACGACCCTGTGTGACCTCAGGCCTCCCTCCTTCTATCTTCTAGCTTCCTCCTGGGGTGGCAGCATATGGTTTCCCCCTGAAGTCTAGGTGGATCTAAATTGACGTGGGAGGATTTTAGTGATGGCCCAAGGCTAAAGTGACACTGCCCACACTCCGTACTCTTGGTTAAGACTGTTGGTGCTATATCTGACTATGGTTCTCTCGGGCAAGTGGGTCAGACCTTCTCCAATCACCAGTCCTGCTGATCAGTGAGCCAGAATGAGAAGTGAGTCCTTTGAGACCACTAGGTAAGAGCTTGTTGGCAAAAAACAGGGCATCATGCTTGACGCAACCACAGGCACTACGTGTCAGGACTGTGCCGACCCCCAGCAAGAGACCCCTGTCAGTCCCGGCAGCTAGGGGAAGATTTCCTGTTGGGAGGCTGTTCCCGCTTTGGGGTTCCTTGCAGAAATTGGCTCATGATCACAGCTGGTCGGAGGAGTAGCTCGCCTCCGGCTTGTGCCGCCATTTCGATGCAGTTAGCGTTCTAGTCTTTTTCTGCAGTCAGCCATTTCCTAACGCCGCACGTTCTATGTGGCGCACTTCAACTGTCCCTTTCCAGCAGTTAGACGCCCTGAGTTAGACTCCCGTCAATTCACCGCGTTCTGTCATAGTTTTCCCGCAATTCTAGTCAGCTTTCACAGAGACGCTGTCCCGATACCCCTGGAAGCGTTTCACGCTTCGTTCCTGAGTATTCCTGCTTTTCCGGTTGTGTGCCTCTGACTTGACGCGGCCAGTGTCTGGCCGTGTGGACTCTGTCAGTCAAGCATTCCTTGTCGGAGTTTCGTTCCAGTGGGCAAGTACCTTCCGCATTGTCTCAGAACCCCGGTAAGAACTTTCATTCTTCAGCCTTGCCGGTTCGGTCGTAGCCCAGTGCTTGCCCGTCATCTACTCAGAGCCTTCAGTGAATGTTTCCAGAACTATTCTGAACATCCAGTTGTGACCAGACTTTGAGTGTTTCTTCTTGATTTCGAAATTCGTCAAGTAAATGAGAGTATATATTATATGCATATGGTAATACTGTTGTCTACCACCTTTAACCTTCACATCATCTTTGCTACATCTCTACACCAGCAACAAGAGTACCAACCCTTATCTCACCTTTGGGACTCATTAAGAGAGAAGCTAACTCCACACCATAACCAGGTATGAGTGAGGAGAGTCGAGAGTGAGTGAGTGTGTCGTCCATGATTTATTAGAACGTTAGTAATGTTCTGCTCCCTGTTGCAGGTGTTCCCCAGCCACTCCTTCCAGAGGTAGTACGAGGCACCAGTGTGGAAGACTCTCTTTGTTGTTTGTTATCCACTTCCCCTTTCCCTTCCATTCCTGGGCTTGGAGCAATCCGGGTGCAGGGGTGTTTGGGAATTCGGAAATTAGCATCATTGAAGATAGCCGCTCGCTCCCACGGAGATCTGGATATTTCAGGTACTGCTTCTGACAGATTGAAGTGCCTCAATTATCTTCCGTCTGAGCGAGATGGCCGAGGGTTTGGATGTCAAGGCTTTGGCTTCTGTGTTAGAGGGACTTCAGAAACAGTTGAGTGAGACGAGGGAGGAAGTTAGGAAATCCAACCAGGAGGCTAGTTATTTTAGACAGAGATTAGATGAACTAGCAGAGAGCCCGCGCCCCAACTTCGGCGGTATAAAACCATCTACCTTTGGTTCCGCTCCCTCCTCATCCTCTTCTACGGAGTTTACCACACAGGTGGTGCACGCAATGTCCCCTACCATTCCGTTGGCCCCGCCTGAGAGATTTCAGGGAGATCCCCACAAGGCCCAAATTTTTCTGACCCAGTGTTCCCTGCATTTCTTGTGTAAGCCCATTCTGTTTAAAGAGGATCAATCGAAAGTGGCTTTTGTCCTGTCTTACCTGAGCGGAGATGCCGCCGCGTGGTCTTTGCCTTTGGTGGCAAGCAACGATCCAGTGTTGTATAAATTCGAAGAATTCAAAGCTGAGTTTTTGCGTATTTTTGACCGAAGAAATGTGTCACACACCACCGACAATGAACTATTGGAATTGAAACAAGGGAATCGTGATTTGGTGGCTTACCTGGCACAATTCAATAAATTGATCGTCGAAACGAGTTGGCCAGAGGCTAAGCGGGCGGCCATTTTCCACCGAGGCCTCAAGGATGAGCTGAAGGACGGTTTGGCGCAGATTCCCAAACGACCCACAGATGTGTCAGAGCTCATCGACCTTGTATTACAGATTGATCAGAGACTTGCAGAAAGGCGAAGTGAACGACGAAAGGATATCTGTACTCTCCCGCCACGATTCGATCGGTCTCAACCGGAGGTTGTGAAAAACCCAGAAGGCCAAAGCCAGGAAGAGCCGATGCAGGTGGGAACCATTCGAGGCCCTCTTACGCAGGAGGAACGAGAAAAGAGGCGCCAAGGTCGATTATGTATGTATTGTGGGCAAGCGGGCCATTTTGTCAAGGAATGTCCGAAGAGAGCAAAGGCTAGCTCGTGGGTAAAAGATCGGCTCCACCAGTAGACGGAGTTGCACTGGTGGGAGCGAGTGACGAGCCAACTCCCAAGCCACAACTGTTAGCCAACACCCTGCAATCCGCAGCCCCGCATCTGAATTTACTGTGTAGGATCGAGTTTGGAAAAGCTCAGAAGGAGGAGGTTTCGGTGATGGTAGATTCGGGGGCTACAGGGAACTTCTGCGACATCCAGTTTGCCAAGACCTGGGGAATACAGTTTGAGAAGAAACCCAGACCGGAACCAGTGCGAGCAGTGGATGGCACCCAGTTGTCGTCGGGACCCATCGCTTATGATACTGAGTTGATGACAGTGGTGGGCCCCGGAGAGCACCGAAGCTTCATTCGATTTAGTCTCATAGATGCCCCCCAGTTCCAACTCATACTGGGGTTACCCTGGCTCACCGAGCCTAACCCGCAGATTGATTGGTCACAGCGTTCTGTAAAGATGAGTTCCGAGTTTTGCTCTGAGCATTGTTTTCAGTTGGCTCCGGAGAGCCCAAGTTCCACGTTGTCCCAAAACCTGGCCAATCAGGTTCAAATGGTGTGTGCTCTGGAGGCCCCAGAGATCCCAGAGGAATACCAGGATCTGAAAGAGGTGTTCAATGAGAAGGAGGCTAAGAAGTTGCCACCCCACCGAGAATATGATTGTCGGATCGAGTTGGAACCAGGGGTGTCCTTGCCATGCAGTAGAATCTGTGCGTTGTCGGAACCGGAGAATCTCCATTTGAAGGACTATATTGAACAAAATCTAGCCAATGGATTCATCCGCCCCTCTCAGTCTCCGGTGTCTTCGCCCCTCTTCTTCATTCCGAAGAAGGATGGGACCTTGAGGACTTGCATTGATTATCGGGCATTGAACCTGGCCACCAAGAAGAACTGTTATCCTCTGCCCCTGATTTCAGAACTCTTGGATCAAGTCAAAGATGCCAGTGTGTATACAAAATTGGATTTACGGGGGGCCTATCATTTGGTGCGCATGGCTGAAGGAGAGGAGTGGGAAACTGCCTTTCGAACCAGGTTTGGTTTGTATGAATATCAAGTGATGCCCTTCGGGCTCTGCAATGCCCCCGCAGCGTTCCAGCATTTTGTCAACGATGTGCTTCGGGAGTGTCTGGACCGTTTCGCAGTGGTCTACATCGATGACATCCTTATTTACTCCAACAGCTTAGAGGAACACGTTCATCATGTACGAGCCATCCTGAAACGCCTACTGGAAAACCATCTATTTGTCAAACTGGAGAAGTGTGTCTTTCACTCTTCCCGAGTGGAGTTTTTGGGCTTTGTTTTGTCTCCGGAAGGAGTTGCCATGGACGACTCTAAGTTGCAAGCGATCAAGTCTTGGCCGGCGCCCAGATCTGTGAAGGAGATCCAAAGTTTCCTGGGATTCGCCAATTTCTATAGACGCTTCATCTTGAACTTCTCCGAGAAGGGATGCCCCATCACTAGGCTGCTAAAGAAAAATGTGCGATTCGTCTGGGAACGAGAGTCGGAGGAGGCGTTTCAGCAATTAAAAGAAGCGTTCGTGACAGCCCCAGTACTGCAACACCCCTGTTCGAGTGAGCCCTTTTTCATTGAGGCCGATGCATCCAATTTGGCCATAGGAGGAATCCTGTCGCAGCGCCAGAAGAACACCGGGCAGCTTCATCCAGTGGCGTACCATTCCCGCAAGCTTACCCCAGCGGAGATAAACTACTCCATTGCTGACAAGGAGCTTTTGGCCGTCAAAGAAGCATTCAAAGTGTGGAGACATTATTTGTTGGGAGCGAAACATGTAGTCACGGTTTTCACAGATCATAGGAATCTACAGTTCCTCAAGTCAGCGCGCACGCTCACCCCCAGGCAATTGCGTTGGTCGCTCTTCTTTGCAGATTATGATTTTGTCCTCACGTACAAGCCTGGCTCCTCCAATGGGAAGGCGGATGCTCTGTCCCGTCTGAGTATGGGAGAGGAAATCAAAACCAAGATGGAAGGATTCATTATTCCGGAGGAGAAGATAGTGGCCATAGCTGTCGAGGACGATTTGGAGGCCCGAATAAAGGAAGAGTTTTCCAAGGCCGAATATTCAGATTGGGAATCAGGTGGTCCAGACCGCAGTGTGAGAAACCAAAGTCCCTTTTGGCAAGAAAAGATGTTTGTCCCCAGTGAGAAATTGCAAGGTGAAGTCATTCAACACTTTCACGACCACCCGCTAGCAGGCCATAGAGGAGCGAAGAAGACCCTGGAATTAATCAAGAGAACCTTCAGTTGGCCCGGCATGGATGCTCAGGTGAGACAGTACATCGCCACTTGTGAGCCCTGTGTTAAGGGTAAAAGTATGAGACAGTCCCCGCAGGGCCTGTTAATGCCGTTGCCCATTGCCCCGTCTCCTTGGCATTCAGTCTCCATGGACTTCATAGTAGACCTGCCATCTAGCCAAGGGTATTCCGTCATTTGGGTGGTGGTGGATATGTTTTCCAAGATGAGCCATTTTGTCCCGTTGAGGTCCCTCCCCACAGCCTCTCAGTTAGCTACTCTGTTTGTGGATCACATTGTGAAATTACATGGGGTTCCCAAGGTGGTTATCTCCGATCGAGGCCCACAGTTTGTCTCTCGATTTTGGAAGGCTTTCCTCAAGGGTCTAGGAGTGGACTCCCGTTTGTCCACCAGTTTTCACCCGGAAACGGATGGACAGACGGAGCGAGTGAATCAGGATTTGGAACAATATCTCCGCTTGTATTTGATGGATCAGGAGGGGGAATGGCCCTCATTGTTGAGTACGGCAGAGTTCGCGTACAACAATGCCGTCCATTCGTCTACAGGATTTTCCCCATTTTATCTGAACTCGGGTCGGCATCCTAACATGCTGGTGGGTCGGGTAGACGTGGAGGTCCCAGCAGCCGAAGAGGTTATACACGAGCTACAGAAATCCTATCAGTTAGCCTCTTCCAATCTCCAGAAAGCCAAAGATGCTTACAAGGTACAGGCAGACAAGAAGAGAAAAGAGAGTCCAGTGTATGAATCAGGAGAAAAGGTGTGGATTTCCACTAGGCACATGAGGTTGAGAGGAAATCGAAAGTTCCAACCTAGATTTGTGGGCCCCTACCCTGTGGTGCGAATGATAAACCCAGTGAGTGTGAGAGTGGCCCTCCCCAAGTCATTGAAGATCCATCCTACGTTTCACGTGTCATTAATTAAAAGAAGCCCACCTAACTTCAGACGTGTCCAGCCCCCAGCTCCAGTTCAAATTCAGAGTTCTGAGGAATTCGAGGTTAAGAGGATCCTAGACTCCAAACTCAAGAAAGGGAAAATCTTTTACCTCGTGGATTGGAAGGGTTATGGTCCCGAGGAAAGGTCGTGGGAGCCCAGCAGCAACGTTCATGCCCCAAGATTGGTCAGCGAATTCCACAAGGTTCACCCCCAATAACCCAGGGAGGGGGCTTTGGTGGGGGGTACTGTCAGGACTGTGCCGACCCCCAGCAAGAGACCCCTGTCAGTCCCGGCAGCTAGGGGAAGATTTCCTGTTGGGAGGCTGTTCCCGCTTTGGGGTTCCTTGCAGAAATTGGCTCATGATCACGGCTGGTCGGAGGAGTAGCTCGCCTCCGGCTTGTGCCGCCATTTCGATGCAGTTAGCGTTCTAGTCTTTTTCTGCAGTCGGCCATTTCCTAACGCCGCACGTTCTATGTGGCGCACTTCAACTGTCCCTTTCCAGCAGTTAGACGCCCTGAGTTAGACTCCCGTCAATTCACCGCGTTCTGTCATAGTTTTCCCGCAATTCTAGTCAGCTTTCACAGAGACGCTGTCCCGATACCCCTGGAAGCGTTTCACGCTTCGTTCCTGAGTATTCCTGCTTTTCCGGTTGTGTGCCTCTGACTTGACGCGGCCAGTGTCTGGCCGTGTGGACTCTGTCAGTCAAGCATTCCTTGTCGGAGTTTCGTTCCAGTGGGCAAGTACCTTCCGCATTGTCTCAGAACCCCGGTAAGAACTTTCATTCTTCAGCCTTGCCGGTTCGGTCGTAGCCCAGTGCTTGCCCGTCATCTACTCAGAGCCTTCAGTGAATGTTTCCAGAACTATTCTGAACATCCAGTTGTGACCAGACTTTGAGTGTTTCTTCTTGATTTCGAAATTCGTCAAGTAAATGAGAGTATATATTATATGCATATGGTAATACTGTTGTCTACCACCTTTAACCTTCACATCATCTTTGCTACATCTCTACACCAGCAACAAGAGTACCAACCCTTATCTCACCTTTGGGACTCATTAAGAGAGAAGCTAACTCCACACCATAACCAGGTATGAGTGAGGAGAGTCGAGAGTGAGTGAGTGTGTCGTCCATGATTTATTAGAACGTTAGTAATGTTCTGCTCCCTGTTGCAGGTGTTCCCCAGCCACTCCTTCCAGAGGTAGTACGAGGCACCAGTGTGGAAGACTCTCTTTGTTGTTTGTTATCCACTTCCCCTTTCCCTTCCATTCCTGGGCTTGGAGCAATCCGGGTGCAGGGGTGTTTGGGAATTCGGAAATTAGCATCATTGAAGATAGCCGCTCGCTCCCACGGAGATCTGGATATTTCAGGTACTGCTTCTGACACTACGTGTCCTGACGCACAATTCAAAATGGACACCAACACTGCCCCAACGGAGGAGCAAGGATTGCCCAGCGGCGGAGAATCTCATGAAACGATATCACACAGTGGGTACAACACTTCTTCAATACTGTAGGTCATTCTGGACTCCAAGTCAGTGTTGGACAACAAGAGTAGAAAGGTTAAGGTTGAAATAGCCCTATTGTGTGTAAGACATTTGACTAGCTGTAGACCGAGTAACAGACACGAAGATAGAATTTCCATACTGGAAAACATGGTGCACTGACTCTCCTCTGAAGTATCGCGCATATCTCACCATGGAGCAGAGGATTCTGAAAAGTGACTTGTTGCAAAAATCTCTGGCTTATTGGGTTCCTGGAGGGATCTGAGGACATATAATTCATAAACATTTCTGGAGCAATAGATCCAGTCATGTTTGACATTTTTCACTTGGCCCCCTACTTTGAAATTGCAAGCACCCACAGGTCACTGGATAAAAAATCTCCTCTGGGAGCCCTAATTTCTCCTATGATAGCCAGCATTTAGAACTAGAGAGACAGAGATACCATCCTGAATGGGGCAAGGGCAAATGCTCACCTAAGGCATCAATCTGGACACATTCTGATCATCCCGGGTAATATCTGTTATGTCTAATCACAGCAAAAACTGAATGATCTATTTAATCACAAATGATGAACAGGAACATCTCATACATGCTCATCTATCTTGCACTGTGGCCAGTGCTTCATGATTCATAATAGTTCTTCTTTGATACTCCACAGGGGACATGGGCCTAGTTTAGAACTTATTGCACCGACCAATCCTTCGAAGTGGCAGAAAATCTCTAAGGGAAAAAAGGTACCTACAGAGGCGAGGTGTCACAAAGAATCATGATTGTGAAAATAGGGCTCCTTGAAAACTGAGGCCTCCACAGAGTCTAAGGGTGAACATCAAAAGCAGACTGACGCTGACACAGGAGACACTCTTTGATACCACCACTCACTAACAAATAATGATGATCAAGTTGGGGCTCTAAGATAGTGGAAGGCTTATCCGGTGTCTGAACTGCACAACTAAATGTTGCACTCGAGCAACATTCAAAAAACACAATGATGGAAAAAGGAGGAACAAATTCTGCACTATTCTCAAAATAGGGGACAATTAATTCACCTATTTTCTTGCCAAATGTTCACTGTGAAGTTAATCAAACATTTTGTATATCATCACTCACATAAGGGGACATGATTACACATTTTATTTTTTGTAATCAGCACAAAAATTATTTTTATCTTATTTCGTATAGTCTTTTTTTCTTTCAAACATACAAAATAAAATAATATGTATATTTTAGTATCAATACTTCATACACCACTCTAGCAACATAGCATCCTACCAATGTACTTTCCACAAATTACTCCTCACGCAGAGCTTGGAATGGGTTAATTGTATTCACCTTCTTTTTACACCTATACCATGACTGTTCTGCTTTTTTAATTGACTTTTGTTTTTTTTAATTGATTTTTTTATCATTTTTAGCTTACAGTCATACAAACATGTACAATAACTTACCACAAAGAGAGTAAATAGCATATGGTAAATACATTGTATCCAATACTAGAGAAGATAGTATGCAAACATGCATCTCAGAAAGACGGCCATGGGAGAGATTAAAAAACTAAAGGGGTAGACAACTGCTATCTGATTACAAGGCACACTAGAGTAGAGCGTGAAAGTGTGCTTTAAATGTGAGGCGAGGTCCCTATAACCATCAAAACCTTACTGACATTGTGGTGGCAATGAGGTCGTCTAAATATGCCCCATAGATATAAGACAGCTGTTGAATGAACTCGCAGTGAGCGTGGCTTGCCATCAGCCTCTATGGCAGTTGTGTCTAACTGGGGTCTAGTATCAGGCTAAGGTTCCCCCAGGAGTATGATATCATCATCTGCATTGCCCACTATGGACAATAGATCTTGAAAGAAGTCCAGGGTATTTACATTTGGGGCATACACATTAACCAGAAACATGCGATGGCGAGTCAGGGAGCGTGCCACTATGATGTATCTCCCACCCTATCTATAATGCTGGCAGTGAATGGAAGAATTGTAATTGCTTGCGTATCTATGTATCTATTCATGTCTTTATTCAAATATTTATATATTTATCTACTTTTTAAATAGATTTGGTGGCTTGTAATAAAAAGAATGCTGAAATCCTTTTGGTGCCGTTGTGATGTAAGTGTTAGAGGGATGAGTTGAGGGCAGGCTCAGATTGTTGAGTGCTGACTTACACACAGCAGAATACAGACATGTAAAATTACTCTGTGTGTGTGAAGTACGTATTTTTGAGTGCCTAGGCTGCGACTCTAAGCTTTTACATTATCTTTTTTAAACCCATCAGCAAGCAGTGAAAAATAACTAATTTTCACTCAATAGATCTTAGCAATTCATATAAAGACCGTTTTTGTCACAGAATGTGGATAATGGTTGCTTGATTGGATTCATTATTTAAAATTATTAAGTGATGATGGTTTTGGATGCTTCAAAACAAATGAATGTTTTCAGACCTTAATGAAATTCCAGATTACCACTAAGGCTGTCATTGAAGAAGAGTGCTCTCTACAAATCTAGTAGCCACTTCTACTGAAAATGGAGGGGAAGTGTAATTCTGTCCAAGAAGTGACCTTTGAGCAGAGAAATGCAATTCAGTTCTGGAAAGGTTCCGCTTGAGCTGTTTCTGGGAGCTCATTGTAGGAAAGAGTAGTATTATGCAGCGATGCTGGTTAGGCATCACTAATAATAAATTGTTGCATTTACCTAAAAGAATAAAAAGACAAGAGGTATTTGCCAAAACAGGAACAAGTTGGTTTAATTAGGAACAACAACCGAGTGAGTCTTACAAGAATGCCTTAAAGAAAATCTCTTGGTGTAAAAAGCTTTGTCTGACTTTCGATACATCTCCTAGCGTACATCAACATTGTCTTTACTGATATTGACAGAGTTATGTATGCTGAGATCATAGTGTACATGGACATTCTTTCTACAGGTAACAATGTTTTCATTCGTGCATAGATTATGGCATACAGCGACATTGTTGCTGCCAGTATTGGGACTATGGTGCGGGCATACATTGGCATTGCATTTATGGGTATTGCATTGTTATGTGGATGCAGGTTATGGCATACATTGAAGTTGATATTGCCATTTTTGGAACTGCACATATCATGGTATTCTATGACGTTGTTTTTACGCATTCCAACATAATAATCTCACAATTCCCCTAAATTGTTCCTTTGGATTCACACTAATGAATTGCTATCTCAGTTCTGCTGGTGTGGAAGAAAGCAGTCAGGCTTTACTAGCAGAAAATGTTTTAAGAATGTGAGTTTACCAACATGGACAACAAGAAATCTGACAAAGATTTATATAAATAAAGCAGATCCTTATATCAATTTAGACACTAAAACTAAGACAATTGGTTAAGTATAATGGGAATTCTAGACTGTAGAAGGCAACATACATCAGTGCAATTCAATAATGTCAACCTCTAACCCTGAGATCAATGGTGAAAAGCACTAATAACAATCAGTAAATTGCAGGTTGAATTGCACAGAACCCACACGGGGTATGGTGATGCAGGTCACAGGACCAAACCAACAAATTTCACTGTTTCCTGACTTATAGTTTCTAGGTGCTGAGTTGCTATGACTGTCCCTGGTGCTGAAGCACAAACTATGGTTTACAGCTTAGACGGTCTGGTGTGCAAACTGATGTAAAAAGTTGACAACTGTGGTCAGTTGAAGATGCTGCAGAGTTTCCTCTTGGTGCTGCATTGAGTGTCCTCTAGTCAAAGACAGACGTTTTCCTTGTCCCTTATTACAGTTTAAATCAGGACTGAAGTTCTGGTGCCAAGGGTTTACCTTATATTCTAGATTTAGGAGTGTCAGATGTGTGTGTGAAACTCGCCAATCTCTGTGTGCCACCTTTGCTACCCAGAACCATCTGTTCTGCATTTAAGAATGGCAGATATCTGCTTTTGCTGAACATACCAGGCAGCCACCCCTAGGTATGTGGCTAGCCCTAAGGCGGTGTACACCTTCTTACTCCATAATTTTCCACTGTGCCTGGTGGCAAAACTTTCTGAGTGCAGGGGGGTAACTGTTGCCCACCTGGATGCATATCAGAAGTTTGAAGCTCACTGTCTTAATGTTCAGTTTCACTGGCCATCCTGCCATGGAGAGGGATATTGCCTCCTTCCCAGCCAGGCCTTTGTTTATGACTCATCTGAGTGTTCATACCTCCTTGCAAGAGTTCAGATATCTGACTTGCTGGCAAAAGCTGCGGGCTGTCATCAAGTGGACTGGAAGGGCAGGTGTAACCTGGTGGGTAACCTCTAAAGTAGACACCTGAATGTGTCTCGCATCACATATGACAAGGGAATCCTGGCAGAGCTGATGAGACTATTTGTTTGGTAAAAAGAATGACAATATCCAGTAGGACCATCATAGAGTTGGCAACCTCAGGAGTGCCCGGGTACCAACCCATTATATTCTATAGCCTTGTGATGATTTATATCAGTACTTAATGGAATGAGGCAACTGCAGGGACCTATAAGCTTGCACTTACGTGTCTGAACCCTTAATATAATGAACCCTGCCTTTTTCTCTCAGAAGGCCTACCTTAGGGGGGACTAACATATATTAAAAATAGTGCTTTGCGCCAGCCTTATATGGTGGGGGCATATTTGAGTTCAAGCAGTTTCCACTGCTCATGGAGTCTCAATGGCAGGATTGCTTCAATCTGTTTATCTGGGTCAGTCAGGGTGGCACACACAGTGCTCCACCCTCTGGTGACCACTTTCAGTCCCATGCTCTGGGTACCCTGGTACAAGTTACCTATGACCTCTAAAGTAGTTACTTTTCTTTGTGAGTCGGGGTTTCAAGAGCTTGGAGGGAGGATTTGATGTGCAGGTTGTTTCCATGTTGTGTAAAGCTTTGTATGGGTGAGAATTGCAACAGTGTTTGCTTGTGGATTGGGAGTTAGTGGAGCTCTGAGATGTGATGTGAGGTGAGTGCATGGTAGAAGGTAAAACGGGCTGCAGAGATTTGTAAGGTCTGAAGTTTTCTGCTTATTGGAATGTTGATTCCAGCATAGAGCACATTTCCGTAGTCCTGCATGCTGGTAATGAGGGATTGGGAGATGGTTCTGAGAGTTGGTGAGGTGCTATTTAAGGTCTTCATGAGCATATTAAGTGAATGGAGGCAGGGGGCAGAGGCGGCATGCACCGGGCCAGTCACAGTGGTTGGTTACAATTCTGAGGTACTTTGTGTGTCATTGTTTGATAATTCATGTGGCATACTAATGGCATTTCTACTGCTTGCATTAAGTCATTATTAAAAAATATATATATATATTCCAATTAATCAAATAGTTTCTTAACATATCTTAAAACGGAACATTGTATTCAATATTTTCTATCGTTATAAAAATGATTTATTTCTCATGTTGCATGCGGCAAACTCAGCTGTCATAGGAAGTGTCAGAATTTAAATAAAAAATAATTGTATTTGCTTTCAAAGTGTCTATGAACTCGACCAAATGTTCCAGCCATTTTAAACCAGCAGCAGCCCAGGAAACAGATCCATGAGTCTCTGGAAATAAGAGTTATTTTCCCAGTCTCACTTTTTCTTCAAAGTCCAGCTGAGTTCTGAGTTAGTTCCATAGATGCTGCCTTTGTGTGCCACAGCTATCTAAACAGACATCTCAAACAAATTTGCTTCCTCCAATAACTCAACCTAACCATGGTGACTGCCCCTCACCTCTTGAGCTTGGTGGACCATGGAGACAGACACATCCCTTTATATCACCAATGCACAGGGCACCACAATACTCCTTCATTAAGGACTATACTGACAAATGGGCCTGATAGTCTATGACACTGATGTGTCATCCTATCCGCCATGCTCCACAACTGCCCCGTATTCTACCCTTGGTCTTTGTCCCCAACACCGACAGCGAAGGATATATTTGCAGAGTCTGACACCTATTTACAACAGTGGGCCCCCAGCACCAGGATGATTTCAATGTCATCCTGGTGTCCAGGACACAGATTGCTCAAGTCTCACCAGGTGACCCCACCCTAGCACTGCTGCACAGCTTTACACACTAATGGATGGCAATAACCTGCACAATGTTTGGCACCTGAACCATACCAATAGCACCGAGGGCACTTGCATTGCGTCTAAACATCACACCTGGTCCAGAATTTTCTATTGCTGCTCACTCCAGACGTCCTCACCTTGACCTCAGGTGCTACCCGTCTTCCCAGGACTCTCTCCTATCTTGCTGGAGTTCAGTACTCCACTAGCCCTACCCCAGGCTTCGCTTGGCAGCCGAGCCCAAATTCTCTCCATGAACCTGCCTTCTGGGATGATATCTGTATTGGTACCCTTGATTTCTATACCCACAATGAAAGCTAAGTCTCTTGCTCATTTACACTGTGGGAGGCATGTAAAGTTGTTGTTCCAGGCCACTGCAAAGCAAAGCAGTCGGGAATCCTTCAGGCAATCCACACCAGCTTGCCACATTGGAAAAGGAATTGCGTGTACTTGAACTTACATTCTTCCAATCACAAAATGAGCAGACATATGCAACTCTTCCTCAGAAGGTCTGAGGAAGAGGTGGTTTGGGAGATCCATTATTTCAGTACAGAGGCAGGGGCGATATAGTATGACAAAGGGGATCAGCCGGGTTTCCTCCATCAGCCCTGGGCAAATTTGTACATGTCAGAACTCCTAGACAATCAACACAACCCCTCCAATCCGAATGGATAGTTCATATCATGACAAAGTTCTGTTAACCCAGATACAGCAGCCATGGATGCCTTATTTGAAATGCTCCAACTCCTCTGACTAGACCATACGTACAGGACATACCTTGATGTCCCCTTCTCTGTGCCAGAGGGAGAGCAGGCAATTCAGGCCATACCTGTAGACAAGGAGCCAGTTCTGGATGGGTGCACTGTAGGAAGCTGGGTCTGTATATACAATTGCAAAGTATTACCTGAGGTAGTCAGAGGTAAAATTAGATTATACCTTACTCGCAGTAAGGCATTATCATAAAGTAGTGTTAAGCTTTTATTGTACAAACTCAGGCAAGAAATGAAGTCCAACACTCAAAGACCAATTTATCTGTAAACATTGTTATTATTAGAACCAAGTCATAAGCAGAATCATACTATCAAAGACAGGGTATTACGAATACACATTTGTCATTACCCTTTTACAAGGATCGCATATCTGTCTAGAGAGTTTCCAATTAGGTTTTGCTGCAGTACAATTTAGAGAAAGAACATAGGTCCTGTGTAACTGGCTGGCAGGAACCCAGTGCACACTCAGTCAAAGTACAGCAACATAAAGCAAAAAGTAGGTGGCCACCATGCAAAAAGGGGTCCTGTCCTACACACACCACATCATTTTATGAGGAGTGCACCTTTCTCCTATCCCACATGTCCTGGCAATGTACGATAGACTATTCCAGGGCCGACTGACATCTTCCCTATTGAAGTGGTCATTGTCACCATAGTTAAGCCTGATAAGCCTGCAACAGCTGGGACTCCTATTGACCACAGTCCCTGATAAACCTTGGCAACATTTTTAATTTGCATTTTTCAGAGGAATTGCAAATTACAATCAACTTGAAGTTTGAAGAATTGCAAAAAGGCATTTTGTGAATGCATAATGTATTGCATTTAGGGGATCGTAGTTGCGATTGCCTAACTGTATTTGCAAAAAATAATAATCGCAAAATTTGCAATTACCTCTCTTACAAATTGCGTTTGGGTTGTTGCATCGCAAGTGGCAAAATACTGTCTCAAAGGGGCTGATTCTGCAATTTGGCCCATTTGCGACCAGTATTTTGCTTGATGCATGTGGCCCTTACCATCTAGCTAGTCAGATGCACCAATTCCATGCCAGCTGTGCCTCAATTTCACTGCTCTGCAGATTCTGGTGTCCATGTATTCTGATGACGCTCACTGTGATTGGGCCATGACTAGTCAAGAGGAGCAGGGTGGCAATATCTTCATGTTTGGACTGGTTGGAGTCGGGGATGGGTACGTATTTGATCATCTTTTCAACTTTTCCAGTCACCACCTTCTCCAATATGTCGACCTCTGTGCCAACCATTTCAAGCGAAGGCGTAAAGGAGGATGGGAGTCTCAGGCCTGATTTGTTGTCTAGATCTTGGACAGATGGACGGTCAGAGAAATATTTTGTCAACCGGATTTTTCTAAAAAACAGATGAAGGTCCTTGGTAAACTCAAACTTATCAAAGTTCGCTGAGGGGACAAAAGATAAGCCCCGGGTCAGTAGATTCGTGGCAATAGGGTTGATCTCTTTGTGGGTCAGATTGAAAACAGGAATACCTCTTATGATTTCTGCAGGAAGGTAGATACCTGACTATGGTTACCCCCAACTTTTTTCCTGGTGTTTTGCTGGTTTTCCGACTTAGTTGACCTAGGGCCCTGCCAATCAGGACCCCAGGCCTACTGCTCTCTCTCTAAAATGGATTCCATGTACCTTAGGTACATTTCCAATTGGTACTGGGCCACCTTATCAGACCCTGTAACTCAGGGCATAGGTGTACCCAGGGCCTACCAGGGGCTGAAGCATGTATTATGCCACCCCTGGATGGCCATCTAAATCTGACACAACTGGCTGCACGACAGCTGGGGCATGGTGGTGTAATCCCCCTTTGCTTTAGATATAGTATTCCTATATCTAACCCCGAAAATGGACACACGGATTCCTATCAGTCACTCCTATGGCAGGCCTTGACAATCCTGAAGGCAGAGTGTGTGGAATCGTGTGAAATGGTGCTCTGACATGAGCTGAGCCCGTTTGCAGCTTGCGGAACCAAGTCCCAATGGCTGTTCCATGATAACGCGTACCATATACTCTTAAACGCTAACTTTGGTATCGCGTTATCAAAACATGTCGAGTAAGGTGTCATACCAATTGGGATACTGACCCCTCACCATTGCTGGCGACGGGGTTAGCATTCCACCCTTTTAGAGGGACACGACATGTACGTAACTGTGAACCCCGGTTAAAGTTAACTGAAGCCTCAGCTCCACAAAATGGATGCTGCCACCACAGACACGAGTCTGACCTCCTGCTGCTGGGAGTCCTTCCAGCGAGGAGAGCTTGGATAAAGGGTTTCCTGTCCGGGGCGGTGCTCGCACCATCCCAGACAGGGTTTTGTGTATCCTGGGTAGGCAGGGCTTTACAGGAAGGTGACTGCGGAGTAGCACCCCGGTGCTCACTACGCATCTGCCGGCTAGAACCAGTTCCAGGGGCACACCAGCCCCTGGCCTGGGGAAAGTCCGGCATGGGAGAGGGGTGTAACCACCCCCCTTCCTGGTCCCACCCCTAGGGCAGGACCTAGTCGCGTACCCACCCCTTTCTTTAGGATAAAGGCAGGAGCGGGGACCCTTCCAAATTAGATCATCTTTGAATCAAGAAACTACTTTCTACGAAAGGAACTCTCGACTCTTCTCAAGATTTCTCCCTTGTGACTAAGGAGTAGTCACCCTGCATCCGCAGGCACCATCTAAGAACTCTGCGGTTTGCTGCACGTCCTTCCTCAGGAATCCGACTACCCAGCTCGACGAGAACCAGCTTCCCTGGCACCTCTGACCTCTACCCACATTGTCAGCTCAGCTGAGATCCGTGGGTGCGACGAGACCTCGAGGGACCGGCCATCATCAGAACTGCACGACTTCTAAACCAGCATGACCGCCGAGGGATCCTCTGGTGAGTGCTTTGGGGTCCGAGAAGCCCCGACCCTGAGCAGCTCCAGCACCGAAGTCCAGCCTCCCAGCATCTCCACGATCTGCGTGGGGCCCTTCTGCTTTTTGCTGCTCAACACGTTGTCTGGCTACTAGCCTGCTGGCTTGTGGCCTTCTCGACGACGCCCGACAACAACAACGCTGCTGGTCTGGTTGCTTCAGACTGGCCTTGCTCCCCTCTGAAAGAGGAGCACCCCGGACCCTCCTGGTCCACTCAAGACGCCATTTTGGGTCCACCACGTGGCCCTGAATTTGCCAAGGCTTGTTGCCCCAATCCTGGGCCCAGCGACGCCGACAGCATCAACCATCGTGGGACAGCTCGCACCTCCATCCTGGTCGACGACAACGCCTCCTGGTCCGTGAGATCTGCAGAGCATAGCGTCGCCCACTCATCTAGTCGAGGTGACTACCATCCGGTGCCCTCCTGGTGCCCTCTGACTACTGGCTAGTAGTTACGAACTTGGTCCCCTCTGCTTTCAGGTGTCATCCATCTTCGATCCAGGCTTGGATCTCTAAGAACTATCTTCACTGGTCGCCTGCCAGCAACTCCTTTCTTCAGGCTCCTGGTTCGTCAGCGAGGATTCCCGACGTCTGTAAAAGACCTATGCAGCCGCAGCCCCTGGGCTAGGTAACTTCGGCATTTTGGTACCCCAGCATAGCCTCATTATCTAAGGGTCCAGAGTCACTGTCGTTTCTGACTTACCTTATCAGGTTCGCCCGAGAACACTAAACTTTCCGTGCCCTCGGGCATTTGTGTAGATTGTGCACTTGAAGTATTTCCCTAAGAGTTTTGTTGTGTGCTTAGTACCCTGCCCTCATAAAGAGTACAGGGCTGTTGTGATTCTAATAAATACACTGTTTATTTTCATAACACTTGTGTGGTGTCCTTTCACTTGGTGTTCAAGGGTATATGTGATGGTATAACAGCTGGCTTAACACGCCCTCTAGAGTTTAGCCCGAAGACTGCTCGTATCCACGCTACTAGGATAGCTGGTCTAAGGTTGACTTACAACCAATCACCATAAGGGTCGTTTGGACTGATGCATAGTGATCACTAGAATAGTGAGCAAAGCATATCAGGCCAACTTCTCACAATTTCCAATATTGATGGCTGCGGGTTTTAACATACAACTGGGGTTGTCCCCAACCCGGATGGAAATAGCCTCGAATGGGGGGTCCACAGGGTAGGGAGTGAGTTGCCCCGGCGGTTCCCCAAAAAACAATGCAGGGGGTTATTTTGCTCATAACCTCCAGTTCTGTTTGATTTGTTGGTATTATATCCCTGATCAAAATTGGGGTCATATTTCTCCTGTACCTCTCCCTCCAAATCTGTGGTATCTGAGAAGGTAGTAACTCTTTTATTGCCCTATCGGGTGGCGTGTCGGCGTGAGTTGGCTTCATCCTGGTTAGAATAAAACTCCTCAGACAGGGAGGGGGATGCCAACACTTGGGATAAGAGACGGATATCTTTACGGAACGTGTCCGTTCTTCTTTTAAGGAGGTATTCCAGAATGGAATCAAGTTCCTGATGTATTTCTTCCAATTTCCCGTTCCCAAGGTCGACGGCATTAGCCTCCTTTAATTTGTTCTCCAACTCTAAGATCTCTTTATTAAGGGCAGCAATCACTCCCCGGGCGGTCTCTATGATGAGCATCATCCAGTCCCTGGAGCAACGGTTGGAAATAGGCACCCATTGCTCCAGGAACTGACTGATCTCTACAAAGGCACCTGGTATGTTGCAATAGGGATGGCACCTGCTCGCACATTGTCCAACATGAATTGGGCATGTAATTCTGTTCTTTTGGTCTTTTTCCTAAGTTTTAGGAGTTTAGTCCAGTCCCCATCAATGCACTTGGGGAGAGTAAATTGTGGGTGTCCACTAGTGGAGGTGCCTATCATGTTGGTGAAATCCTCATCGGTGAACCTAAAGTCTTGATGCTGTCCATATTGGACAGAGAATGACCCAGCCCCGGCCGGAAAGGAGTAGAGATAATCACACAAAACGATGGGCGTCCCACAGATCCGTTCAAGAAAGGACAGCCGAAATTCCAGCTCTGAGTCGCTAAAGTGTCTCACTGCACACACATGCACTCTCAATCTCACAAACACTGGTTTGTCACCCTCTACAAGGTTACCCAGAACCACCCCCACAGCACAGGGCTATGAAGAAGCAACAAAAAAGAAGGGAGCTCTCCGTTGGGATTTAAGATGCTGGCAGGGAAAAAAAGGAGTATAACAGCAAAATAGAATAAGCACCAACCCTGCCAGAGCAAATATTGCGGTCCCACAAGTGATCCTTAGCTTTAAATAAAGGTGACAAAAATGAAGATCAGAGCCAAGTACACATCACACAATTTTCATTTTGTTATTTCTTGTTTATTTGTTAATCAGTTTAGATATTTTCAAGTAGCATGGGTCACAATCTGATCCCTATGCTGTATTGAATAAAAGGAGTAAAGAACAACCTCTCATAAGATACATTTACAATATACATACATGTCCCACACACTCCTAGGCAACCATCCTAAAGTCACACTCACTTTCACACTAATAAAACCAATCACTTCCACAAACATTTAAACATTACACTCATACTGGTACAGCCAGGCCTTCAGTAAAAGTGAAATTTAGCTGCAAGAGCACAAATGAGACTGTGGAGGCAAGATGCATAGGAGAAGATGGTTAACAAAGGCTAAGCTTCTGCCAACCACAGCCACCACGCCAACACACGTTTCGGTGTAGGGCCTATTCAGGCCACGCCTTCTTCAGGGCAGAGATGTACCATGGGGTTGGGGACTCACAAACTGCAAATACAAATATTTTTTATGAACATTAAAATATGCAAAATAAGGAGAAGCATACATTTGATATTGTCATATCTATCACATTTACTTAATTTATGTGTCAAGGCTCTGATATTAGGGAGTCACTCGGAATGATAGGGGTCTTTCCTCAATGGGATAGCACCAGTGGTCAAACATAATAGACCAAATGGATAGGCTTAACAGCCCAGTGTTTAAACATTTCATTTAACATCCATCCATCATAACACATTCATACACTCACTCAATGGCGACAGTGGGTTTTAAGCGGGAATCCTATCTATGGGCATCTCCTATTCATAGCACGTCAGGGGTATATACTAGTCAGGGTGAGAGGGGGTTTACTCACCAGGAATAAATTAATGAAGGGAATATAACGATGACAAGGAGGCTGTTCAGATGGCTTAATTCAGGGGTTTCTTTTCTAGGGAGAAAACCGACACATTCAATGCCTATATAATGCATGTTCTAGTGCAAAGAGCCTCTTCAGGCATTTTGTCATATGAATGAATAAAAAAAAAAAATGTCTACACCTGTAAATATGGTACTCTTTAATGTACCAAAGAGCACGTCCAGTAATGATGCATCAATTATCGAATATCTCCAGCCAGAGCTCCGATTCGTCAGATCAAAGATAAGATGGCACGATGGATGTCTGTTGGACAAATACAGGAATATTTAGACCGGTCAGAGATATTCTGCTCAGGGCTTCAGTTAGAAGCCCACTTGAAGTAGCAGCGTCAACTGCTGCATATATATAAATGCTTTTCCTGACCAGTGAGTCTCTTATGGCATTTCATTGTAGTGTCCAAAAAGAATAAGAGTGATATATATATTACCTTAACATATCACGATCTTGTATTTGCTAGTGGGGGCTCAATATGCATTCATAGAAGCTCCGAAAACATCCAGTCGGAGGTCCTGTAGGGTCAGGGCAAAATATATTCACTCAGTGGGAGCTTGCGGGTGAAGAAAAAAGGATATATATATGGAGAGGATAGTTCTCATAATGGTTCCAAATAAAGGCCCTCCCAGACTAGCAGCACAGAGGGCTGTTTAAGTGTTATTTCAGGTTCACATTTATATTACCTTTAGCTGGATTTGCAGAAACGGCGAACAAGATTTCTCAAGGGTCGGGTAGGTTATCGCAGACAACAGTAAAGAATGGCATGATTTCCTGAAAGACAGATTGGTGCACTGAGTCAAACATGAGGTATAGGTTTCCCTCGAAGATGCGAAAAAGGGAGAAGACAAGAATAAACGTGTGCCGGTATCTCAAAAAACTTTCATTAATCTACTGGTCAGCAAGAGGCAGCTCACCGCAAGTGGCGGATTCCGTCTGTGGTAGGAGATAAAATCAGGTAAACAGCACGCGGAATCCAGCATAGGGCGTCTATCTAGGATAAAAGGCAAGTCCCCTGAGACAAAGATAAAAATCCCCGATTATTATACCGTGCTTCATAAGGAACGTGTGGCATCCAGAATGGAGTGTCTCGGGCTAGCAAAGATGGTCATAAAGATACCCGTGCACAAGCAAGTTTACCGGGAAAGAGGCGAGCTCCATCGGACCGCGGGGCGGTAAAACGGTTCTCAGGTAGTGGTGGCAAAACTATCATGGCCAGCACAGATATTAAAGGCTCTGAGTCCCCGCGAGTGATTCAGCTCAGGTGTTTCAGATGCTTTCGATAATAGATATGGAAAGCGGACTGATTACGATACGATTCCGTATCGGCCGCCATCTTAGAGGATGTTGATTTCATCAGAGTTGGCAATAAAAAGAGTATGTTCAGCGCGATATATACTGAGAACTGGTCTTACATATAGGCCCACCTCCCAGCGTGTGTTTCGACTCCTAACCGCTAGTCGAAGTAAAATTGTTAGTGGTCTTAAGATATGACATTAAAGGGTGGCGCTGATATATAGGCATAATTGCACTTTGATTATATAAATGCGTGCGATAAATAAACACAGTTTATCTAGCTTCAAGAGTTTTTGTGAAGGCACATGCGGGGGTTCAGAATGAGATTACAGGCAATTTTGAGATATGGTGTTAATTAAGGGGGGCCGATATATAGACATAACTGCCATTTTGGTTATATAAATGCGCACTGTAGATGAACGCAAATTTTCTAACTACAAGAGTTTTTTTATGGAGACACATGGTCAAATATTGCGTTCTCATGTGTTAGGTAAGGGGGGATCCGAATAAGTGGCCATAAATGACGGATGACACAAATGTTGGCCAATAATTATATGATTGCTATATTTGTACAGAGAATCATTTGGAGGGGGGGGGGGAGTTTTATTTAAAATATTATCCAGATATCCTGTTCTAAAAAGGGCATTCGGCCAGCGGAACTCTTCATTGAGGCATTGTTTGACCGAATTAAACATGAAAATCCAGAAGACCTCTCTCTTCTTACGCAAACAGGTGGGGTCCACTCCAGGTTTGGCCGATATTTTCTCCAAAAAAAACCACCGGAGATCTCTCTCTGTGTGTGACTTCTCCATCCAGTGAGAAACAATGGGGGCAGAGGCTTTTTTGTTCCTAATGTTGGAGTTGTGCTCACCTATCCTTATGCGGCATTCCCGCTCGTTTTCCCCTACATAGTGTAAATTACATGGGCATAGGAGTACATAGATAATGTTGGCGGTGCGGCAATTTGTAATTTTCTTGTTGTGTGCCACTGATATACTACATTCAGTGGTGCTCACAGAGTCACCGATCATAGCATGAGGGCATGCATGGCATGTGCCTCACCGAAGGTTACCAAAGATAGGGCTTATGCTGGTGACTGCAGATTGGGCACTGGGGGGAGTCTCAGGCATCTTGCCTCTTACCAGGTGGTTCTTTAGGTTTTTGTTCCGTTTGAAGGTGAATATGGGCCTGGCGATGGGGGTCTTTTCTTTTTCCAAATTCAAGAGATGCCAGCTAGAGTTAATTATCTGGCGTATCTTATGGTTCAGATTGGAATGTCAGGTTATGCATACCAGCTGGTCAGAGGACTCTGTTTGTTTGGGTTGGAACATAAGGTCCCGGTTCGAGTATCTAGCTCGTTTAAACGAGTCTTTGACTAGTTTTCCTGGGTAGTCTTGATATAGTAGTTTTTCTCTAAGGATATCAGATTGAGTCCAAAAATTCCGAACATCAGTACAATTCCTTCGAATTCGGAGAAATTGACTGTAAGGGATACTATCCTTTTGGCTCCTCGGGTAGAGACTGGCGAATTGGAGCAGGGTATTCCCGGCGGTCGGTTTAGTGTATAAAGATACCCTTAAAGCATGTTCAAAATGTTCCACCCAAATATCCAGAAATTCAATTCTGGTATTGCTGCAGTGACACGTGAAACATAAATTTGGTTCAGCCGTGTTCAGCCAGGCTATAAATTCATCTAGGGAATAATTATACCCCTTCCAAATTAAAAAGATGTCGTCAATAAAACGACACCATCCCTTTACATTTTCATCTAAGGGGGCCATTTCGTTAAAGATGTTAATTTGTTCGAATTCGCCCATATACAGACATGCGATGCTAGTGGCACAGCTTGCCCCCATGCTGACACCTTTTTATCTGTTTGTATATGGAGTTGTGGAACTCGAAGTTGTTTCCATACAGTACTATTTCCAGGCACTGCAAAATAAATTCGGTGTTGGTTACGTCGGGTCTACTGGACAGTATTTTCTCAATGGTCGTATAAGCACCCCTCTGGGGGATGTTGGAGTAAAGAGATTCGATGTCTAAGGTGATTAAAAACTCGTGATTTTCAAAGTAAGGGATGCCTTTTACCTTACTGATAAAATGTCCTGTGTCCTTGACATAGGATTCCAATTCGACTATGAGCGGTTGAAGGAATCTGTCTAAGTATTTGGACAGTGGTTCAGTTGCTGACCCTATAGTCGAAACTATGGGTCGAAGTGGAGGATCTGCACCGTTTTTGTACATTTTACGAGTATTCTAGTATTGCTGGGGGTCAGGAATTCCGCTTCTGTTTCACAAATCAAATTCATTGCAACTGCTCTTTCTACTTGGGCTAGAATCTGTTGTTTAAGCAAGTTTTCGGGATTATGATTGATTTTCTGGTAATGGCACGAGGACAGTATATCATTTATTTTGTTGATGTAGTCAGAGGTGTCGAAAATGACAATCCCTCCCCCCTTGTCACAGGGTTTGATGGTGATGTTTTTATTGTCCTTCAGCTCACTGAGGGCAATATCTTCATGTTTGGACTGGTTGGAGTAGGGGATGGGTACGTATTTGATCATCTGTTCAACTTTTCCAGTCACCACCTTCTCAAATATGTCGACCTCTGGGCCAACCATTTCGAGCGAAGGCGTAAAGGAGGATGGGGTCTCAGGACGGATTTGTTGTCTAGATCTTGGGCAGATGGACGGTCAGAGAAATATTTTTTCAACCGGATTTTTCTAAAAAACAGATGAAGGTCCTTGGTAAACTCAAACTTATCAAAGTTCGCTGAGGGGACAAAAGATATGCCCCGGGTCAGTAGATTCATGGCAATAGGGTTGATCTCTTTGTGGGTCAGATTGAAAATAGGAATACCCCTTATGTTTTCCAATATTGATGGCTGTGGGTTTGGTCATACATCTGGGGTTGTCCCCGACCCGGATGGAAATTCCTTGAATGGGGGGTCCATGGGGTAGGGCGCGAGTTGCCCCGGCGCTTTCCCAAAAAAATGATTCACAGGGTTATTTCGCTCATAACCTCCGCTTCTGTTTGATCTGTTGGAATTTTATCCCTGATCAAAATTGGGGTCATATTCCTCCTGTACCTCTCCTCCCGAATCTGTGGTATCTGAGAAGGTAGTAACTCTTTTATTGCCCCATCGGCTGGCGTGTCCGCGTGAGTTGGCTTCATCCTGGTTAGAATAAAACTCCTTAGACAGGTAGGGGTATGCCCGCTCTTGGGAAAAGAGACGGATATCTTTACGGAACTTGTCCATTTTTTAAAGGAGGTATTCCGTAAAGGAATCAAGTTCCTGATGTATTTCTTCCAAATTCCCTTTCCCAAGGTCGACGGCATTAGCCTCCTTCAATTTGTCCTCCAACTCGAAGATCTCTTTATTAAGGGTAGCAATCACTTCCCGGGCGGTCTCTATGATAAGCATCATCCAGTCCCTTGAGCAACGGTTGGAAATAAGCACCCATTGCTCCAGGAACTGACTGATCTCCACAAAGAGACCCGGTATGTTGCGCACCCTTAATCCAATAGGGATGGTACCTGATCACAAATAGTCCAACATGAACTGGGCATGTAAGTCTTTTCTTTTGGTCTTTTTCCTAAGGTTTACGAGTTACCAGTACCCATCGAGTCCCTTGGGGAGAGTAAATTGTGGGTTTCCACTAGTAGAAACGCCTGTCATCTTGGGCAGATGGACGGTCAGAGAAATATTTTTCACCACGCACGCAACCTGGGCTTCATCTTGGACTCCTCCCTCTCCATGACCAGGCAAGTCAATGCCGTCTCCTCATCGTGCTTCAACATCTTGCGCATGCTTCGGAAGATCTTCTGGTGGATCCCCACAGAGACCAGGAAGACCGTCACCCAGGCCCTCGTCACCAGCCGACTGGACTACGGCAACGCACTCTACGCCGAAACCACCGCCAAGATCCAGAAGACACTCCAGCGCATCCAGAACGCCTCAGCCAGACTCATCCTCGACATCCCATGACACAGCCACATCTCCGGACACCTAAGAGACCTGCACTGGCTCCCGGTCAACAAGAGAATCACCTTCCGCCTCCTTACCCACGCACACAAAGCTCTCCACGACCAAGGCCCGAGCTACCTCAACAACCAAATCAACTTCTACACTCCCAAACGCCACCTCCTCCGATCCGCCAGCCACGCCCTCGCCGCCGTCCCACGCATCCGCAGAGCCACCACAGGAGGAAGGTCCTTCTCCTACCTGGCCGGCAAGACCTGGAACTCCCTCCCGGCCGACCTGCGCCTGACCCAAGACCACCTCTCCTTCAGGAAGAAGCTCAAGACCTGGCTGTTCGAGCAGTAGTGGCACCCCCGCCCAAAAGCGCCTCGAGACCCTACGGGTAGGTAGTGCGCTCTACAAATGTCTTTGATTGATTGATTGATTGATCATTTTGGCGAAATCCTCATCGGTGAACCCAAAAGTCTTGATGCTGTCCATGTTGGGCAGAGGATGAACCAGCCCCGTCCAGGAAGGAGTAGAGATAATCACACAAAACAATGGGCATCCCACAGATCCGTTCAAGGAGGGACATCCAAAATTCCAGCTCTGGGTCGCCAAAGTCTCTCACTGCACACACATGTATTCTCAATCTCACAAACAATGGTTTGTCACCCTCCACAAGGTTACCCAGAACCACCCGAACAGCACAGGGCTGTGAAGAAGCAGCAAAATAGAAGGGAGTTCCCCATTGGGATTTAAGATGCTGGCAGGCAAAAAAAGGGGGTATGACAGCAAAATAGAATAAGCACCAACCCTGCCAGAGCGAATATTGCGGTCCCACAAGTGATCCTTAGCTTTAAATAAAGGTGACAAAAATGAACACCAGAGCCAAGTACACATCACACAATTTTCATTTTGTTATTTCTTGTTTATTTGTTAATCTGTTTAGATATTTTGAAGTAGCATGGGTCTCGATCTGATCCCTATGCTGTATTGAATGAAAGGAGGAAAGAACAACCTCTCATAAGATACATTTACAATATGCATACATGTCCCACACACTCCCAGGCAACCATACTATAGTCACACTCACTTTCACACTAATAAAACCAATCACTTCCACAATTATTTAAACATTACACTCATACTGGTACAGCCAGGCCTGCAGTAAAGGTGAAAATTAGCTGCATAAGCACAAATGAGACTGTGGAGGCAAGATGCATAGGAGAAGATGGTTAACAAAGGCTAAGCTTCTGCCAACCACAGCCACCACGCCAACACACGTTTCGGTGTAGGGCCTATTCAGGCCACACCTTCTTCAGGGCTGAGATGTACCATGGGGTTGGGGACTCACAAACTGCAAACTGCAAATATTTTGTATATACATTAAAATATGCAAAATAAGGAGAAGCATACATTTGATATTGTCATATCTATCACATTTACTTAATTTATGTGTCAAGGCTCTGATATTAGGGAGTCACTCAGAATGATAGGGGTCTTTCCTCAATGTGATAGCACCAGTGGTCAAACATAATAGACCAAATGGATAGGCTTAACAGCCCAGTGTTTAAACATTTCATTTAACATCCATCCATCATAACACATTCATACACTCACTCAATGGCGACAGTGGGTTTTAAGCGGGAATCCTATCTATGGGCATCTCCTATTCATAGCACGTCAGGGGTATATACTAGTCAGGGTGAGAGGGGGTTTACTCACCAGGAATAAATTAATGAAGGGGAATATAACGATGACAAGGAGACAGTTCAGATGGCTTAAATCAGGGGTTTCTTTTCTAGGGAGAAAACCGATACATTCAATGCCTATATAATGCATGTTCTAGGGCAAAGAGCCTCTTCAGGCATTTTGTCATATGAATGAATAAAAAATAAAAATGTCTATGCCTGTAATTATGGTACTCTTTAATGTACCGAAGAGCATGTTCAGTAATGATGCGTCAAATATCGAATAGCTCTAGCCGGAGCTCCGATTTGTCAGGTCAAAGTTAAGATGGCACGATGGAAGTCTGTTGGACAAATACAGGAATATTTAGACTGGTCAGAGATGTTCTGTTCAGGGCTTCAGGTAGAAGCCCACTTGAAGTAGCAGCGTCAACCGCTGCATATATATCATTGCTTTTCCTTACCAGTGAGTCTCTTAGGGCATTTCATCGTAGGGTCCAAAAAGAATAAGAGAGATATATAAGTACCTTAATATATCGCAATCTTGTATTTGCTAATGGGGGCTCAATATGCATTCATAGGAGCTCCAAAAACATTTAGTCGGAGGTCCTGTAGGGTCAGGGTAAAATATATTCACTCAGTGAGATCCTGCGGGTGAAGAGAAAATTATATATATATATATGGAGAGAATAGTTCTCATAATGGTTGCAAATAAAGGCCCTCCCAGACTAGCAGCACAGAGGGCTGTTTAAGTGTTATTGCTGGTTCAGATTTATATTACCTTTAGCTGGATGCAGAAACAGCGAACAAGATTTCTCAAGGGTCGGGTAGGTTATCGTAGATGGCAGTAAAAAATGGCGTGATTTCCTGAAAGACAAATTGGTGCACTGAGTCAAACATGAGGTATAGGTTTTCCTCCAAGATGCGAGAAAGGAAGAAGACAAGAATAAACGTGTTCCGGTTTCTCAATCAAAAACTTTCATTAAGCTACCTGTCAGCAACAGTCAGCTCACCGCAAGTGGCGGATTCCGTCTGTGGTAGGAGATAAAATCAGGTAAACAGCATGTGGAATGCAGCGTAGGGCGTCTTCCTAGGATAAAAGGCAAGTCCCCTGAGACAAAGATAAAAATCCCCGATTATTATACCGTGCTTCATAAGGAACGTGCGGCATCCAGAATGGAGTGTCTCGGGTGAGCAAAGATGCTCATAAAGATACCTGTGCACTGTAGTGTAGTTCCTATTTTCCCAATAGGCCCTGCGCATTGGAATAACATAAACAGTAGTATAGACGTAGAAGTGCGGATCTTCCAGGTCTCCACTGACTATGCTAAACTTAATTGGGTTTGGTACCAACTAGCTCAGAGGTCACTGGAAACTTTCTTGACAGAATAGGAAGTGATCAGCTTCCCTGGTACAGACAAGAAGGGATTCAGTTTTCCAACAACCGCATAAACATGACAACTTTGCTCCTTAGAATAAGAGTCAATCTCTAGAGTCGTGTGAAACAATAGACAGTTATTTTACTCAGTCAGTTTTGTGCAGATTACTTTCACCAAAGTGCAGATAATAGACAGATGGGAGTTTTCAATAAAAAGGTATTATTTATTGAACAGTCTTTCTTCTCGTGCAAGAGAAATGAATTGCCACAATTGCAAGACTAGTTATTATAAAAAGTGCGTACAGTAAAATGAGGATTGCGAAATAATACTGTAAAAGCATTGATATGGTTTCTTAGCCATACAATGGTTTAAAATGAATAAAACATTTATACATTCATATATACATTAGGCTAACGTACTCAACTGGTGCTTCTAACTACGCCTACCCCAGTGTACCTGACCTAAGCCTAATACTTGGGAGGGAGTAAGAAAGTAGCTTTAAGTTAAGTTTGTTTTGCCAAGGTTTGCTTCAAGAATTCTATGTAAGGGTTTAGTCAACACCATACCTCTGGAATAGAATGTTGGAGGTCTTGTATCTCCTTCCAGGACTCGATATCCCAGTCACTCGCAAGAGAAGGCTGGAAATGCCGGAGCTGGATTTTCTCGGCAGGATAAAAGACAGCGTCTTTCTCAGCGCGTCGAGGAGGAGGAGGGGCAGCGTCCGTGGGCAGCTTGTATCTGCTGGGCTCTGCAGGGGACAGCTGTTCTGCTCCTATGTTCACCACACCATCGCTATCATCGATGTCGTTGAGACAGCAGTAGCGGCAGTAGTAACATCAGCGTTTGCTTAAGGCAACGTTGGTAATATTTATACCTGAAAGGTGCCTGGTTTTCTGTAAGTGCTCATTAGAGTTCTATTACTAATCAAAACATAGCAAGCGGGGTTTTCCCAGGTTGCTGAGTTTTATCTTGTTGAAGAACTCGGAGTGTAATCTAGGAATCTTAGATCGTGGCTTCTGCTGTGTCATTTGCTCTAATGAGCTGCAGAGGAAGCTGCAGAGGAAGAGATTCTGAAACGTGGCTCTGATCGTGTTAGGCCAGCGACGAGTTTCTGAAATATCACTCTTGATCGTTTATGCCATTATATGGGAATAAATGGATTATAGCCGTATAGGGGCATAAGGTCACAGTATTGATCGGGGTCCTAGATTAGAACGTGACACCCCCTCCACGAATTTATGTCCATCAATTTACTAAAAACTATAGCAAAAGATCCATGTGTAACATTACCCACCCCAAAATACATATATGCATTTGAAATGGCGTATTTGAAATACATGGAATGTACTGTACATCTTTAAGCATAGAAATCATTCAAAATTATAGCATATGTAATCAATGAACGATTTTGCGAAAAAATTACACATGAAATATCTCTTAATACGGAAAAGAAGGGCGAGATAATTACATCACATATAAATGCATTTGTTATAAAATGTGCTAGAGGCAGATGCAAAGTTATTATGTCTCTAGATTTACCTAAAAATAGAAGCTTCGGTTCTTTATGAATAGGTCTACTTTAAGCAAAGAATTTTTGTGCCAGAAAAAGGTAAATATTTTTAAAAAGTGTTCAATTAAAAAAAAATTCTTGTTGAACGGGGGAATAGAGTTCCAACGCTTTTCAGCAGTTTTTGTTGATCAAAACTGTAGGCCGAATTCAGAGTTCATGGGAACGCTGTGTGTCGGTATGCTTTTATAAAGTTATTGTTTCTGTTCAGGGGAGAACATCATATCAGACAGGCTCTCAAAAAATTGGTCTACAAAATCAGGTGACAGTTCGACCAAGTTCGATAATGCTGTAACTTGGCAGGTGTGAGAATGATTGCTATAATCAAAGTCTGGATCAGCAATGATCACAGAAGGTCGTACCTGGGTGATGTTGCTTTTATTTTTCGCTCCACTGTCACCACATAGTCATAGCACAGGAGTCTCAACGAATGCCGTCATCAGGATTGGTAGCCGCTGGGGACAACACAATGCGTGAGCCGTTATAGGACTTAGCAAAGTATCGATATCTATTGGTACTGCTGATGGAAGTGCAAGACAGATGTCCAACATGCACTCATATCCGCATAGCATACATCAAAGCACAGGTAAGATGCAGGTCTGCCATATCGGTCTGAATGACAGAAACCAGGTCATGTTGAGATCTCTCAGCCTGGCCAATCCAAGGAATCTAGTTATGCGGTCCCGGTAGCGTATTGCTAGGATCATTTCTTCCATCCCTGTCGGAGTCATGTCTGAGTTATGGCTTGCCATATCGGAGCAGGAGGGTCAAAAATAAAATGCCTGCTACAAGTCCCAAAATCAGGGGTATGCCGCCAAAGACTGAATGGACAAAATTAGGAGTAACTCCCAGAATTGCTTGAAATGGTGTTAGCAGTCCCGTAAAAATCGTCTTAAATATGCCTGGGATTCCTGTGGCACTAGACATGTTAAGGAGTTGGCTAAGCATTTCTGTGAAATGCACGGGGCAATTTGTTGATAAAAGGTCATGTATCTCCGTAGCCGTCCTTGCAACTAGGAGATCATACGTCTCTTTTGATGACGTGATGGGCACTGTTGTCTGCAAAAGCACAGACTTCATTCTGCTTAAAGTATCAATTCGTATAGAAGAGAAATTCAAACGAGGCCGTATAGAAGTCTCAGTGTCTCCAGGGCCGGTTGGAAACAATGCTTGCATACAGCATTTGACCACGGAAGTTACGCTTACGAGATATGCTTTCCCTGGCAAAAGGCCACAACAGCTGCGATCCATTCTTAGAATGTAACTCCCATTCGAGAGTTGCTTAAAGAAAGGCTCTATCTGCGTTGCAGGTGTGAAATGCCGGTGGCATGAAAGGTTGTTTGAGTTACTTTCACAGGCTCCGTGTAAATTAATACCCTGGCACAAAAGTATACCGCTTAGTGAATGTTTACCGTTTACACCACTAAGAAATACATTCTTGTTGCTGTCACTATAGCATGTGTGTGAATATGGTAATTTCCATGTTGACTTAATGTATCCTTTACCTAATCGTTCATACTGGCCAGTAGGTATATATTCAAGGCAATTTTTAAATTGGAAAGTTGTTATCGGAATTGTGATAATCCCGTGTATTATCCGTTCAATGACAGGACTTTCTGACATTGTCAAAGGTAGTCTCTCAAGTTTTTCGATGCTCAGGATTGTATAGTCTGCTCCTTTCTGTGCCAAGCTGATTTGTTTATAAGTAAGGTTAAAGTTGGAAAACAATGACGTTGTGTTGATTAAACGCCAAGGCACATAGCCTGAACGAAGATTTTGCAGTGTCCAGCCTAACTGTACAATAGAACGCAATTGTGACTGGCCATGCTGTAACATTAGGAAGTCTTTGTCTATTATATATATGGCAGATGATACAATACTGTCCGGTGAATATATTCTGGAAGACAGAGTCATTAACCCATTGTTCACAACAGAAAGTGATTTTTCCAAATGAATACAATCAATTTCTTGTATTTTTTCAGCTGTTTCAATTTGTGTGACTTTCCAAGCCTCGTTGTATGCCACATAGATGCTGGCCGCTATGAAGCGTTTTTGACGCTGTTTGCATGGTCCCAGAATGAAATCGCGCAAATCAGCACCATCTCTAAGTAAAGATAAGTGTTGCTTAATTTCAGCCAGTGTGGATGATTCTAGCCATTCAAGGCACAGCTTCCCTACACTGTATGTTGTTACTATCCCTGGATGTTGTCTTTGGGAGTATCTAGGGTCTGGTCTGGTCATTGCTAACCCCTGTGTTTTGTTCAGGGATCTATCTTGACAGTTGTTTGTGTCAGTAGGCCGGATTAACCACTTTTTCCAATCAGGATGTGTTCTGTTTAAATGTAAAATTTTAGAAACGTCTATCTCAATATCTGTTGTTGCATTATCAGGTATTGGCTTTGGAACAGACGGTTTGTTAAGGTCTCTGATCTTAGCTAGGCCAAGACAGGTTGTTTGTTGAATTGTTTCATTTAAAAACAATATTTGTTCTGGGATCATGCAGGCTCGAAATAATGCTTCTATGCCTTGTACCTGCCAATCTTTTGTACCCCAGATTGTTTTTGTTTCAATGTTATTTTTCCAATAATCAAAACCAAATGTCATAATTTTTTCATAAAATGCTTCTGAATATATCAATTTAGTATTTGTCAGCATTGTTTTCAATCCTGTTTTATCTAACAGTTTATAATAAAACGTTTCTGCATCACTGGTGTTAAACCCTGAGAAGTACTTGAATTTCTCATAGAATGTTTTAGAACTGCTTTTAGGTGGTGTAGCACAATGTTGACTTGCTGTGTCCATTGTACTGTATTTTCCCTCAATGAATTTTCCCAAACAAAGTACCATGATGAGCCAAAGCAGGAGGAAAAATACACCTAGTCCAAACCAGAACTCTAACCATGGAGAAATAAGGTAAATTTCCTTGAGTTGATAAAAGAGTTCTGTTGCTTTTTCTTTAAAAGTCTTTTTTATTTCTGGCATCACTTCGGGGTTGCTTTGATCCTCAGAAAAGTTATCGAAGTTGATGAAGTAGCCAGAGGCAGTTCTGTCAATTGTTGGGATTGTACTTTCAATTTGTCTTTCTGTAGCACATTCTGATGCCACATCATTGTAGACTGGTGTTTCTTGACGAACTGTTTCAATCTGTCTTTCAAGAGGCACGAGTTCCATGGCATTATTGCATAGTCCCTCTCTGTGCACTGCAGGCTTATCGAATGTGATTAGTCTTCCAGTTTGAACCTCTTAAATTGTTGCAAGTTTGGGTATTCTGTTGTTTCTCGGGAGTCCACTGGGCCTACTGTTGATTATAGGCCACATGCTTGTGGTTTTACCAGGTCGATTGATTCAACTCTGTTCTCCTTTTTACCAGCAAGGGGCGGTAGTACTACTGATCTTGTTCCGTTGATTGCTAAGACAGGTACTGCTTTTCTGTAAGAAGGTCCAAATTCCTTCTTCACCGCTATTTTTTCTCTGACTAGATCCCCTATCTTTGGAATCCAGACAGTCCTTGCTGGGGCTGGTGGTGCCTCGTCAGTGGTAGCTGGCTGTTGTTTTAACTTTATGTTCCTTAAGGATTTTCTTGTTTCATTCAAGTCATGTAAAACAGCCAAACGATCTTTGATGTCAAAGTCTGTTTTCTTATCTTCTACCACTGATACCTGACTATCTAAGTCCTGAATTCGTATTCTAGTTCCGAACAATAGTTCCTATGGGCTGAAACCTTTTAGAGATTTTCTTTGCAAGTTGTTTAGTCTTAACTGGACACTTATTAAATGTTTGACCCACCCATCACCCGAACCTAATACCTTCGCTGTTATAGATTGCTTTATGTCCCGTTTTTTTCTTTCTACCACACTGTTCCCTTCGGGGTGTGACGGACAAGAATACCACAACCCAACTCCCATGCTGGCCATGACCTCCTTATAAGCTCGAGAGCTGAAAGCAGGACCCTGGTCAGAATGGAACATGGCAATTGCGTATGTGCCGATAAAGACTCGCAGATCTTTCATAACCGTTCAGGCGTCAGCCGAGCGCTGGGGCCACATTTTTTAAGTGGGTTTAGCCTTAATGATATACAATGGGACGTGTTTCTCTTGTTTGATTGCGCGGATAGATCGCCTTATGCTTTCTATTAGGGTCTCTGACACTACACTGGCCGGTTCTCCACTGCGATCTCTGTTGCAGTCTTCACAATGTTTTGCAAAATCATGAATTCCTACACTCATTTCCGGCCACTAGTACTCTGATTGCTATTCTCTCAGAGAGTCCCTGATTGTTTGGTGTCTCAGACCCAACCCCATATGTGCTTCCTGTAATAGGAAACCTCTCCTGTTCATTTTTGGAATTACACTATCCCCCACTCCAGGGATTCGAGCAAAAGGAACAGAGTTTGCATCAATTACGTATGCATAATTGAGTGGATAGTTCACGGGTAGTGCGGCACAGCTGCCCTTTGAGGACGTTTTTACTGCCATCATGGTTTCCCCGTCTATGTATTTTTCTGAACGCTTTTTTGTGGCTACGGAAGCCGGTTTAGTTGCTTCCGCTGTTGCTGTATTAGCCAATGAATTCCCTGCAACGTGAACGCCATCACGTTGCTGACTCAGAGTGTGTATCGTGTGAGTCTTTTGTAGTTCTTTCTGTAAAAGACCTACCTGTTTCCAAAGCATTTTATGCTTGATTGTGGCACCTGTGTCATCTTTGTAATCATTTTCAATCCAGCTCTGTAACTTGTTATTGTAAGAGTTGACGCAAAAATGCGAATCGCACACGATTAGTGTCGGGAATTCACGTTCTGCATTTTCAAGCGCCATCTTTAAAGATCTTATTTCAGCTCTATGAGCCGAACAGTTTCTCACTGATTCGGTTTTTGTTATTTTCGGTCTGAATTTACCGCACAGCCAGCGACCTTTAACTATCGCGCAGGCTGCATCGTTTGATTTGTTCTCTACTTTGAAATGCTGTACAAATCTGTCTGTATAGATTATACAGGCGTACTGTGGGAGAGGCAGAAGTTTGATTGGCAGAGGATATTCTTCTTCATAAGTCAAATCATTCAGTTTTTCGAATTGCGGGCGAAATAGTATTTCACATCTTCCGCTCCAAGAGAATCTACACACTGTATCCATTTTGGATCCAGTGACACTTTGGGCAGATTTACTGGGCTGAATAGCGCCTTGAAGGCGGATTCCGCTGTGAGGATATTAATCCTTTTGCCGTGTGCTAGTTCCCTTTCATTTGCTAATGCAGTTTCCACTGCTTTCACAGTTTTTTCTGTTGTACTGAATGTTTTTTCTGCTTGTGTGTACAAGTGTGATTTGTAAGCTATTGGTACCTTTTCTCCCTCATTAGAGGTCAGGTACATGAATCTGCATCTTCCTGAGATGATTCGGATTACAAGATCGAGTGTATTGTCACATGTATCTAATTTTGTTTTTGCTAACATGTCTGTTTGCAGTTATCTCAAAATTTAGCTGTGTTTTTGAGTCCAAGTGATTGGTTTAAAATCAGGTTTAATAAGTTCATAGAGAGGTTTAACCCTCTCCGCATAATTTAAAATGTATGTTCTTCCGAAATTCAGGAAACCTAGAATCGATTGTAAGTTCTTCAGCGTTTTTGGTGCTTGAAGTACAGCGCACTTCTCTAAGAAGTTGTCTGCTAGGCTTTTCCCTTCACTTGATAATTCGTATCCTAAAAATAATACTGTCAGATGGGCAATTCTTGACTTTTTAAAGTTGAATTTATAACCCTCTGCTGCGAACCCAATTATAATGGTGTTCACTCTTTTCAAGTGAGTATCCAAGTTGTCGTCTGTGAGATAGATATCATCTACGTAAGATAATGCCTCATCATCATATATTTGTAGTAACTCTGTTACTCTGGCTGAGATAAGTCCTGGGCTGTTCTTGAATCCCTGTGGGAGCCTACAGAACTTTTTCTGAGACCCCATTACTTAGAAAGCGGTCAAGTATCTGCTTTCTGGTGCAATGTTTTAAAAAAAGAAACCATTAGATATATCTAATGTTGTTTTATATTTTTTCCTAACTATGTTATTCATTAGTGCAGCACTATGCGAATTTTGTACTGCAAAAGTTTTGCAACATGCGTTAAGGTGTCTGTAGTCCAAAACTAGACGATATGAATTGTCTGGTTTGGAGACAGGAAACAAAGGATTGTTCATTTGAGAGGTGCATGTTTCAATCACCCCCTGATATTCAATTTGATCTAAAATCTCCCTGACTTGTTTTTAGCTTCTTGCTTAATGGGATACTGCCTTCGTGCAGTCAGTTGAATTTTTAACTGGATTTTGTGAGGAGGAGAGTCCTCATCCCATCCTACATGATTTTTATATAATGCTGGTGCCTGGGCTACTGCCCATTTTCTTGCATAAGTATATTTTTTGTGAATCGGAATGTGATTCGAGAAGGCAGGCATAATCATTTCCTCGCCACGAGGGCACTCCCTGACAAACTCTGGGGGCCAATCTTTTTCAGCTAACAGAATATCATAGCCTTTTGAGAGTTTATCCCAAAATAGACCCCTTATTTTACTTGTCTTATCACCCTCTATACGCAATGTTATTTTGTATATCTTATGGGGCTCGCTAACTCTGGTGTCGGCAGTTTGAACCTGAATGTATTCATTTGTGTCCACTGTCTCCAGATGGGCTATACTGATTTCTGCTGCACTGTCTAGCATTGCCTGTGCCCCGCCCCGTTTTTCAACTGTGTCCTCAGTATTCTCGGCATGTTCGATTACTCTAATACTGGCTACCTTTGTTATTGGAAACTGTAACTTTTTACTTTGAGCAGGTTCCTTGTCTTTGGACTTGGTGTGCTCTCCTGGGTCTGACCATCCTCTTCTTTCCGATTTCTGCGAAAAAGATCGAGAGGGACGTGTATCAATACTTTGATATCTATCAGGCTTCTTCAAATTATCCCTATTTCTAAGGTTCTATCTTTTCTCAGAGGGCTCCCTCTGGGGAGACTGGTGTTCTCGAGTCGGAGTTCTTTTCCTCCGTCGAGGAGAACTTCCTCTGGACTGGAAAACTTTTTCCTTGGGAGTGGATTGTTTATTTCCATCCCAGCTCTTTTTAGGAGTGTTTGAATTATTTTTAATAAAAAAATGTTCAGGATTTTCGAGCAGTTGGGGCTTTACTGGTTTTCCACCCAAGCTGTCTCTACCTAGTTCTTCATAGCATTTTTCTATGATTCTGGCAAGCTCAATTGGTTGATCTGTTATATCTGTTTCCTTCAACTTCTGGCGGATCGTTTTATCCTCCATTGCCAATTGAACTAACTCTCTATATGCCTTTGTTAATTCTCTTATTTTAACTAAGAGTTCTTCACTTGACATTTTTGCAATGTCTGGATGTGGTGTGTAGCTGGCTAGAACCGGCCACGTTGCTCCTAGTCTACCTAGTGGACCGAGCCTGGTAATATGATCATTATGTTTTAGGGCGCCTTTAAACCAGAGCAGGTGCTCTTGGTATTTTAATGGGATTTCAATCTCCTCGAAAGGAGCGTACTCTTCCGGTGGATCCCCTATTTTGTAATAGTGGAACTCGTGTGTTGCAGTGTTTGCCGCTCGACATTTTATCCATGAAAAGAATACCTCTGTCTGCCGATATTCGTGTGCCTTTATCACAAAGACGACTGTGCCACCTTGTGTGACCAGTACATTTTCTATAAGTTTTAACGTTATAGATTTTCTTAAATGTGCCGGGATTATTATTCCACCCAGTTCAGTAGTCCCGTCGGGACCCTGCTGAGTCGCATCTACTGCGGCATCAGTTCCGTTGTTTTCTACTGACATTTTATAAATGCAGGTTTTGCAGAGCAGGTCTCCAAGGAGACAAAGATTAGGTGCACAATATTTTGGAACACTGTATCCTTCAACGTTGAAGAAACCAGAGCTTTACATAGGAATCTCTTCCTACTAAGTTTGGGCGGATTTTAACCTTTCACCCACTCCAGACATCTATTGGAGTATTTACGGGAGAAAGGGGTCTGTGTGAAAAATGCACGACTGAGTTACTCTAAAGTCTTGCGTTAGTTTTATCGTCTTACCAAACGTTGGGCGCAATGTAGTGTAGTTCCTATTTTCACAATAGGCCATGCACATTGGAATAACATAAACAGTAGTATAGACGTAGAAGTGCGGATCTTCCAGGTCTCCACTTAATTGGGTTTGGTACCAACTAGCTCAGAGGTCACTGGAAACTTTCTTGACTGAATAGGAAGTGATCAGCTTCCCTGGTACAGACAAGGGATTCAGTTTTCCAACAACCGCATAAACATGACAACTTTGCTCCTTAGAATAAGAGTCAATCTCTAGAGTTGTGTGAAACAATAGACAGTTATTTTACTCAGTCAGTTTTGTTCAGATTACTTTCACCAAAGTGCAGAGAATAGAGAGACGGGCGTTTTCAATAAAAAGGTATTATTTATTGAATAGTCTATCTTCTCGTGCAAGAGAAATGAATTGCCACAATTGCAAGACTAGTTAATTTTAAAAGTGCGTACAGTAAAATGAGGATTGCGAAATAATACCGTAAAAGCATTGATATGGTTTCTTAGCCATACACTAGTTTAAAATGAATAAAACATATATACATTCATATATACATTAGGCTAACATACTCAACTGGTGCTTCTAACTACGCCTACCCCAGTGTACCTGACCTAAGCCTAATACTTGGGAGGGAGTAATTAAGTAGCTTTAAGTTAAGTTGGTTTTGCCTATGGTTTGCTTCAAGAATTCTCTCTAAGGGTTTAGTCAACACCATACCTCTGGAATAGAATGTTGGAGGTCTTGTATCTCCTTCCAGGACTCGATATCCCAGTCACTCGCAAGAGTAGGTTGGAAATGCCGGAGCTGGATTTTCTCGGCAGGAGAAAAGACAGCATCTCTCTCAGCGTGTCGAAGAGGAGGAGGGGGAGCATCCGTGGGCAGCTTGTATCTGCTGGGCTCTGCAGGGGACAGCTGTTCTGCTCCTATGTTCACCACACCATCGCTATCATCGATGTCATTGAGACAGCAGCCTGGATCGAAGCCTGGATCGAAGATGGATGACACCTGAAAGCAGAGGGGACCAAGTTCGTAACTACTAGCCAGTAGTCAGAGGGCACCAGGAGGGCACCGGATGGTAGTCACCTCGACTAGATGAGTGGGCGACGCTATGCTCTGCAGATCTCACGGACCAGGAGGCGTTGTCGTCGACCAGGATGGAGGTGCGAGCTGTCCCACGATGGTTGATGCTGTCGACGTCGCTGGGCCCAGGATTGGGGCAACAAGCCTTGGCAAATTCAGGGCCACGTGGTGGACCCAAAATGGCGTCTTGAGTGGACCAGGAGGGTCCGGGGTGCTCCTCTTTCAGAGGGGAGCAAGGCCAGTCTGAAGCAACCAGACCAGCAGCGTTGTTGTCGTCGGGCGTCGTCGAGAAGGCCACAAGCCAGCAGGCTAGTAGCCAGACAACGTGTTGAGCAGCAAAAAGCAGAAGGGCCCCACGCAGATCGTGGAGATGCTGGGAGGCTGGACTTCGGTGCTGGAGCTGCTCAGGGTCGGGGCTTCTCGGACCCCAAAGCACTCACCAGAGGATCCCTCGGCGGTCATGCTGGTTTAGAAGTCGTGCAGTTCTGATGATGGCCGGTCCCTCGAGGTCTCGTCGCACCCACGGATCTCAGCTGAGCTGACAATGTGGGTAGAGGTCAGAGGTGCCAGGGAAGCTGGTTCTCGTCGAGCTGGGTAGTCGGATTCCTGAGGAAGGACGTGCAGCAAACCGCAGAGTTCTTAGATGGTGCCTGCGGATGCAGGGTGACTACTCCTTAGTCACAAGGGAGAAATCTTGAGAAGAGTCGAGAGTTCCTTTCGTAGAAAGTAGTTTCTTGATTCAAAGATGATCTAATTTGGAAGGGTCCCCGCTCCTGCCTTTATCCTAAAGAAAGGGGTGGGTACGCGACTAGGTCCTGCCCTAGGGGTGGGACCAGGAAGGGGGGTGGTTACACCCCTCTCCCATGCCGGACTTTCCCCAGGCCAGGGGCTGGTGTGCCCCTGGAACTGGTTCTAGCCAGCAGATGCGTAGTGAGCACCGGGGTGCTACTCCGCAGTCACCTTCCTGTAAAGCCCTGCCTACCCAGGATACACAAAACCCTGTCTGGGATGGTGCGAGCACCGCCCCGGACAGGAAACCCTTTATCCAAGCTCTCCTCGCTGGAAGGACTCCCAGCAGCAGGAGGTCAGACTCGTGTCTGTGGTGGCAGCATCCATTTTGTGGAGCTGAGGCTTCAGTTAACTTTAACCGGGGTTCACAGTTACGTACATGTCGTGTCCCTCTAGAAGGGTGGAATGCTAACCCCGTCGCCAGCAATGGTGAGGGGTCAGTATCCCAATTGGTATGACACCTTACTCGACATGTTTTGATAACGCGATACCAAAGTTAGCGTTTAAGAGTATATGGTACGCGTTATCATGGAACAGCCATTGGGACTTGGTTCCGCAAGCTGCAAACGGGCTCAGCTCATGTCAGAGCACCATTTCACACGATTCCACACACTCTGCCTTCAGGATTGTCAAGGCCTGCCATAGGAGTGACTGATAGGAATCCGTGTGTCCATTTTCGGGGTTAGATATAGGAATACTATATCTAAAGCAAAGGGGGATTACACCACCATGCCCCAGCTGTCGTGCAGCCAGTTGTGTCAGATTTAGATGGCCATCCAGGGGTGGCATAATACATGCTTCAGCCCCTGGTAGGCCCTGGGTACACCTAAGCCCTGAGTTACAGGGTCTGATAAGGTGGCCCAGTACCAATTGGAAATGTACCTAAGATACATGGAATCCATTTTAGAGAGAGAGCAGTAGGCCTGGGGTCCTGATTGGCAGGGCCCTAGGTCAACTAAGTCGGAAAACCAGCAAAACACCAGGAAAAAAGTTGGGGGTAACCATAGTCAGGTATCTACCTTCCTGCAGAAATCATAAGAGGTATTCCTGTTTTCAATCTGACCCACAAAGAGATCAACCCTATTGCCACGAATCTACTGACCCGGGGCTTATCTTTTGTCCCCTCAGCGAACTTTGATAAGTTTGAGTTTACCAAGGACCTTCATCTGTTTTTTAGAAAAATCCGGTTGACAAAATATTTCTCTGACCGTCCATCTGTCCAAGATCTAGACAACAAATCAGGCCTGAGACTCCCATCCTCCTTTACGCCTTCGCTTGAAATGGTTGGCACAGAGGTCGACATATTGGAGAAGGTGGTGACTGGAAAAGTTGAAAAGATGATCAAATACGTACCCATCCCCGACTCCAACCAGTCCAAACATGAAGATATTGCCACCCTGCTCCTCTTGACTAGTCATGGCCCAATCACAGTGAGCGTCATCAGAATACATGGACACCAGAATCTGCAGAGCAGTGATATTGAGGCACAGCTGGCATGGAATTGGTGCATCTGACTAGCTAGATGCTAAGGGCCACATGCATCAAGCAAAATACTGGTCGCAAATGGGCCAAATTGCAGAATCAGCCCCTTTGAGACAGTATTTTGCCACTTGCGATGCAACAACCCAAACGCAATTTGTAAGAGAGGTAATTGCAAATTTTGCGATTATTATTTTTTGCAAATACAGTTAGGCAATCGCAACTACGATCCCCTAAATGCAATACATTATGCATTCACAAAATGCCTTTTTGCAATTCTTCAAACTTCAAGTTGATTGTAATTTGCAATTCCTCTGAAAAATGCAAATTAAAAATGTTGCCAAGGTTTATCAGGGATTGTGGTCAATAGGAGTCCCAGCTGTTGCAGGCTTATCAGGCTTAACTATGGTGACAATGACCACTTCAATAGGGAAGATGTCAGTCGGCCCTGGAATAGTCTATCGTACATTGCCAGGACATGTGGGATAGGAGAAAGGTGCACTCCTCATAAAATGATGTGGTGTGTGTAGGACAGGACCCCTTTTTGCATGGTGGCCACCTACTTTTTGCTTTATGTTGCTGTACTTTGACTGAGTGTGCACTGGGTTCCTGCCAGCCAGTTACACAGGACCTATGTTCTTTCTCTAAATTGTACTGCAGCAAAACCTAATTGGAAACTCTCTAGACAGATATGCGATCCTTGTAAAAGGGTAATGACAAATGTGTATTCGTAATACCCTGTCTTTGATAGTATGATTCTGCTTATGACTTGGTTCTAATAATAACAATGTTTACAGATAAATTGGTCTTTGAGTGTTGGACTTCATTTCTTGCCTGAGTTTGTACAATAAAAGCTTAACACTACTTTATGATAATGCCTTACTGCGAGTAAGGTATAATCTAATTTTACCTCTGACTACCTCAGGTAATACTTTGCAATTGTATATACAGACCCAGCTTCCTACAGTGCACCCATCCAGAACTGGCTCCTTGTCTACAGGTATGGCCTGAATTGCCTGCTCTCCCTCTGGCACAGAGAAGGGGACATCAAGGTATGTCCTGTACGTATGGTCTAGTCAGAGGAGTTGGAGCATTTCAAATAAGGCATCCATGGCTGCTGTATCTGGGTTAACAGAACTTTGTCATGACATGAACTATCCATTCGGATTGGAGGGGTTGTGTTGATTGTCTAGGAGTTCTGACATGTACAAATTTGCCCAGGGCTGATGGAGGAAACCCGGCTGATCCCCTTTGTCATACTATATCGCCCCTGCCTCTGTACTGAAATAATGGATCTCCCAAACCACCTCTTCCTCAGACCTTCTGAGGAAGAGTTGCATATGTCTGCTCATTTTGTGATTGGAAGAATGTAAGTTCAAGTACACGCAATTCCTTTTCCAATGTGGCAAGCTGGTGTGGATTGCCTGAAGGATTCCCGACTGCTTTGCTTTGCAGTGGCCTGGAACAACAACTTTACATGCCTCCCACAGTGTAAATGAGCAAGAGACTTAGCTTTCATTGTGGGTATAGAAATCAAGGGTACCAATACAGATATCATCCCAGAAGGCAGGTTCATGGAGAGAATTTGGGCTCGGCTGCCAAGCGAAGCCTGGGGTAGGGCTAGTGGAGTACTGAACTCCAGCAAGATAGGAGAGAGTCCTGGGAAGACGGGTAGCACCTGAGGTCAAGGTGAGGACGTCTGGAGTGAGCAGCAATAGAAAATTCTGGACCAGGTGTGATGTTTAGACGCAATGCAAGTGCCCTCGGTGCTATTGGTATGGTTCAGGTGCCAAACATTGTGCAGGTTATTGCCATCCATTAGTGTGTAAAGCTGTGCAGCAGTGCTAGGGTGGGGTCACCTGGTGAGACTTGAGCAATCTGTGTCCTGGACACCAGGATGACATTGAAATCATCCTGGTGCTGGGGGCCCACTGTTGTAAATAGGTGTCAGACTCTGCAAATATATCCTTCGCTGTCGGTGTTGGGGACAAAGACCAAGGGTAGAATACGGGGCAGTTGTGGAGCATGGCGGATAGGATGACACATCAGTGTCATAGACTATCAGGCCCATTTGTCAGTATAGTCCTTAATGAAGGAGTATTGTGGTGCCCTGTGCATTGGTGAAATAAAGGGATGTGTCTGTCTCCATGGTCCACCAAGCTCAAGAGGTGAGGGGCAGTCACCATGGTTAGGTTGAGTTATTGGAGGAAGCAAATTTGTTTGAGATGTCTGTTTAGATAGCTGTGGCACACAAAGGCAGCATCTATGGAACTAACTCAGAACTCAGCTGGACTTTGAAGAAAAAGTGAGACTGGGAAAATAACTCTTATTTCCAGAGACTCATGGATCTGTTTCCTGGGCTGCTGCTGGTTTAAAATGGCTGGAACATTTGGTCGAGTTCATAGACACTTTGAAAGCAAATGCAATTATTTTTTATTTAAATTCTGACACTTCCTATGACAGCTGAGTTTGCCGCATGCAACATGAGAAATAAATCATTTTTATAACGATAGAAAATATTGAATACAATGTTCCGTTTTAAG
The DNA here is from genome assembly GCF_964263255.1 of Lissotriton vulgaris. NCBI lineage: Eukaryota > Metazoa > Chordata > Amphibia > Caudata > Salamandridae > Lissotriton > Lissotriton vulgaris. The sequence continues at coordinate 84,863 of NW_028244238.1, read as the reverse complement.
ATATGTTAAGAAACTATTTGATTAATTGGAATATTACCTACTGGCGGTCGCCAGTAGGTAGTTATAGTTAGGATTTTTTTCAATGTTAAATCTCAAAATTCTATTTGGAATAACTTTGGCACCGGTTGACGAATCTGCCTGAAAATTTCCTGAAAATGGCCTCGTCGAGCTCCGGTCCTTCCTTGAAAGTTTGGGGGGGATTCGTCAAGCGGGGGCCGAGATAAAAGGGGGGTCCCAAAACGCGTTTTCCCCATGTTAATTTCCATAGGGCGGTCGATTTCACTTTTAGCCCGAACGGCTGAATGGATTTACACCAAACTTGGCAAAATTGTAGGGACTGGTAGCCCGATGTGCCTTTGCTATGTCTCAAGATATGTGCTCCAGTGGATTTTGAGTAATTTAGGTTCAAAAAAATATATATATCTATAGCAGCGCACCGGTGCGCGCACCGGAGAGCGCTCCAGGCGCGACACGCGAGGTGCGCATGAAAAGCTGATTGGCTCTCGGGTGTCTGTAAACATTCCAAACAGTCCAGAGCGGTCGCCATCTTGTGTCTCGGTAAAATCGAGACATAAGAGGTGGCTAAAACAAAGTGGGAACTGACCATAAGGCGTCAGGGATAGACCCCTTTGACCCCCTAGGTTTGATGTGGGGGCTATAAAAGGGCCCCGCGGGGCATTTAAATTATTTTTTTTTTTTTCGTTTTGCGCGGGGGAAGCGCACGGTGCGCGCACCGGGGAGCGGCCCTGGGAGCGCACTATGATGAAAAAAGGTGACAGAGTGTTTAAAAAATGAAGTTTTGATTTAGAAATTGGAGGTAGTTCTAAAAAGAACTTTTTTTTTTCTTCTTTTTGTTGTTTTATATTTTTTTTGTGTTTTTTGAACTTTTTGAACTTTTTTTGGCTTTTCAAAACAGTTTTATATATTTTTTTGTATTTTTTTGGGGGGAGAAACAAAAAAAGGGAATTGAAACTGGCTCAACTGGAGCAAAAAAACAAAAAACCCAAAAAATTACTTCTTTTTGGGGCACTTGTGATTATCACCTGCAAGGACGATGAGTTTCACACTTTGTTCCCCATAGGAGATAAGTTTGCCACAAGCAGTGCAAGTAATTTTAAAATCAGCAAATCTCGGCTGAATGCAAGGCATCACCTCTGATGTTTCTGGTTCCGAGGAAGTGGGTTGGTTTCTTTGGGAGGGGGTCCTTGATGAATGGGGGAGGTTACTGGCCAGTTCCCGGAACTCTGCACGAGAGTAGTTGTTTGGATGCTTTCTTGTCATGTGCCGAATCATGGTATAGTTACCAAAAGAATATTTCTTATTTGGGTTGCCCCGTGAAAGTTCATCATTGCAGATGAGGCAAGTGACTTTGGGCGCATTCACCTTTTTTTTCCCCTCTGGAATTGAAAAAAACTGCCAAATAAAGTGTGGTTTGGGTTTATAAGGTGTATTTTCTTCTGGCAGCCATCTTCTTCTCCCCTCCTCCTCTTCCTCTTCCTCTTCCTCCTCCTGTTCTTGACCACCAATATAATTTGGAGCTGGTCCTCTTGGTTGTTGTGGTGGTGGTGGTGGGGCAGATGCACCAGCTGATGCTACTAATGAAGCCATTTTAAAGTACAAAATATTACTCAAAGAGCAAAAAAGTAGACAGAGCAACAAACAGGTCTTCCTCAGTCAAAGGACAAAGTCAGAATAAGGAAAAAAGGTGGGGTCTTTCATCATTTAGAAAAAAAAACTGTCCTGAACCAATGAGAAGTGTTATTTTCAGGTCACAAGACCAGGGGCTTCATCATTATGAAACCAAAACTGTTATGAACCAATGAAAAGTGTTATTTTCTGCTCACATGACCCGACGCGCTTACGCTACGCGCCCGGGGCGCGCCCGGGGGCGCGCCCCGGGTCGCGCAGCGTAAGCGCGTCGGAAGTTTACGTTGTGCGATCGTATTCGCTCGAGTACTTCCGGGTGTGCTTACGCCGTGCGTATCACGCAGTCGCGGCTACGCGATACGTCACGATCATGTTTTCGTTTGCGATATTGGCGCTCACGGGACGCTCCCCGGAGCGCGCCCCGGGCCGCTTTGTAAAAATACGCTTTTCGGGGCGCTCCCCGGGGCGCGCTCCGGGAGCGCTCCCCAAAATAATTTTTTTTAAAAAAATTGGGATAATTGTAGGGACAGGTAGCCCTATTCTGAAGTGGTTTGTAAAAAACATTAACTTTAGAAAAATATGTATTGTGCTACATTGGGCTTAATATATGTTAGAGCCAAAATGTAGCCCAAATGTAGCCCAAAGTAGCCCAATGTAGCCCAAAGATGGCCACCAGAGATCAAAAATTGAAAATGTAGCCCAAAATTCAACTAGATGTAGCCCAACTGTAGCCCAATGAGAGAATGTACCAGAGTGTTAAAAAGAACAACTAGAGTGCTAACAGTCTTATTTATAAAGTGAAACTTATAGTTAGGAATTAGCATTAAAAAAACCTTTGAAATTCACTGAAAAAACCATAGGTTTCACACCAGTTATAGTTAGGAATTAGCATTTAAAAAACCTATTAAATTCACTGAAAAAACCATAGGTTTCACACCAGTTATAGTTAGCTGGAAATTTTACTGATATAAAACCATTGAAATTCCCACGTTATAGTTAGTCGGACTCACTATAACTTGCGCGTGCAATGCACTGCTGATGACATCACATATTACATCACTCATGACATGGTCAGTGACATCACTCATGACATCACTGATGACACCATCCAGTGAATATGTGTCTTTCTGAAAAATAAATATTAGTGAGTTATGTTTTAATATTTAAATTCATATATTAGTGTTTCACTTTGTGTATAAGTGGCTACGTGTGTTGGTAAGTAGCTACATGCGTATGTATATGGGTTATTTGATATTTTTAGTAGTATCAGTATGAGTGTCTATATGGTTTGGTGGAGGTATTACTTAGCACATAGATGCATGAGTGACTGACTCTTTGTTTGTATGTGTTTTGAAGACAGCATATGTACAGGACTGTATGGGTGGATGAGTGTCTATATGTGTTTGTTAGTGAGTGAATGACTGTCCCACTAGTGTCTTTATCAGTAACTACATATGTTTTAATCTAGTATATATGAATATTGATGTATATAAGTGAGTATATGTGAGAGTAAGAGATTGTAAGATTTCCTGTTTAAATAAGTATGTGTTTCTATAAGTGATTGTTTAAGAGAATAAATATGTGTAATTTTCAATAGAAGTAAGGTGGAAGTGTGTGTATAACTCTATATTCAAATAAATGGTTGTTCAATAGTTTATTTGCACGTGTGAATATGTGTGTGAGTAACTTTTGGATGAATGTCGGTGTGTAACAGGATGTATAGGTGTATCTCTTCATATGATGAGTGAGTATATGTATGAGTGACTATATAGAACTGTTGGTGAATGAATGGATGTGTACATAGATAGTGGAAGTACAGAATTGCTTGTTGTAACTGATATAGGTATGTCCATTTTTTAAAAATTTCAGTTTCTATTTTTGAATATGTGTCTCAAGGGTTACTTTACACTGAGAGGAGGTCTGTGATTGTGTCACAAGGATGGTGTCATCAGTGATGTCATGAGTGATGTCACTGACCATGTAATGAGTGATGTAATATGTGATGTCATCAGCAGTGCATTGCACGCGCAAGTTATAGTGAGTCCGACTAACTATAACGTGGGAATTTCAATGGTTTTATATCAGTAAAATTTCCAGCTAACTATAACTGGTGTGAAACCTATGGTTTTTTCAGTGAATATATATATATATATATATATATATATATATATATATATATATATATATATATATATATATATATATATATATATATATATATATATATATATATATATATATATATATATATATATATTACCTACTGGCTATCGCCAGTAGGTATATATAGTTAGGATTAATTCCCTATGGGATTTCTGAAAATTCTATGTCTAATAACTTTGGCGTTTGTGGACGGAATCGGCTGAAATTGTCAGGAAAATGGCACATTTTGTTTCTGAGCAGCCCCTGAAAATTTGGTGGGGTTTCGTCAAGGGGGGGCTGAGAAAAAAGGGGGGTCCCAAAACGCGTTTTTTGCATTGAGTTTTCTATAGGGCGGTTGGACTCACTTTTAGCTCGAACGGCTGAATGGATTTGCACGAAACTTGGCAAAATTGTAGGGACTGTTAGCTCGATGTGCCTTTGCTAGGTCTCAATATATGTGCTTCAGTGGATTTTGAGAAATTAACGTTTAAATCAAGATATATATCTGTAACAGCGCTCCGGGCAGCGATCCGGTCCGCTTACTTTTCACGTTTCGGAACTTTGCGTGCAGAAAGCTGATTGGCTCTCCGGTGTCTGTCAACATTCTAAACAGTCCGGAGCGGCCGCCATCTTGTCTCTCGGTAGGATCGAGAGAGAAGAAGAGGTGAAAAACGAAAGGGGAATTTAATGAAAGGGGGCAAGGTATCCCCCTCTTGACCCCCTAGGAATGTTGTTGGGGTTATTAAAGGGTCCCGTGGGGAAAAGAAAAAAAAAATGATTTTTCACGGTAGAAGCGTTTCCCGGGCCGCGAACTGGGCCGCAAACTGGTAGCGAAACGGGAATTCGCCATTTTGTGCTTCGTTTTAATTGTTTAGAGACAAAAATTATCGCCGCACATCGGCCACAATGCATGAATATCGTTGAAAAGTCAGCGATATTCATGCATTATCCAGCAAATGCTCTTAGCCATGTTATCCACCTTCCATTGGATAACATGGCTAAAAACTGCTCTGTGCGTGACGTTTGTTAACGTTCGATTCGATGGAAATCAGGAAGTGTTGAACACCATTTTGTCACTGCGAGTAAATATTTTGTTATAAATGAATCCTTATTGATAAACATTGTCTGCGCCATCTTGCGTTTTTGTCCAATGCCACAATTTTGTCGTGCACGGCAGCCATTTTAGATGCCTTGACCAGGGCCACTCTCTGCACGCCGCCGATTCTCAGCATGGCTCCCCACCCTCGCACGCATCTCCCCCACGCAATGGTCACCCCCGCTCTCTCTCTCATGCATGGGCCATATACTTCCCCCATCTGCGCTGCTCTTCTCTGAGAATCACACCCTGTGCCCGCTCGACACCTCCCTTTCACCCTATTCACTACCGCACCCTCTGACACTCCTCTTCCTCTGTGTCCGATTGTCCAGGCCGGACCTAGGCTATCACCTAGCCCCGCTGAATATCGTTGAAAAGTCAGCGATATTCATGCATTATCCAGCAAATGCTCTTAGCCATGTTATCCACCTTCCATTGGATAACATGGCTAAAAACTGCTCTGTGCGTGACGTTTGTTATCGTTCGATTCGATGGAAATCAGGAAGTGTTGAACACCATTTTGTCACTGCGAGTAAATATTTTGTTATAAATCAATCCTTATTGATAAACATTGTCTGCGCCATCTTGCGTTTTTGTCCAATGCCACAATTTTGTCGTGCACGGCAGCCATTTTAGATGCCTTGACCAGGGCCACTCTCTGCACGCCGCCGATTCTCAGCATGGCTCCCCACCCTCGCACGCATCTCCCCCACGCAATGGTCACCCCCGCTCTCTCTCTCATGCATGGGACATATACTTCCCCCATCTGCGCTGCTCTTCTCTGAGAATCACACCCTGTGCCTGCTCGACACCTCCCTTTCACCCTATTCACTACCGCACCCTCTGACACTCCTCTTCCTCTGTGTCCGATTGTCCAGGCCGGACCTAGGCTATCACCTAGCCCTGCGGATGTAGTTTATGGCCCCAGCTGTAGAGTATCCAGACATGCCAACCCTCCCGATTCAGGCGTGAGACTACTTATTTCAGTGGTAGTCTTTCGCTTCCCGATTCCTGCAAGGAAAAACCCGGGGGCATATTACCAAAAACTAGCGGTAATTTTTGTCTCTAACTTGTTTAGAGACAAAAATTATCGCCGCACTTCGGCGAATTTTATCGCACATAAACCTTGCTATTAGCAAGGTTTATCGCAAATGCGATAAAAAACGGCCGCAATGCATGAATATCGTTGAAAAGTCAGCGATATTCATGCATTATCCAGCAAATGCTCTTAGCCATGTTATCCACTTCCCATTGAACAAGCGCGTGGTCTTTTAAAGATTTGTGAAGTACTCGGGGCGGCGGTGTGTGTGTGCCCTCTTTCAGGAGCGGGCGGGGGGGCACTGCCAGCAATTTGCAGGCCAGGCAGTGTTCAACACGTGCATCACCCTTTCTCTGCCTGCTATTGCGCTCCATGCTTCGGAAAGGTAAGAAAAAGAACGTGCATTTGAGTTTGAAATGTCCGATCTTGTAGCAGTACACTTGCAAAGCCCACACATGACAATAACCCGATTCAAGGCCCCATTCACCCGATTTTTTAAAAAAATATAGTACTCCAAGACAGTTAAATTGTAAAATTTTATTAACATTTAAATATAACGAACGCAACAAAAACTGTAAATATATTTAACCATTTTTTGAAATTAACCAGAACTATAACGATAACAACAACAACAACAATAATATAACTTTTATGCCTAAATTACGCAAACATTTAGCTAATCTGCTAAAGGGGGGAGTCGCCATTTCTTTACAATAATCAATAATGAAAAATCCACATCAATAGGGTTGCCCGTTTTCTCGATGCAGCACTATAGTGCAATATACACAGCACCTGGGGTGTCAAGAGTGAACAGGTCTTTCTTTGTTCCTTAAGATGTTATCTCCGAGAATGCTGATGCATTGGTGTCTGTACACTTCTTTGTCAATTCTGTCAAGATGATAACTGCTTTATAAACAGACGATATCTTTGTTTAGTCATTAGTGTTAAGTGTGTCTGAAACTACAGTGCCCTTCTGTTTTTTTTTCTTCAGGCTCTACAGAGTTTTGTGTGTTGTTCATTTGAGCGACAATTATTCCAGAGGTTTCAGGTTCACTTGTTTTGTCCTGCAGTGAGTTAACAGCTTTAGAGAGTTCATGTTTATTTACTATGTCCTGCTGTTCGTCAACTGCTTCAGAGACGTCAGCCTCATTTTTTATGTTTCAGTAGATCCTGGACCTGCCCGGCCGCGCCCAAAATGGCGCCGGTGTAAATGGGACTCGTAACTGCTTGTTCTGTACTGGTTGCCCAACCTTGATATCACGAGATACATATGCAGTTTTGAAGCACATGGCAGAGGCTTGTCTGCTGTAGTGGGGCGCCCCTTTATCGTTTCAGTCGCCATTCCGCCCGCTTTTGCTACACTGTGCCTTTTCCGCCATTCAGCTGTTTAGCGCCCGCTCTTACGGCTACAGCGTCTCGCTCACCATGTAGTTGAGTTGCTCCCACTCTTGCGGTGCAGCGATAGGCGGCTGCCACAGGACTCTTAAAATGGCGGCCGGCTCTTCGGATTTGGGCCTGGTCCAGTAAAATGGCCCTGGGACACCTTGGAACTCGGACGCTTGTCTGCCAGGGCTTGGGTTCCATTCTCGAAAGCGTCCCCTCAGCCTTGAAGATTGTACAAAAGTCTTGGGGGCCCTCGACTCCCGCAGGCTTCCGGTGGGGAGCGGCTGCCATGATTGCTTGCGGAATGGCCACGACGGAGCTACGAGATGGTGGTGCTCTCATGGTGACGCCAGCTTCAGTCTGAAACATCCAGAAACAAGGTGGGGCTTTCATCGTTTGGGGAAAAAAAATGTTTTAATCCAATGAAAAGTGTTATTTTTAGGTCACATGACCTAGTCTTACATCATTAGGAAAAGAAAAGTAAAATGAACCAATGAAAAGTTTTATTAACAAGTCTCATGACCTGTTATGCTTACGTTACGCGCTGCGCGGCGCGCTCTGGATCGTTTCCGGGAAGCTGCGCCTTGCGCAGCGGAGCACTTCCGGGTGCGCTAACGCGTCGCGTCATATGACGCATTACGCGACAATGCAGGTGCAGAATATAGTCAAAATGTCTCCACCAACCAGCGGTCGGAATACAACCGCTTTCAGCAGTCCAAAAAGTTCGGTCAAATCTTAAGAGCGGGAGCAACTCAACTACATGGTGAGCGAGACGTTGTAGTCGCAAGAGCGAGCGGTAAACAGCTGAATGGCGGAAGAGGCACAGAGTACCAAAAGCGGGCGGAATGGCAACTAAAACGGTAAAGGGGCGCCCTACGACAGCGTGTCTTCAGGTGAAACGGATTGTGGGACAAGGTCCAGAATGAAAGATTCTTCAAAAGGGAAAAAATTCCGCTGGACCCCGGGAGCCGGCCGCCTATGCCGGGGGCGATCTCAGGCCTCACCAGGGCAACACGACTTGGGGAGGGGGCAGGAGCCAAGCGCCCCCTCTCAGTCCGCGCCATCTCACCGCCCCTCGGGGGCCTCCGTCAAGCGGTTTAGGGAGGCACCGTATCACATTGTTTTCCAATGCAGTCAGGTCCACAAATGGACCCCACTTACTTTGAATAGTGAAGCTGCAGCAGGTGCAAATAAGGTTTAAACAGTGTTACAAGAGCTGCTTAGAACTCTGAAGTATGGCACTCAACAACCAGGACTTATGCCATTTGTGTAAGGCAGTGACATGGAAGCAACTCAGGGACAAAAAGCATGAATGAACATTCACGTATGAAAATCTTATTTGGAGAAGGGGTAGAATCCAAACGCCCCCTGCCAGTTCGCGCCACTACACCGTATGTGGAAAATCTGAAGCCATCATTCTACAAACTCTCAACGCTTGTTATCAGTGCATGAGTTTCATGCTCGATCGATTGAGCTAGCCGGATCGGGCAATAAAAAGTATAAAATAGTTATGTAAATAGGTATTTAATAAAATGTTTTACTCTGTTTCTTTGGTGGTGTGTTGTGTATATTTATAATATTTGCATAGGGTTTGCCGTTATTTTGGGCGGTGTGGGTGGCGGAGTCGAGCTGTTTTGCAGCCCTCATGGTGTGGAGCTCAGTTCATTTCACTATTTTCGTATTTCTCATGAAGGGTTATTCCTAATGTTTGTATTTTACCGAGGTCAAAAAGAGATCGAATTAGTGGTCTACTGATTTTGCTCGATTACTTTTATTTTTTTACACGATTTTTCACTATCTGCAAAGACTAAACAGAGTATTGCGACTTTGTGCTTGTTTGTAAATAGAGAATGATCCAAAGAGAACCAATTGTAAAACAGTAAATGCTTGGATAATAATCAATCAAATGGAGAGACAAGCAGGTACGACGGATTACAACAGGGGTAAAGGTCTGAGTTAACTACCGTTCACTATCTGCAAAGAGAGAGTACTACTAAGAGAAAAGAGGGGAGTGGGGGGGGGCAGCGTTCAAAGCACATCAGCGTGCATAAACACGAAAACGTTTTTACCTATCACGTACTTGACATTTGACAGCTTTTGATACTTGCTATTAAAAAACCATTGAAATTCACAGAAAAAACCATAGGTTATACTCCATATATAGTTAGGAATTTGCATTTACAAAACCTTGAAAATTCAATGAAAAAACCATTGGTTTTAGGCCATATATAGTTAGGGATTTGCATTTAGAAAACCTTATTTCACTCGCATAAAACCATTGAAATTCCATATATAGTTATAAGCGCTAACTATATATCGCGCACCCGCAATCCACTGCTGATGATGTCACATATTACATCATTCATGACATGGTTAGTGACATCACTGATGACATCACTGATGACATCTCAAATGACATCACTGATGACATCACTGATAACATCTCATTTGACATGACTGATCACATCACTGATGATATCATTCATGTGATAATACCATGAACCTCTTCAGACTCTAATATAACCTTAGATACAATCAGTGTAAACAGACAGTCACTCATCCATGGAGTTACTCACACACCTAGTCAGTTATGCCAAAAATCAATCACACCTCCATTTTCTCAACTATACAGTTATACACACCTTACTTATTCAAACATATACTAACACATATTTACTTTACTCTCTTATACAATCTCTGATACATGTTCACAATGATCCATACAGCCACTCACACATTCACTAGCTCTTATGCACAGTTATTTATAGATGTCAACTCTCACATGTACTGTGTTTTACATATGTACTTAATTTGACATGTAGCACTGAGATATCCATTCACTCACTAATACACTCATGCACAGTCAACCGCCCATACAGCTGTTTCCACATGCAGTTGTGAATCTATACATATAGTGAATCAACTACTCACACATCTATGTACAGAGTCACACACCTCCCAGCCACCCATACACACACACTCAGTTTCCCATACAAATACTTGGACAACCAATCAATAACCCATACAGTTACTCATATAGCTACTGAACAACATATGCAGCAGTTTGTAGAACAACAGATATAATGATGCACAAATTAAAACAGTTTAGTCACTAACCCATGCACTCAGTGAGACACATTTAATCACTCACTCAATCAGTCAGTCATGCACCTAGTAAATCCTTCATCCAGACACTTATACATCCACTCATTCTTCAATATGTAAGACATATTTTAACTTTACAGAAACATACAGTCACTGGATGTTGTCATCAGTGATGTCATCAGTGATGTCATTTGAGATGTCATCAGTGTTGTCATCAGTGATGTCACTAACCATGTCATGAATGATGTAATATGTGACATCATCAGCAGTGGATTGCGGGTGCGCGATATATAGTTAACGCTTATAACTATATATGGAATTTCAATGGTTTTATGCGAGTAAAATAAGGTTTTCTAAATGCAAATCCCTAACTATATATGGCCTAAAACCAATGGTTTTTTCATTGAATATATATATATATATATATATATATATATATATATATATATATATATATATATATATCAACACTGGTTTCCACAACAATGAAACAGACTCATTCCAGCCGCAGCACTGCCAAGAAACAGGAGACCCAGATTTCCCTGAGTAAATGCTTTATTCTGCAACGGACAGCATACGTTTCGGCCTCCCAGAGGCCTTGGTCACATGGCGCCTTAGAGGCGGCAGCCGAAATTTAAAGTGCAAGTGCAAGTGAAATAAACAATTTCATTGGGTGTCAGTTTGTAAGCACTAAAAACATAGTAAAAATACTAAATTTTTTCCTTATTTTCGTTGTACTTCATGGACAAAAACAGTATTGGGATAAATCCCTATAGCGATAATGTTTTACATAAACAAAACCTCATGAATCGTTAAGCGTGACATTTGTAAATTGGCGCATGCCCCAACTAATTTACGTTGGTAAGAATCACATGTATTAGTGCAAAGAATAGCAAAATAAATAAATATTTAGCTATAAATATATATAAAATATATATAAGAAATACATGAAATTCATGGCATGTCCTAAAAGTTGGCCTAAAATCCAATTCTTTATATATATTAAAAGAATGAATTAAAATCAATACTGTTCAGATGTATTTAAACTCTAGTTGACTATTAAATATTAAAACAGTCAACCAACATCTCTTCCAGTGGCCGTCACTCAATGGTTAAACTATAAATATTCATTATGCCTATGTACAGTTTTGTAATTTTGCATCCCATATTACGACACCCACATGAATGAATAAGTGAAGAAAATGATAAAGTGCTGATAGTGTCTTGATAGTGTGTACAGTAAACGGTAGGGTATATGATCAATGAAAAACAGCATTTTTTTAAAAACACATACCAAATACTAGTTACATTTTTTTGAGGGTAACTTGCTTTTTATATTAAATTAAAACTATGTTGACAAATAGATTTAAAAACAATATTTTTACATAAATTTGTGTTTTATGAATGAGATGTTGTTCAGACTGATCCCAGTCTGTCATCCTAACACACATAGTGGCAAATTCTCCAGACCAACAGATGGTTTCAACTCAAGAACAACCAATCTTACAAAAACAACTAGTTGGTATTTCATTGGTTGCATTTCATTTGTTTGTAAGATGGTTTTAAAAGATAACGTTGATAACACAAACCAACCAGCATTCAGATATCTCTATGGCATGTTTAGGAGATAATATGTGCTTCAGAGACAGGTGTAAAAATCTTCCGAGGCATTAAGTCCCTGTGGTGCTTTGCTTTCCAACATCAAAATGTATCTTGTTTCTAAAATTCTGAGTGCAGCATCCCTATTGCCTCCTCTTTTCAGAGGGTCTATTCAGTCAATGGCATAGTACTTCAGGAGAGCACTGTTGTTGTTGTGATATTCCTTGAAGTGTCTAGCCACTGGATATGAAGAATCATTAGTATTAATAGCCCTCAAATGTTGGAGAACCCGTTTGTGGACTTGCAGCTTTATATATATATTGACTGAAAAAACCATAGGTTTCAGGGCTGTTCTAGTTAGCTGAACATTTCACTCGTACAAAACTATTGAAATTTCTCCATTATAGTTAGTTCTGCTAACTATAACTTGCGCACCCACAATCCACTGTTGATGATGTCATATATTACACCATTCATGACATGATCAGTGACATCACTGATGACATCACTGATGACATCTCAAATGACATCACTGATGACATCATTGAAGGTTTCATCCATGTGACAATCAGAGACACGTCATCATACACTAGTATAACCTTTCATCACTCACTATAAAATACAGAGTACCATATTTAAATCCATTGACACACCAACACAAGTTTCTAAAAACCCACTCAGTGATTCCTAGATCTACACACACATCTAATCACTTACATTTAGATTCACTCATACATGCTGTCAATGATCAATAGAACACTATAAAATATACTTATACACCTATATCGACATTACACACCAGCACAAATCCTATTCACTTGTGCAGTCATCTGATAAAGGTATGACTGGGTTGGTATCTAGAGGTTGGTGATCCTTCTGGGGAATCTGTGATAGGTTTGCTGTTGTATCCATGTAAGAGTCCCACCAAAAGACCAAAAACCGTTCAAGGTCCTACAGATATGTCAGATATGTGAAGTCTCTTGTTGACTCAGTATGTGGGCTCCCTTAGGCCATATTGAATGTCTTTGTGCGTTAGGTCCAAATGAAGGACCAAGAACCACTTGTGCTACTCATTAGTAGCTGCTTGAATTCATCAGAGAAGGCAATGCGGTTTCTGTCCGTGAACATGGATTATGTGAAGCATTTGACCGCCAACAGGATCCCTAAATATGCTGTAATACGGGGTCAAACAGGTCACCTAGAGCAAAGAACATGTCTTTCGGTCCATAATACGGCTCATTGTGAACTCTCCACCACTACCCCACCCCCCACACACAATAATACCTCTGTAAACATTCTTGGTAGACGGAAGTTGGTTCTGATGTCAGACACAGTTTCATTTCGAACAGACAGGCTCAGTTTCAAAGTTAGTGCTGTGAAACCATTACTATAGGCATTTCACTTGAGCGTGTAAGTTAACGGCGCTATACTTACTGATTGCTCTTGATTACCATTTCTCCAAACCAATCACAAATACTATCTCAGAATCAGAAGGATGCGATTTGAGGGTCTGCTTCCAGCCAAATCAATAACTTACAGCTTGTATAAGATCACAGTAGTGGGGGTTTAGCCCACCGCACTATTTTACACACGCTGAGGTTTATTTAAAGTCCATTGCCACGACCTCCCGCATTGTTGTCTTTTCAGCTGCTGTCAAGACTGTCAAAGTTGATGCTCTTTCTTTAATGCCCGTGAGCTGAATGTCGCAAGTTCCCACTGCCTCACCCAATCCTTCCAGCAACATACACAGTTAGCAAATATCCGCAGAAATTCTTTCCTAAATTCATCGAGATCATACAAAATTGGGTTGTTTCCAGTTACAAGGGCATGGACCAAGACGCTGCATCTCCACTTAAGTATCACCAATGTTAGAACTGGCTATTTCTGGTTGGCTAAGGCTGACGCCAAAGCTAGGCAGAAACCACCATTCTAGTCAGGGCAAGGAAGTCACTCACCAAGATAACCCCTGCTCACCCCCTTGGTAGCTTGGCACAAGCAGTAAGGCTAAACTCAGAGGCAATGTGTAAAGCATTTGCGCCAGCACACAACAGCAACAACATACTAGGCACACCACAAAAGGAACTCCACACAAGGTTATTATAAAATAACTTTTGTATTGTCAAAACACATCAGATAGTATCACACAATATACATGGTGCCAACTGGCACGGGCAATATTCACAAGGGATTATGTACAAGACAGGGCCACTTGTGCCACTGTCAGAATCAGCACTTAGTTGAAATGAAATACTGTCAGAAATTAGAATAAAAGAATATAAAATCACTGTAGCACAAAGTAACAGTTATAAATCACATCCAGTAACTACTGGGAACAGGTAGCAGGACCTCACTAGGACCACCGGTACTAAAAAGAACAACCACCTAATTATCACACAGCATTTAGGGGTCTAGGAAAGGACACATTACCCATGATGCATAAATATACATTCAGAGGAGTAGTAAAGAGAAACACATGATGCATAAACCTACACATTCAGCGGTGTTAAGAATAAGGCACATGATGCATCACAAACACAATCAGAGGTGCAACGCTAGGAGGCACATGACGCCTAAAACATTCAGAGGTGCAGCGCAGGAAAGAAAGGAAGACACATGATGCATGAAAACATTCAGAGGTGTGAGGAAGGAAAAAAGCACATGATGCATAAACCTACACAATCAGCGGTGTTCAGTACAAAGCACATGATGCAAAAAAAATACATTCAGATGTGCAGCGCAAGAAGACACATGATGCCTAAAACATTCAGAGGTGCAGCGCAGGGAAAAGGAAGACACGTAATGCATAAAAACATTCAGAGGTGCCAGAGCAATAGAATAGCGCAAGAATCACATGATGTCTAAAAACATTCAGAGGTGCAGGAATAACACATGATGCAAGAGAACACATTCAGAGGTGCAATAACCATACAATTGCGCAAAAACTCACATAAGCCACTACCTGTGGCAGTCCCTAGGCCAACTGGCCTTGTTGGGGCTAAGAGGCCCTGAGTCTCAATGTCAGGGTGCGCTGCCATGCAGCGCCAGTCTCAAGAAAAGAAAGCCTAAACCTGAGCCTAAACCTGAACCTAAACCTAAGCCTGACCGTCCTGACTTGATCTGACTCGATCTGAGGCAGTCGCTCCCGACGCTCCCTGCTCCACTACCGGTGTCTTGGCGATTGGCTGCACTGTGGTATCGTAGCACTTTGCTGCTTCTCTGCTAACTTCACCACCTAATAGCATCAATTGCATTTATTTGTCTGTTTTCATTATAATTTCTGTAACGCTGTTACATTTATTTGCCTGCTTGACTGTAATTTGTATAACTCTGTGAGCGCATAGCCCACATCGCGCACACTGAGTGTTTGTACCTCTGGGACTTCGAGGCGCTTTCTGGGAAGGCTGCATTGCTGGCAATATTCTTGCCTGTGCCCCAATCTCGCCCTGCCTCGATCCTAGTCTGCTGCCATTTTGTTGTTGTTTGTTGCCTCCCAGCCCGCCTCTCACCCCGCTCCCACCTCCCTGCTGAACCTCCCTTGCCCCTCCCCCTCCACTATCTACATATGACAGATGCTTTTGCGCGCAGCATTCACACGCAGCGGTCGCGCCCCATGCGCACCAAAGGTGCACCTAAGGTAAGCCCGTCTACGCCCGTTCGCGCCTGGACCGCGCCCAGCGCCAAACCCCCTGGTCCTTGCAAAACCCACTCCAACCGCATTACGTATGACACTGCTACCCTCTTTGCCCTGAACCCTAGCCGCACACCACAATGCTGCGTAGCTGCCCCAGGACAAATCCATGGCCCTTTCGCCTACCACCTCTGTAAGTTTACCTGCATCAGGACCCTCACCAAATCCTCTTCCACCAAACACCACCTAAAGTGCATCCAAATCAACACCCGCTCGATCCACAGACATGCCACTGAACTCTGGGACCTACTCGACACTACATCACCGGACGTCGCCTTTCTTACAGAAACCTGGATGAACGCCTCCTCAGCGCCCGACATCGCCATAGCCATCCCAGAGGCTTACAAGATCATCCAAAAAGACAGCTCCAACCAAACAGGAGGAGCATCGCCATCATCCATAAGAACACCATCCGCATCACGACCAGTTCCGATGACAACCTCACAACCACCGAACACCTTCACTTCCAGAACCACACCGACCCCAAGACCACACTTAGAGGCACCCTCATGTACAGACCACCAGGAACTCGCACACAATTCAGCAAAGACATCACTGACTTCATCAGCCCACATGCCCACACCTCCGAGAACTACATTCTATTGGGAGACCTCAACTTCCACCTGGAAAAGAAAAATGACAGCAACACCACCACCCTTCTGGACAACCTGGCCAATCTCGGACCCAAACAACTTGTTGACATCCCCACCCACTTAGCCGGACACACGCTCGACCCTATCTTCACCTCCAGCAAACACATCATATTTGAACACACCACAGCTCTCCACTGGACGGACCACAGCTGCGTTCACTTCCGCTACAAAAAGACCATGACCCACAACCCCCCACAACCTATCCCTCGAAGAAACTGGAACAAAATCACCACCAACCAACTCTTCACATCGCTTAACCAAAACCCTCCTGCCATATCATCGGACCCAAACCAAGCTGCCACCAAATTCACACAATGGATCACCGATAGCGCTGACGAAATAGCGCCCTTGAAAAAGCACCAGATCAAACAAGGTAGCAAAAAGGCCTCCTGGTTCAGCGATGACCTTAAGAAATCCAAGAAGTTATGTCGTACTCTCGAGAAAGAGACCAAGGACAACTTGACCACCTTCAAGGACGCCACCCGCAAACACCACCAATTAATCCGATCCACCAAGAAATCAGCATTCAAGGATCGACTCGACAACAACGCCCACAACAGCAAGGAACTATTCAACATCGTCAAAGAATTTACCAACCCCACCGCCAGCACCAATGACATCACTCCCTCCCAAGATGTCTGGGACTCTTTATCCTCTTTCTTCCACAACAAAATCGCCGACATACATAACAGCTTTGAAAACCAGTCCGAAGAACAGTCAACTCCACCCACGTCCGCACCAAAACAGCACTCTCACTACTGGAGACACCATCTGCCTGATGAACTCCATCCACTCAGGCTCACCAACCGACGTATGTCCCCATCACATCTTCAACAAAGCAGACTCTATTATCGCACCCCACCTCCGCAATGTCATCAACTGTTCCTTCAACTCTGCTACCTTCCCGGAAAACTGGAAACATGCCGAACTCAGCGCCCTTCTGAAGAAACCCACAGCAGACCCCTCTGAACTTAAGAACTACCGCCCCATATCACTCCACCCATTCCCTGCCAAAGTCATTGAGAAAGCCATCAATAATCAGCTCGCCGCCTTTCTTGAATCCAACAATTCACTCGATCCCTCACAATCCGGCTTCCAAGCCAAACACAGCACCGAAACCACCCTCATCGCTGCCACAAACGACATCCGAACGCTAATGGACAACGGAGAAACAGTTGCCCTCATCCTACTTGACCTTTCCGCCGCCTTCGACACAGTCTGTCATAGCACCCTCATACAACGCCTCAGCAACGTCAGAATACAAGGAAAAGCGCTGGACTGGATCATCTCGTTCCTCGCCGGAAGAACCCAGAGAGTCCGCCTCCTCCCATTCAAATCGAAGGCCACCAAAGTCATCTGCGGCGTACCACAAGGATCATCACTCAGTCCCACCCTCTTCAACGTTTACATGAGTCCCCTTGCACCCATCGCGCGACAACACAACCTCAACATCATCTCCTACGCCGACGACACCCAGCTGATCCTCCCCCTCACCCAAACACCGCCAAAACCAATCTAAATGAAGGAATGAAAGAAGTAGCCGAATGGATGAAGAACAGCCGCTTAAAACTAAACTCGGACAAAATGGAAGTCCTCATCTTAGGATCACCTCCCTCTGCCTGGGACAACTCATGGTGGCCACCGGCCCTGGGTACAGCACCCATACCAACAGATCACGCACGTAACCTGGGCTTCATCCTAGATTCCTCCCTCTCGTTGACCAGACAAGTCAACGCCGTCTCATCTTCATGCTTTAACATCCTACATATGCTCAAAAAAATCTTCTGTTTGATCCCCACCGAAACAAGAAAGACGGTCACCCACGCACTGGTCACCAGCCGGCTGGATTATGGAAATACCCTATACGCCGGAACCACAGCCAAACTTCAGAAAAATCTCCAACACATCCAAAACGCCTCAGCCAGACTCATACTGGACATCCCCCGTCAAGCTCACATTTCCGCCCACCTGAAAGACCTCCACTGGCTCCCTGTCAACAAGAGAATAACATTCCGTCTCCTCACCCACGCACACCAGGCCCTCTACGACCTAGGACCCGATTGCCTCAAAACTCGACTGTCCTTCTACACACCCAGCCACCAACTACGCTCATCCAATCAAGCCCTCGCCGCAATTCTGCGCATCCAGAGATTCACCATGGAAGGAAGATCCTTTTCCTACTTAGCGGCCAAAAACTGGAATTCTCTCCCCACCCACCTCCGCCTTACACAGAGCCACCTCTTCTTCAGAAAGCAGCTAAAAACCTGGCTATTCGATAAGTAATACACCCACCCTCCCTCAAGCGCCTTGAGACCCTCTGGGTGAGTAGTGCGCTATACAAATTCCTGAACTTGAACTATCACAAGATAAACGCCAGTCTAGACTGCGCATCGGGAAAAATTTCCGGACCACACATGAAGTGTAAGGTGCACTGTGTTAAAAATATTTGAGCCTTCCGAGGATCTCCATTGAATCGATCAGGTGGTCAAGAAATGAATTACTGGGGACAAGAAATGAAAAACTTGGTTGGTGACTTTTGATTGAGAACCTGACGACTCACTTGAACTTCCTTCAAATACTTCAAACTAGGACTTGATGCTATATTACTTATCCTTAAGGTCAAATGTGTAGTCTCCTTTCTTAACTCTCTATTCTCTTCTCTAACCGATATTAATTCTCTCTGTATACTTTCTAAAATTTCCCCTAACTTCTTTAAATCTAAACGTTCCGCCATTCTGCTCAGATGCTAATTTATACGTTGCATTTCCCTCCGTCAAGACTGTCAGAGTCGATGCACTTTCTTCAATGCATGGGAGCTGAATATCGCAAGTTCCCCCTGCCTCACCCAAGCCTACCAGCAACATACACATTTAGCATGATTGCTGACAAGGCCCGGGGGAAGGGGATGGGAAAGAGAAGAGACTGCCACTATACGTCTGATTCTTTCTTCAGCTTCAGACTTCCTCTTTTTCTAATCTCCTTACTTTGCTGGCTTGCATTCTGCTGTAAAAGAATTTATTGTTAACATCTATGCTGTATGTTATTACCTCTCTGTGTACCTACCCAAAGCTGTAGTGACTTTTGCTCCCTTCTATTGTTTGTGTATGTAGCTTTTGAGCTGCAACTAAGAATATGAATTCATAAGTCCTTAAAGAGTGTCTAGCCGTATTACTGCTGTTCTTTATATCTTTTCAGGCTTCCTCCCCTATTGTCTGCACAGCTGTTGCATTGAAGAAATTCTAAGGTAAGTGTTCTAAATCACCCTGAAACTCGTTTGCCTCACCTAAAACCTTTTCATAGTTTATTTTTTACACTGTAGTTATTTCTTGCCGTAATGCGCTTCCTATGAGTTGCTTCACTCCTAGAAAATGCCTATCATAATCTTTTTCAGCTTTGTGTTTTCTTCGAGGTGGTATTTTCTACTCTCGCTCCCTTAATGACTTGTGCTGTCTTTGAATGTTTGTTAGTTGTCCTTTTTAACTGCTCTAACGAGGATGCCCAGTATCTGGTCCACTAGCTCTATGCATATGTGTAAAAAATGGGTAGCACTCAGAAATACATTGCGCGCATGCTACACTCGCAAATAAACATCGGAACAGTCTTACTTGTCTCCTTCCGACTTCAGGAATACTCCGCAGCTTTGTGACAGTAAATTTATTTAGACGCAACACTTATCCCTAGCTAAGCTTCATGACAACTCACAAGAAACGTCAGCTTTCTCCTCAGGTATCAGGTGAAGTGCAAAGACAGAGACAGGGAAAAATTCAGAATACCACTGAAACAGGAGGTATACACTGCTACTACCGTACGTGAGACATGACGTGACATTTTGCTACTTTTCTATCCCTCCCTCGTTTACTCTCCATTACTCTTAGTCTTAATCAGGATCTACATTCCTTTTCTAACACAACCTCGCAATCCCTCCCACAGCCATATAGCAACTCGCACACCCACTCACAGCCCCGCAAAACCACTCTCACAGTCACATAGCAACTAACACACTTACATAAACATCAACACAGCTACTTCCACACTCACTCACATACACTCACAGACAGCCCCTCCAAGTTTGACACATGTTTGTACCAAATTTATGGGGAGGCAGGGAATCCAGGCCCGCTCTCCTGGAAAACCCACAGCCAGAGTAGATCTAGGGAGGTACATTCCTATACCAAACTGCCCAGGATAGGGGCTGGTCTGGACATCCACCTTTGGGCCTGATTTGTCTGGTCAAGCTATAATGGTGATGATACAATCACATGAAAGAGACTGGCAAAATGCTTGCAGATGAATTAAACCAAAGGGAATCCCAATTGGCCATACTTGTAATTGAAGATCAGGTGGTGTCCCTGCTCATGCTTTCCCTCCTACTAAGGTTCCCTCAATGCTACACAATAGGGGTTCAAACCCGAACTGATTAATTTGTTCCTGGCCTCTTTGCACCTTTCAGTCAATTCAGAGCATGGGCTGGCACTATTGTCTGGGGAGTTTTGTGAGGAGCCCTCCTGACGTGTAAGTTCCCAGGAAAAGACAGGTTCCCAGGTGTGGGTAAACTGGTCTCCCACCTGACATGGGCATTCCAGAAGCTGCAGAGATGGGCTATTTTTAACAAGGCCACTTTCATTCCTCTTCCAAAGATAGGTGAAGAGTGTGTTAGCTACTGTCCAATACCCTAACTTAATGTGGATTTAGGATCATGGCAAGGGTGATGACACTGAACCTAATTAAAGTGATACTTTTGTAATCCACAATTTCCAAGTAGGTTTTGTGTTAGTCCACAGCTTTTATCTACCTCTTCAGTTGTTGATGCATCTGCAGTATTTCACTTTATGTCCCACATGGGCTTGGAAGACAAATGAATTTGCAAGGTAAGTCTTTAGTCCAAATATCTGTTTGCGGATGTCTCCTGCAATATGTTTATATCAGACCCATTCTCGTACTAGCACTAGTACTCATTAGTGGCAGTAGTGTCCTTCATTGATGACCTTGCTTGGCTCACAGACAATGGAATAAAATTGTCTCAGAGCGAAGCCCTCCCGTTGTCACGCTCCACCACAACATTTGTATCCAAGACTATCACATGTGGTGGGTCTCATCGGGGTTCATTCTATCTGGGCATCAAATTCAACATGGTTGACGATAACCTTCTCCCTCTGTCAGACTGCATTTAATAGGTTTTCCAGAGGTGATAACCCCATGTAAAAGTCTATTAACTTGTGTTCCAGCTAGCTCTCTGTACTCATGCCCCACTTTTGGCCCAACTGGAACACCATTTACGCCGAGGCCCACTCCCTTCTCTCCCTCATACCTACCCTCTTCCTATCAAGTCATGTCCTCCAGTCCTACCCTGAAGGCAATTTTGTCAGCCTGGAAGGAGGTGCACAGGACAGTGGATGTGCAGATGTAATCTTGTCTGCTTCAGAATTCTCTAAGACTAGTATTGGCTGAACTTGAAGCTCAAGGGGGCTCAGCTCCACCTGACCACTGCCGCAACTGCCCTTCAGGTATGTGTGATGCTTCACAGCTGTTGGAAGGATATATGGCCCCTGCTTTGGTGCCACAGCCCTTTCCTGGTTCCTACACCCTTCAGCTTGCGCTCTATACCCCTGACATTTCTAAACTTATTGACTCATAAACACCCGACAATAGAAATCTCTCTTATTATAGAGAAGTTCTGCATCCTCTGGCACTAGAGGCAACCCACCGTACATACACCCAGTGAATGGAGCGTTTCTATTTTTTCTGCTTATACATGTGATACCAGAACCATGTTTTGACATCTATATACATTGTCTAAAGTGGCTGAATGTCAAAGTGAATGCTATACTGTTTTTTAATCATATGCCATTGGTACTTTCAAAATTGATGACACTTACTATGCCTTAGGTGGGCACACTGTTAGGTTCTGTATGTATTTGTTCTTTAAAATGTGGTGTTTTCATGTGTTCTGTTTTCAGGGGTGGTTTGAAGACGTTTCCAGATTTCAAACCACCTGTGTTAATTCAACCTTCTGTGTTCTTCATGTGTGTCAGCACAACACAGTTCAATTCCATTGAGGTTTGTTATTTCCACTTAGTGTCAATCAATAATCTATCAGATATAGGGCCAGATATAGGTAATCCAGATTTACAGGTTCTAAAATACCGAATATTACCGTAAATGGGATGTAGGTATTAATTCGGTAAGTATTACCGGTTTGGTAAGATATGGAAGCCCATAGGAATGATTTGGAATTTCAGAATCAGTAAACACTGATTCGCTAAAAGGGGGGAACACATTGAAGGGTGGCAGAGTTTCACTTTAACACCCTGTTGCACCCCTGAATTGTGTTTGGGTGCACATGTGGCAAACATACATGCCCTAAGGGCATGTATGTCTGCCACATGGCACTGTAATCATTTGCAAAAAATTGCTTCTTTTGGGGTTTTTGATATTTACCACCAATTTGTAGTTGGTAGTAAATACCGAATCCTAAAATTGGAAATGCACTCATTTGAGTGCTCACTACATTAAGGATTCGGTAATTTAGCGAATAGGTATTTAAGAATTTGGTAATTTACTGATTCCTTAAATTAGCGATTCGGTAAATTACTGAATCCTTAAATTAGGCCCCTACATCTGAAAAGCCTAACACCGGTCGGTAACGGCTGAAGATCAGTAATTTCGGACGTTAGCGACCGGTATTAGGCTTCCTAGATCTGGCCCACAATGTATTGCTTGCTGTTTGTGATTATATCCACTTATCTCGATTAGTTACCGTACTTGAATGCTTGGTCTATTCACACAGTCTTTGATATTATTACTGGGTCATGTATTGTTTTAAAAACAACCCATTTTGCTTTGGAATTAATTGTTACCTCACGAGTGGCTATATAGTCCCTCCTCGTTATTTAGGCCATAAGGCCTTACTAACTTCGAAAAATACCAATTGCTTATTAAGAATAAACAGCATATTGTTCCCATTGACATCCAGGCACTTAAGCTACAGTGTGTTAAAGACAGAATTGGGACATTCAGTTCCCAGTTAACACATTAGCTCACTATAATTTGCCACCGTACCGTGCACTATGTTCTCACAAAAGATATGATTTGTCATGTCATAACTATTATTGTATATTATTTTATATGGTATAACTTATATGATTTAAAAGGATGTAAGCAGTGCCTGAGATGCCACATTTATAGTTAATGCAGTATAGCTATCAGGGTGAATATACTGTGAATGTAGAGGCACACGTTGTAATAAATTAAAGGTGTTGATTGAATTATGATTTAAAGGTATAGGTTTAGAAATTTAAAATTTTGCGTTTACTTTCATTTTTTATTCGTAGCTAAAGAATAAATAAAGTTATATACATTTAAAGATCGGCTTAGAAGCTGCACACCAGCCGTACATGTAGTTACTCACTCTACAGTGACACTGTAGCCCCTTCGGGTGCAGTTCATAGCTTTGGTTCTGTTGATTCACTAAAGGAAGGGAGAGAAGCAAGTGTCAGGTTCTACAATTACTGATGTGGAGCGGCACAGCTGCATCAGGGTCAAAGCCACAGATAACCTACATCTAAGTGGCAACATTTCCCGAGCAGCAGTCAGAGGCAACAATGGAGTGGTTTGGCCGCAGTCAAGTGCAAATTTAAGGTATAACTATAATTAAATCATTTTTAATGTTTGTGTATTTGGAGTACGGTCTATATAGAAAGAATGAAAAAAGATTTTCCTAACTATGACAAAGGATTTCATTTTGCTTCTGGGTGAATTTTAACAGTTCTTTTTATTTTTAATAAATATATATATATTTTGTGTAATCTTACATTCTACTGTCGTAGAGTGGAGTGTTATTAATTGGTGTGTAGTACAGTACAGTAGGAAAGAGAGTCATACTGTGTACTCTTGTTCAGTATGGTGTTCTAAAGAGGAGTAGAGTGTAGGGGAGTACAGTGGAATACCATACAACACAAAAGCGTACAATGGAGTAGTGTTGAGTGGATTGAGTGACTTTGAGTTTAGTGTTGTACAGTGTAGAACATTACAGTGGAGAGCTGTATAGTGGAGTGTCTTTGAGTGGAATAGCTCAGCGTGGAGTGGCATAGAGTACAAAACCATTGAGTGGAGTGTTGTAGAGTGGGATGTGGTAGTGTGGAGTGGCATATAGTGGAATAGCGTACTGTGGAGCATTGAACAGTGGTGTACCATAGAATGGAGTGGCATAGAGTTGAATAGCAGAGAGTGTAGTGGTGATAGTGGAGTTGCTTACTATGTAATAGCTTAGAGTAGGCTTGTGTAGAGTGCAGTGGCTTAGACCGGTGTGGTAGCGATAAGAGTGGTGTGAAGTGGAGTGGCATAGAGTACAAAACCTTTGAGTGGAGTGTTGTAGAGTGGGATGTGGTAGTGTGGAGTGGCATATAGTGGAATAGCGTACTGTGGAGCATTGAACAGTGGTGTACCATAGAATGGAGTGGCATAGAGTTTAATAGCAGAGAGCGTAGTGGTGATAGTGGAGTTGCTTACTATGTAATAGCTTAGAGTTGGCTTGTGTAGAGTGCAGTGGCTTAGACCGGTGTGGTAGCGATAGGAGTGGTGTGAAGTGGCATAGAGTAGAGTGGCATGGGATAAAGTAGAGTGGATACAGTGGAGTAGGAAATAGTTTAATGGCGTGCAGGGAAGCAATGTATAGTTGAATGGTTTACAGTGCTCTGGTATAGGGTACAGTGGTGTAGAGGGAAGTGTTATAGACGTGATTGGAATACACTGAAGTGAGGTACAGCGCAGCGGCATAAAATGGGATTGCATTGAATGGATTGGTTTAGAGCGGAGTTGCATAAGTTGGAGTAGCATACAGCTAAATATTCTACACTGCAGTGGGGTAGGGAGGAGTGGAATAGAGCGTATAGTAGAGTAGGGGACAGTATAGTAGCGTGCAGTAGAGGTGCGTGGAATAGAGTGCAAATATACATATGAGCAAAAACCCAATTTAAACACGACACTCTCTGTCCATACATTATCAGTTTAGTAGAAAGTTTACTTTTGTAGTGAGGGTCTATTGCATCTGGTGAGCAGCATGAGTTGTGCCCTTTTGAGCAAACCTCATCAACAAACATCATAACAATGGTCCTGTAATAAATTCTGAAAATGTAGGTAACTCAGAGTTTGATCAGAAGGCAAAAAATGGAAATAAACTGGAGACATGTAAAGTGTGGTCTTTGCCTCCCTGGTTTAATGTAGTCTGTTGATTATCCACAGCCAGAATTCATGAAAGTTTCTGCCTTGGGGTTCATAATCAAACATACATGTCTACCCTTCTCCTTCTAAGCCTTTCCATGAGTATTTGCTTTATTGTACTAGTAGTTCAAGTGATCTTACTAAGTCCTTGGGGTACCTGCCACATAGAATATGGCATTGCAAATGAAACTGGATGGATAAAGAGCATTATTGGACCTGGCTCTCTCTGCAGATTTACCCTCAAACCATTTGCATGTTCCTTCCATTTTTAGCTGATTTTGCTTCTGTTGGCCCTAAGACTTTTCACACTTTATCACTACTAACCAATGATAAAGTGCATGTGCTTCCTCCCTGAAACATGGGTAAGTTGGCTTATATCCAATTTACATATTTAATATACTTGTACGTCACTTGCAGAGTGTAATACCATATACCCATAACCTATGAATTAAATGCTTCTAGTGGGCCTGCAGTGCGCTTTGGATCACCCACTTAAGTAGCACCTTAAACATTTTCTAGGCCTGCCATGCCAGCCTAATTGCAGTTTTAATCTTCCATGTTGACTTGGCATTAAAACTCCTTTGTCAAGCCATAAACATATGTCACACCAATGATAGGCCATAGTTAGCTCACAGGGCTGGGTGCTGTGTAATTGAAGGATTAAACATGTACGTTTATGTTTAACATGCCCTGGTAGTGACAAACATCAAAATCTTTTGTTCACTGCTGTGAGACCTACCTGTCCAATTGGATAACATTGGGGATTCCCTATTGTGTTTAATAGGCTGTAAATTCCATTTGGAAGCAGAAAGCTATTTCATTGTTGGTATCTCAGTCATTGTAATTACAAACCTAATTTAATGGCAAAGTTAGGTTTTTAATTACAGTTGGTATTTCCTGTTCTTTCATCCTGCGGCTTGTATTGGGTCACATGAGAGGGTGTAGATAATAGGTAGACTTTTGGGATTCTTCTCAGACAGTTACACATTAGAAGGATTAGGTGAGCCTCTAGAAGCCATCTGCTGGCAGGATATGGTGGCAGAGCAGTGCACAGTGCCACTTGCAATAAAATATGGTACTTTTCCCTGCTGCACTATACCTTCTCAGACACTTTGAATGAGACATCTAAGGTAAGCTCTGACCCGGTCCAGCCCACTTCTTGCATCCAAACCACACTCCATATGAGTTGTCATATTTTTTAAATTTGACCCAGTTTTGTGCAACTAGATGAACGCGATTGGCGCTTTGATCTTTTAGGTGCAAGTTTTTCTCTTGTGTTTTATTTCACTTTGCGTATAACTTCAACCTGACAGCTTTTTGTGCCAAGCTTCCCAGGTTAAGCACACGTTGATTTTGTGACTTTTTATGGATTACCTTGCTAGGAATTGTGGCTGTTGCTTGACCAGGACTCACACACCAGTCAACCAGCAACCCAATTTCTCACAAGCATGTATAGGACGTTTTACCAACCGCAGCTGGTCCATGACACACATCACCTCAGGTGTCACCTTTCAAGTAGGTACTGTACGTAATAAAAGATCACCTAAATTGCAAGCATTCGCAAGAGTTTGAAGTTTTGGCATTGTAAATGACAATGCCTTTTATTTAATCATTGGTTTTCAAAACAGATAAATAAAAGGCATTGTTATTCTCAATGCCAATAGCAAAAACTCTCGCAAATGCGAGATGTGTTGCATTGCAAATGCTTTTTGCATTGGAGTTAAGCTCTTCTGTAGCTGCTCCCTACCAGCTTCCGTGGGTCTCGGCGAGTCCATGGTGAAGCTTGACGAGACCCACTCTGGCTGCACAGTGAAGTGGCCGTGTTGCATCCGTGCCACCCTGTACCGCTCCTGGGTGCAGTGTGAGTGGAGTAGGGGAACAGACAGCACCAAGGCTCAAGACTGGATGACACTGTTGGGAGACGCAAAGAGAGTCACAGGACAACTGGGGATCCAGCGCCAAGGCTTGAGACTCGATAACACTCTTGATAGTCACGAGGAGTGTCTTAGGACAGCAGGCAAACCAGTGCCATGGCTCGAGACTCTTTAATGCTCTTGTGAGTCAGGAGCATGAAGCTGCTTAGTTACTGGGCAACAGCAGTTATATCATAATCATAAGCTACATGCGTGCAACACATACTCGCCCTGGCAAACAAACTCACAGTTCAACGCACATTCATCGAAAACCAGCCGCATTACATGACCGCTGGTGGCCGCCTAAATTAATATAGTACTCACTGACTTCATATCAACACACAAAAGCGGACAAAAACAGAAGTTAGGGCTGCTGCTTCCAGAATAAACGGAAATCATTATCAGATCAACAGCCAGTAAAAAGCCAGCAAACAGGAGCTATGCCAATGTTAAAAAAATTGTGAAAAACACAGTTGATGGACAGAATGCAGAACAATGTCTTACATTCACCCCAGTACAAAGATCTCTGCCTAAATCCATCGCTTTTTTGCACTCCACATCACCCTAGGTCAGACAATGGCTATATGCAAATCAGTCCAGCCCGAACTACCAAGCCATGTCTTTCCTAGACCGGAAATAAGCATCTAAGGACCGGTTTCTTTCTATCAGCCTTCTTCAGCCTGGATAGCTTGACTCTAGTGATGTGGAGTGCCTGGGACTCTTGTCTGAGCATACCCAGCCCACTCGGGGTGAAAATTGCAAAAAACACAGTTGATGGACAGAATGCAGAACAATGTCTTACATTCACCTCATTACAAAGATCATTTTTTGCACTCCATACCACCCTAGGTCAGACAATGGCAATGCAGAAGTCAAGAATATCAACATCCTATTTACATAATGGTAAGTGCAAAAATATCCCAAAAATAATAACGATGTCAAAAATATTGTTGCTGAAAATATGTTTATTTTAAGTTACAACAATAATGTAAAATAAGGTAAATAATACATAAAATTAAAATAAACATAGTTAACATTATTTAAAAATGTTTAAAAATTATAACTAATACGGAAGGCAAATGGGAATCGGAACCTAACTCGATAGGAATAGCGATAGACTGGGAGGTTATACACAGCACTGCTCTGTCAAACAAAGTACATGCTGCTGAACAGAGCGTTCTGGACTCCTCGGAAGTTGTTTAAATGCCACCTAAAAGATACGCCCAATTGCTGGAATTGCCAGACAGCACCTGGGGATCTGGCGCATATGCTTTTTGATTGTTCCCTACTACGAACATTTTGGGGGAAAGTCTTTGCTTATATCCACCAGATATTTGGAATTAAACCTGCGCAGGAATTTATATATATCATACTGGGCCCATTAGATACACAATTACCTGACATACATGACCGACAACTGTTAAATATCATGTTAACGCTGGCATGCAAGGTCATCCTTTGTAAATGGAATAATTTTGCTGAGGTCAACTTTAAAATCTGGCTAGAATGGCTCTCCTTTTTGAGAGGGGCGGACAATCCGGCTCTGCAGTCAGCTACATGGAAACCCTCACTGGATGCGTCATCCTCTCACTTTGACCCTCCATGATGTAACCTTCTACATGCTGAATATCCATGTATGCTTCGTTGACTCTGTATGATTCTATATGCTCAAATGATTGTATAATCTACTGTTGCTTGTACTATGGCTAATGTTTCCACCGACTGCTTAACCTTGATGCATTGATGCACTTGTCCTTATTTCTCCTTCCTTTTATTTTTCCTTCCTTTGGTTTTTTGTAGGCGTCATTTATTACCACGGTTGTATTAATCTATGTATTGGAAGACTTACTGTATTGCCTTTGCTTTCTGTTTTTCAATCTTCAATAAAAAAGATTTGAAAAAAAAAAAAATTATAACTAATGTATATAATGTAAACATAAATTCAACATGTATATATAATAAATCCTATACATACATATTTAATAATATGTTTTAATAATTATTTTATTAACTTGTAAATCGTCAGAAATATCCTATAAATTACAAATACATCTCTGCACAACAATAATATAAATACAAAGTAAATAACTATATAACACATTAAAAAATTCACAATTATTATTCATATTACATTAACTAAAATAATTAAAAAAATGATTAGACAGGGGAGGGAATAAAATTACTATTCCAATTCCTAATAGTGCAACAGTAGTGAAAGTGAAGGATAGTGTAGGAGTAAAAATTACTATTCCCACTCCAGTGAGTGCAACAGTAGGGAAAGTGTTGGATGACATAGGGGTTAAAATTACTATTCCCACTCCAGTGAGTGCAACAGAAGGGAAAGTTTTGGATAGCGTAGGTGTTAAAATTACTATTCCCACTCCATTGAGTGTAACCATGTGGAAAAATGGAGGATAGTGTAGTGGGTAAATTAACATACTTATTAGTTAAGAGATATTTTTAAAATAAAAAACATATTAATGATTATTTAACAAAAATAATAATAACAAATATCAATAAAATTAATTATGTATTTACTTAAATAACATTACATTACTTCAGTGACTATTTCCCTATAAACGCACAACCCGCTACACAAAATTACCACAATATATAAATGATCAATTAATCATTTAAAACAATGTAATTACCAAATACTAATTATATAACACTAAATTAATAATCAATGCCAATTAATAAAAATTAAAATGTACTTAATTCTAATAAATTACTTCCCAACCTATTCCCCTAGAATCCCACAACCAGCTTTACATAAAAAATAACACAATGAATGTAATTAATAATTAATTAATCAATAAAAAATAATTACCAATTAATATTGTATTAACAATAAATTAATAATCAATAATGATTCATACAAGGTAAAATGTACTTAATGATAATGCATTACTTCCCAACCTATTCCCTATAAACCCACAACCTGCTACACATTAAAAATAATACATGTAATTTATTTATCAATAAAAATGAATTACCAATTTGTAAATTATTAACAATAAATGAATTACCAATAACAATACAGAAAAAATACTAATACATTAATTGTAATTATTATAAACATAATTTAGTCAATTTTTAAAAAGGAATTACCAATTATTAATTAGTTAACAAGGCATTAATAACCAATGAAAATAATTAAAACATGTTAATTAATTAATTAATTCTAATAACATGGCTTCACACCCTATTCCCCTTTAAACCCACAACCTGCTCTGATACTAAAAAGCAAAATGTACTTAAAAAAATTACTCGTTTCTAAACAGTTAAAACATATATTTAAACATAATTAAAAAAAATTACAAAAAATGTTAAACATATACATATAAATTACAAACTTTAATACATAACACTAATATAAAGATTGATATTATTACCAACAATATTTTTTCTAACGATAATATTTACTCCTTTAATACTTACCTCGATATAAAAATAACAATATTACTTACCTTAAGGTTGATATTCTGTTAACAGATATTCTTGACTTCGAGATTCCGTGAACGCTTAAATGAAAGACGTAAAAAGATCTTAAGCTGCAGATTTTCTGCTAGAAAACATGGTTTCAGCTTTGATTGTATCTGAGACTGAGAGACCATCCAAGTGGAGGGACTGGTGGGACAGCAATCATCTGATCACATCTTCAGGCGATCATCAGGGAGAACAAAGTCATCACACTATTTTAAGTATGATAAAGTTTGATTTTGTACACAATGGTGATTGTTCTAACAAAAGATTGTGAGCAGGTTATTACATTCAGGTCTAATGTTAGCCAGCTTCCATGGAAGAGGTAAGCTGAAGCTCTGCCAGAGATCACAACTCTTCTATCCTCTGGCACCCTCCCAACAATCCTTAAATCCTCTCAGCATCTTCCTGGGCCCGAGCATTCCTGCTGGTAAGGATGTGATTGGGAGACCATGACCTGATAATCCCATTGGGTGACCATCTCAATACATTTGAGCCACGAGGATTAAATGAGCATCAGGATGTAAATAGCTTTTTACAGCAATGGTTTATCAGTGTAGTATTGTCAACTATAAAGGAAATTTATGTAATGGTACAACTCCTATGAGTGATAGTTTTTCTGCTGGTGATTGCAAGTGGAGGGCCAAGACAGCATGTCTGCTGAAGCACCAGCAGTACTTAGTTTCAACGCCTGGTTTGTAGTGTAAACTCTTGCACTTATGACAGTGTGCCTTATGGTAGCTGTTGGACCTGATCTTCCCCCCATATTCTCCATTTTTCTGATCTCGTTATTGCCACCTTGAGCACCATGTTCACTTTATCCCGATTGCTAAAGTGCATGTGCTCTCTTCCCTTAACATGGTCATTTTGGCTCATCCCCAATTAGGAGATTACATTTACTTGTAGGTCCCTAGTAGAGTTCACTACATGTGTCCAGAGCCTGTTAATTAAATGCTACAAGTGGTCCTGCAGCACTGAATGGGCCATCAACAAAGTAGCCTTTTAGCATGGCTCAGCATTTCTACAGCAGAGCCTGTGTGAGTAATTTTAAGCTGCCGTTTAGACCTGACAAGCTTTTTTGCCAGGCCTAAACCATTCTTGACATATGTCACCCTTGAGGTAGGCAGTGGGTAACCCACAAAGCAGGAAACAATTTTTGTGTATGTATATTTAAGTTTTATGTGCCCTGGGAGTAAAAAACTCTCAAGTTCATTTTTCACTATTGCAAGGCCCTATTCCATCGATAACAACGTGATTCACTTGTTTCATCTTTTATGTGTAAGTCCCAACTATGAAGAGATACATTTTCAAGTTTGTGGTCTCTGAACTCAAAATTCAAATCACAACTGATGGTAAATTTGGATTTTAAGTTGTAAGTCTGGAAATGGCAGTTTTAGAAATAAAATCGTACTTTAGTCCTTCTTTACCTGCTGCCTATCTCAGAATACATGTCTGGAGTGGGTGTCAGATATGCTTTGTGCATTCCCTCCAGCCAAACGCTCACAAAGGAAAATTTGGTGTGACTTGATGGACAATCCTGGGCAGCATAGGAGGGAGGAGCTGATGTTCACGCCTAAATAAGTGATGTTCTGTCCCCTTACGAAGGGCTGAACTTACCTGCATCTGCAACTGGTATCTGCCATTTGTAAGTCTGCCCTGTCAAGTGGTGCCAACCCAGTCCTGGACCCTTGGAAGTGAGGTCTAAGGGGTTTCTTTAGTCAACCCATGCATCTTCATTGGAAACAGCACATCCTGCAACTGGTGCATCTTCTTGTTGCATGGAGTGGAATTGGTGACTCGCCTTCAAAACGAGTGGATCGCCGCATCATCTTTCACATTGCCACAAGCCAGGATCAAGGTACCTTTGCTCAGGGGGACAAAGTAGGTCCCAGTATCAGGCCTGTGTTCCATTGCAGTTGGCCTGAGCTTTTGACTTTGTCCTGTTCCCGTATGACCAGTTATACCATTTAAGACCTTACTGCTTCTAAGGACTATTTTACAGTTTATTTTTTTAACTAATTTCTCTAGTTCTAGTTATCGTATTTGTGTTAGTTTGGTCTTATTTAATTCATTGATCTAATCTGGTATGGATCCATATTGTGTGGGTTTTTCACGGATTTACTATTTGATGAGTTGCATAAATACTTTACACATTGCCTTTAAGTTAAGCCTGACTGCTTTGCTTCAAGCTACCAGAGGGTGAGTAAAGGTTTAATTTGGGTTTTCCTCACACTGAAGAGGATTCTAGTTCCTGTTAGTACAGGGTACATACATCTGCCAATCAGACACCCTCTTTCTAGCAGTAGCACTCTTCATCTCATTTAGAGATTAGCAAAAGTGTTAGTTATTAATTTGGGGGCTGGAATGGCCTAAATTGTCAGTTTTGTAGGAATGGATGGTTAGCAGTTGCTGGTGGGACAATGAGTGATACAAGTTTCATCAGCCACCAGATGAGGTCTCTGTATTTTTTAGAAATAAATTAACCACTGAGTAAAAGGACATCCACTCTGTGAAATGAATTTAGTATTGTATGCTCCAACTTTTCTGATCATGTTTTCCCAACCTTTTCTAAGTTACGCACCCAGAGGAAATGTTCGATTAATGTTCGCAACCCCCCAAAAGTAACATAACATTTGAAGATGAATAGTGCTGTACCTTTGATTATCTGACAACCAATTGCACTGATTACGCACTATCCAAACTAAGCTACACATGTATCTGCCAAATTCAATTGACCTCCATCAGCCAAACCCTTCAAGTCCAAATTTCACTGGACTCCAGTTCTAAAAGTGGTTTGGTTTAAGTCCCTGTATTTCATAAAGAAGAACTTGTTTGAGTCAATTCCTAATGTTCTGAGACATTTATTACAACAAATTGCACTTATCTAAACTCACTTGCTATGTTCGGTCTTCTCAAGCTGGATCCTAATATAAAAAAAAAACATATAATGGGGAAAATGTCATAGCTTTCAATTTAGTATACATCTCCTCAGGCTGGAGTAAGGAGATCTTTAGGTTATAATAGCCCTTTATAATCATTCATACCATACCCTAAATTAACAATGAGATCTGAGACATGTTTTCAGTAGTCCGCTGATTGCCTTAAGCTCCTGCCAAAAATCTCTATGTGGGACAAACTCAAAACTCCTGAATTTCAAAGATATATCTTCTACAGGAAGCCTTGGTATTTTTCTACCAACAAATCAAGCTAGCTATTGAACGTGCCACAGGTTATAGTTAATGGTACCCTTTTCTGGTAAGGCACCATCCTTGCACAGCACAGCATAGAGCCAAATGCCTGAAAGCATAATGTGGCTTTCAGAAGTAAGATGGAAGGGTAAGCAAGATGATGGCCACTGGATGGCGAGGAGCTCTATGAAGGAACTACTGAGGCTTGGGATTACTCAAACAAGCTGAAATCCCCGTTTAGCCTAGAATCCCAAATATTTGATCACCGAGCAATTCTCGGACAATTGGCCCCTACTTGGGAAAACTTTCCATGTGAAGACTTACTGCCTAGGACCTGGACTCCTCAAGCAAGATCGGTGAGTGCTCCTGCATTCCTCATCTCACTCAGTTGCACTCATATCAGTGGGGAACCACAATTGAGTGTGGGATTACGACCTTTGGTATGAGGACGACAAGGGTAACACTGCTGATCGGAAGGAGCTTGGTCCTGGAGTCTGGTATTCCCTGACTTAAAGGGCTGGGTGCCTAATACCCCCTCCACCACCCCCACTCTCAAAACACATTTCAGAACCCTCCATTAATTCAGTAGTGTCTCCAGCAGCCTCCCCCTGGCTGGTGGGACCTGGGTGAGGATTTGTGAGGGCACAGCAGCGGGTCTGCTGTGGAGCGGCCATTGTGGGTCTCCTGGTGCAGGTATGCTTCACTCGAGAGCACCCAGGAGATGCGCCTGCAACTCCAAAGCGGTGAGCCGCCATCAGAGGTTTACACTGAGACTGCTCTCCTTCTGTGGCAGTAGATCTATTATACGAGAAAGTACATGGTTCCCTCCTCTAATTCCTCTCGAGCTGCTGGAGATTAAAATGGCCAAGACAAAAGATATAGAAAGAGGGCTATTCACCTAGGGAACGGGAAACAAAAAGTCTTCCATTATTTGCTGCCTACAAAGTGGCAGCCATGTTGAAATGACTGCTGTTCCACTGTTGTAGTCTGCCCAAATTATTTAAGCTCCCCATACGGGCTCTGTAAGAAGCTATCGGCCTCCCGGTTCTACCTTTGTAATCTGCCCGACCTTGTTCAGTGCTCTGCCTCCTCATGCCTGGATCTCTTAGGTATTCAAGGGATGAATAGATACAGAGTTAACTCAATATCATGGCAGGAGTAACTATGAAAATAACAGGAAGTAATTCCTACACTATCCTAAACCTCTACCATCTCTCTAGAAATGCATCCAATTCCCAGACCTCTTCTTCAAGATAAAAAATGACATAATCATCAATGACCTAATATTTTTCACCAGAAAATTTGCTAAATGGCGCACTACTTTTACTAAGTTACTAATCCTCCAGGAAAGGAAAAAACATTCTGTATGGCAGCAAGATTCTGACAGCACCCTCAAAAACCCTTAAAACAAATCTAAATATAACACCCTACAAAATGGCACATTTCTTATCCAAGCAGCCAATAAGGATTTAGAACAATTCAACAAATATTTGTCCACACTAAAGGATCTTGTCCACACAACTCCTTACTTACACACCATATTTGGGATATTTCACAGACTGATACACAACACAAATGTAACTCTGATAAGATAGAATCTACAATTTCTTAGGAGTCACAGCAGCTGACGCCTTTGGCTAGAACCACTGAAAGTAGTAAAACCAAGTTACCACACTTGGAACCCAAATCCCTACCCTTTCTTAATATCTACATTGCTCCCAACCCCATCTCTAGATCATGCTTCGCACCCCCTTTAATCCATTTCTGACCTCATTTGCATCACACTGCAATAAGCTCCTAGAAGCAAATCAGAAAAAAAGCTGTTACACAGTAATAACCCATTTATCTTGGACTACTAATATCACTACCCCACAAACATCTCTTTCTCCGGTTCTTGCTATCTAACCTCCTGGCAATCCAACACCGGACTTCCTTGCACTCTACTCCAACCACCTCCCTTGAGAACCAGTCAGAACCCAAACTGACAGGATATACTGGATCTTGCAAAACGCTAGCCTAGAAATTAAAAATATTTGAAATCTCTCAGAAAGTTATCTCGCAAAAATCAATAATTTCCAAAATTCAATAGTCTCAGCAAACAGCAAACTATATACTATAGCCTCTGTCAAATCGGCAATACCGAACACGCAAACACCATCGTTACTTAACAGACTCTGAAACAAAAACACTATCTTATGAGTCGACTCCCAATCTCCCCACCAATGTGTAGAAATACATAAATTGTTCGGTCCCTAACAATTCAAATTGATTCTCACAGCTGAATAACAGAATGATAAACCATATTAAGCTAAAAAAAAAGTAACCTTAACAGCTGAAAATCATGACAATTTAATGGGTAACTCATTGAATTAGATTTCAGGTCTTCCCCTCAACTGCCTCTCAGCAAAGAACATGCCTTTGACATTGCAGACCTCATCCAGAGATGAAAAGTGGATGTAACCATCCTGACCAAATCGTGACTTACTGAATCATCTTCCCCGTGCTTAGACCTTCTTGCTGCTCCAAAGTACAACATTGTGAGGCTAGACAGACCACACAAAATTAGCAGAGGCATAGCCTTTATACAAGGATCTGACATCCCTGAAATTTCACTCTAACCCCCTTGAATCATGTGACTACCTTGCCATCTCTGTAAGATCCACAGATAAGCAACTCTGCAAACTACATGTATTGTACCATCCCCAGGTAGAAGTTCTTTATTCATAGAGCAACTACTGGAAATCATTACAACAAACTCAGACCCTCACTCAAATTACATTTTCTTAGGGGCTTTAATCGTCACTGGGAAGACCCTTTAGAAAAGCAGGTCCATGCAGTTAAAGATTTCCTAGCAGACCAATCCCTGTTCCAAGCCTGCACCCTACCAGTCCCACTAAAGGTACAATACTTGACTGGATAATTTACAAAAAACAAATAGTTAAACAATCTTAATTGTCCCCTACGACTGGTCGGATCACCATATTATTACCTACCAAGTACCCGCCACAAAAAGGAAACCAAGTTCAATACCGATAGCACTGAGGGCATTTGCGTTGCTTCTAAACAACACACCTGGTCCGGAATTGTCTATTGGCTGCTCACTCCAGACGTCCTCACCTTGACCTCAGATGCTACCCAACTTCCCAGGACTCTCTCTGATCTTGCTCTCGTCTTGATGGAGTTAACTACTCCACTAGTCCTACCCCATTCCTTCACTTGACAGCCGAGCCCACATTCTCTCCATGACCCCACCTTCTGGAACAATATCTGGATGGATACCCTTGATTTCTATACCCACAATGAAAGATCAGACTCTTGCTTGTTTCCACTGTTGGAGCCATTTAAAGTTGTTGTTTCAGGTCACTGCAAAGCAAAGCAGTCAGGAATCCTTTATGTGTTCCACACACAACTTGCCACATTTGAAAAGTTATTGCGTGCACTTGAACTGACAATCTTCTAATCACAAAATGAGCAGACACATGCAAATCTTCATCAGAAGCTCTGAGGAGGAGGTGGTTTGGGAGATCCATTATTTCAGTACAGAGGCAGTGATGAGATGGTATGACAAAGGGGATCATACGGATCTCCTCCATCAGCCCTGGGCAAACTTGTGCATGACAGAACTCATAGACAATCAACACAGCCCCTCCAATCCTAATGGATAGTTCATGTCATGCCAATGTTCTGTTACCCCAGATACAGCAGCCCTGGATGCCTTATTTGAAATACTCCAACTCCTCTGGCTAGACCGTATGTACTGTACGTACCTTGATGTCCCCTTCTCTGTGCCAGAGGGAAAGCAGGCGATTCAGGCCATACCTGTAGACAAGGAGCCAGTTCTGGATGGGTGCACTGTAGGAATCTGGGTCTGTATATACTATTACAAAGTAATACCAGAGGTAGTCTGAGCTAAAAGTAGATTATACCTTACTCTTTATTTGTGGTTGTTTGGATGTGCAGTAAGGCATTATCATAAAGTAGTGTTAAGCATGTATTGTACAAATTCAGGCAAGTAATGAAGTCCAACACTCAACGACCAATTTACCTTTAAACATTATTATTAGAACCAAATCATAAGCAGAATCATACTTTCAAAGACAGGGTATTACGAATACACATTTGTCATTAACTTGGATTTGGTACCGGTTTGTAACTTCGGCAAATAGACAGTCAAAAGTAAATCATTGTTACTTTTTTTACATATTGGTACATTTCATAAGGGAAAGGAAAAAAGGTAATGCGTTTACAGTATAGTTACAGTTTTACAATATTACTCCATGCAGGGGCACAAAAGTGAAAGGTTGTGGAGTGTGTGAACTGTACAGTAAGGTTGTTGGTTTGGGATTGCGGTTCATTAAGTGGTTTGAACAAAATGCCCCTGGAGTCAAGATTAGCACTTTATGGCCCAATGGCCAGCACAAGAACTACACTGCCAGTGGCAAAGAGGAGGCTAGGTGAGTTGAAGAATGCAGCCGTTAGAGTTCCCAAGGATTCCCAGTGGAGTCCTTCAGTCTTAGTTTATGCTGCAGATTCGGTCGGGGATCCCTGAGAGTTGATCAGCCAGCACAAGAACTACACTGCCAGTGGCAAAAAGGAGGCTAGGTGAGTTGAAGAATGCAGCCGTTAGAGTTCCCAAGGATTCCCAGTGGAGTCCTTCAGTCTTAGTTTATGCTGCAGATTCGGTCGGGGATCCCTGAGAGTTGATCAGCGGTTAATGAGGCTACTTGGGTCTTTGGGAGTTGATGTAATGTGACCACAAGCGTTCGCAGATTGAGTGGTCAGATGGTCGTGGTTGGTTTTCTTGGACTGCTTTGGTTAGAGAGTAAGTTGGGGTGTTGCCTTTGGTCGAAGTTGGATAGAGCCTCGCATATATTGACAGTAGTCACTGGGATTTATGAAGGGATCACAAGGAGACCTCCTTAGGATATTGGGCCACTCAGGCTCGGGCTGCCGGGAGGTGAGTGGTGAGGACTCACGGAGTCGGCCAGAGTCAGAGTCAGAGTAGGTTGGATTTGAGCAAATCCAGTGTTCACGGGAGACAAAGTCTTTTTGACTGCATGGGCAGTGCAGGTTCTTTGGATAGTTGAGAGCTGCTGACTGGAAGGTACGCAGAGGTTCTGCTGCAGGAGTTTGAGGTTGAGATAGGCCGGTAGCGCTGGGACCAAGTTAGTTGGTGTCGTCATTTCCTCTCTCAGAGTGGCTGGTCTGTTCTTCTTCTTTTTGTTTCTTCTTGTCGGATCTGGTCTGAGGGGGTAAGGTTTGGAGGTGCCTCGAAATACCAATTTTAGGGGCTTTTCAGGAAGGTACATCTCAGAACCAATGGGACTCTTCCTTGAGGTTGTTAGACTCCATAATATGCCACTTGCCAGTGAAATAGGGCATAAGCCTCACTCTGGTTGCCTGGATCCCCCATCTTTAAGATGGCGGGGACA
This sequence comes from Lissotriton vulgaris, assembly GCF_964263255.1. Lineage (NCBI taxonomy): Eukaryota > Metazoa > Chordata > Amphibia > Caudata > Salamandridae > Lissotriton > Lissotriton vulgaris. The sequence goes on along the minus strand of NW_028244238.1, from coordinate 45,276 downwards.
TAGAGTTGTATTTCGCCTCACATCCTCCACCGAAATGCTTTGGTTGGAAAGAGGCCTGGGGAAGCTCACAAAGGTGGCAAGCATTTGAATATTCACTTTCATGACCCTGCCCATCCTGGGGGAGGAGGCTTGGCACTTCCTCCCAGGATATACATTGATTCAGGCACCAGAGAGCAGCCTCGACCAAGGAATGCAGAATGGTGTCTGGTGGTGCCAGCTGGTCAGTGCCACTCAGCCAACACACTAAAGGTAAGTCATTCTTCAGGGGGCATCTCTAAGATGCCCTCTCAGTTCATTTTCCATTAAATCGAACACTGGTATCAGTGTGGCTTTAAAGTGCTGAGAGGTTTTATACCATTATGGTGTGGTGGAGTTTGTGATGACAAACCTCCATACCATATACTCGTTATCGCATTACTGCACTTACAATGTCTAAGAATTGAGTTTGATATTGTAGGGGTACTTGGCTCATGCAACTGTGCCATCACCACTAGTATAGTGCACGCAGCTATAGGGGAGGCATACCTATGTTAGGCAGGTGGATGGTAGGGATCATTCAATCAATCAATCATAACACTTGTATAGCGTACTACTCACCCGGAAGGGTCTCATGGCGCTTGGGGGAAGGGGGCCGCTACTGCTCAAACAGCCAGGTCTTGAGTTGTCTCCTGCAGGCGAGGTGGTCCTGGGTCAGCCGAAGGTGGATGGGGAGGGAGTTCCATGTCTTGGCCGCCAGGTAGGAGAAGGATCTGCCTCCGGCGGTGGTTATTCGGATGCGTGGTACGGCGGCGAGGGCGAGGCTAGCGGACCATAGCTGGCGGGTGGGCGTGTGGAAGGTCAGGCCGTCGGTGAGGTACTTGGGGCCCAGGTTGTGGAGAGACTTGTGTGCTTGGGTGAGGAGCCTGACCGTGATCCTCTTGTTGATGGGGAGCCAGTGCGGGTTCCTCATGTGGCCAGCTGTGTTTGAATTTGTCACCCTGAGTGGGACGGGTATGCTCAAACGTGAGTCCTGTGCTCTCCACACCACTGGAGTCAATATGTCCTGGCTGTTGACGACTGATAGCCAGAAACTGGTCCTACGATGCTTGATTCCGGTCCAGGGAAGACATGGCTTGGCAGTTCCGGCTGGACTGTTCCCATGAGGCACAGAGTCAAGGCTGATTTGCATATGGCCATGTCTGAACTGGGGTGGTGTGGAGTGCACAAAAAGAATGGATATAGGCCCAGATCTCTGTACTGGGGTGCATGTATAACATTGTTCTGCATTCTGTCCATCCACTGTTGTTTTTGCATTTGTCACCCCGAGTGGGACGGGTATGCTCAGATGTGAGTCCTGTAATCTCCACACCACTGGAGTCAAGCTATCCTGGCTGATGATGGCTGGTATCCAGAAACCAGTCCTAGGATGCTTGATTCTGGTCCAGGGAAGACATGGCTTGGCACTTTGGGCTGGACTGTTCGCATGAGGCAAAGGGTCAAGGCTTATTTGCCTATGGCCATGTCTGAACTGGGGTGGTGTGGAGTGCAAAAAAATGATGGGTTTATGGCCAGATCTCTGTACTGGGGTGAATGTATGACATTGTTCTGCATTCTGGTCATCAACTGTTGTTTTTGCATTTGTCATCCCGAGTGGGACGAGTATGCTCAGACCTGAGGCCTGTGCTCTCCACACCACTGGAGTCAAGCTATCCTGGCTGATGACGGCTGATAGCCAGAAACTGGTCCTAGGATGCTTGATTCTGGTTCAGGGAAGACATGGCTTGGCAGTTCAGGCTGGTCTTAGTTGAAACGCATAAAAATACACCCAAAGATGGCCGCCACATCCAGAGACTGAAGTATTAGTCACCGGACTGTCGGACGCACTGGTAAGATGAGAGGAATCACTGGGGATGAAATAAGCTGATGTACTAGATCCCCGCTTTAAACTGCTACTTATTCTTGTACAGGGAATGAGAAGCATGACGGCCCCACGTCGAGGAAGTTGTCTGAGTAATTAAAAGAAGCGCGTGAAGCACACAGCGCCAAAACGAGCCACTTGCAGATATAACGACCAAAGTGTGAACACAAAAACAGAGATAGAGAGAAGTGCCCACACAGAAATGAAGACACATGCAAGTATGTCTAAGAAGGGCTTTTGCATTTTGGCTACCCAGCTTATCGCACCTACAAATGGTGATGATATGTCCCACTTACATTGTAGGTAGCATTACAGAAGAATCATAGAATAACAAATGACCCTGTGGACCTGCGACAAGCTGGAGAACAGGTAAAAATGAGCGACAATAATAAACTTGGGGAGCACTACTAGGGAGGAGAGAGAACTAAAGCAAAGTTGTTTTTATGTATATTTCTCAGACAAACACAAAAGCCAGAGCCCTGAAGAGAACCCGAAAACTGATGGCATTGGGTTTGAAACGCGTCGGCATATTAAGAAAGACTGACACTAAATGTCTAATAGACCAATGAATTAATTTGTGGTTTATTGAACTTTTTTCACATTAGTTTGCTGTTTATTGAATTTTAGTTTAAAGTGGCATAGCCCTGTCGTGGTGGTATCGAAAAAACACCCCACGAAGATCAGTTGTTTGTTGGCGAAAATTGGATGTGAATTGTATATTGTCTATAGATGTAATGTGGAATTGTATTGTATTTATGTGTAAAGTGTTTAATGTTCAGTGTTTTTCTCACACATGAAAATACTGAAATGCTGAAATAACTAAACAAAGAGGTATGAATAAAGGATACCTAACAAACTAAAAAGTAATACTAGTTTGTTTCCACAATTTTGAGGATAAAAAGAAATGTGTAGTTGGTAATCCTTTAGATTATTGAGGACTGTACCCATGAGTCACAGGGTCAAGGCTGATTTGCATATGGTCATGTCTGAACTGGGGTGGTGTGGAGTGCGAAAAAACAATGGATTTAGGCTCAGATCTCTGTACTGGGGTGAATGTATGACATTGTTCTGCATTCTGTCCATCAACTTTTATTTTTATACACAGAAGTGAGACTTGATTTGGTGGCTCCATGCCACCTGGCCACTGTGCTATCTAGTCTATATAAACCTGTGCGCACTGCCTGGGCTGGCTTGCAGATATTGGTCCAGCTCCACTGCCTCTATACATGTACAATGCCACTTGATCAGAACCCTCAGCTTCTTCTGTTGGAGGATGAGGTATCCTGTTGATGTGCATGCTACATGGGGCTTCTGTTGGTTGGCGACCTCTACCTCAGCTAGAATTAAGGTGCTGAGCATTGCCCCTCCTCCACTGAGCTTACTGTCTTTCTGCATCACCAACTCCCCTCCACCTAACACATGATGTCTACTATATTCCCATGCTTCCCCACATTTATATCTGAGACCTTATACTCACTACCCCCACTCCTCGGAGGTTTGTAACTCACCGCATAATGTGAGGAAGGTAAAGGCATCTATGTGTATCCCTGGTGCTCAGACCGCCTAGGAATTAGCAACAACTCCCACTATTTGAGCAATTGACAAACTACTGTACCTAATCAATGGCTTTACCTTACAATTATTTATTTTAAGTTCTTACATTGACTGTATCTCACACCATCTCAATTGGACAGAAGAGGTCTTGGAGAAGGTGCGCATTGTCTGGGATATGTCTTTCAGGTGGGAAGCTTTTGGGCTGGGATCCAGTTAGCAATTTCCGACATGTAGCCTGTGCAGTGCAGTGCACAGACCACATTACTTTCAACAGCACATAGTGTAGACTTTCCTTGTACACTCCACAGCAAGTTTGATAGCTAATGATACATCGTACTAAAGGTAGTATTAGAACATGATTTTTTCGTTCACAGCTTTTCTATGTAACTCCAGTTAAATATAGTTGCAAGAACAATCTCCCACACAACCTCTATTTCTTTACCAGTGGCTTACTAGAGCTCGAAACATGGGGCATGCTGAGGTACTACTCTCCAAACACCAACTTTTATAGTTGTTCTTTACTTTTTTTATTATACTTTGTCTTTTTGTTTTTTAAATATTTTGAAAACACATTTGTCAAAATGTGAAAATTAACTTAAGAGACATTTCAATTTGTGGAACAATCACAATATAATTTGTTCATTTGACCAGAGAGTATGACACCCCAGGCATAAGCACAGCAAGCAAGGGTGCCACCCCATTTTTTTATCCATCTGTGCATGCAGTGTTGGTCTGGGGAGTAGTATGGTAGTGTGAGTATGCTAGTGACATGGCTGTGGGTCATTTGAATGAGGTATGAGTGCAGGGGATTGTTGTTGTTTTTCATTTTTCTCCTTTTTGTTTTTCTGTACAGTAACAGTTTTCATATTCTGAACACAAATGTAAAATTGTATTGTGATTGTGGCACAAAATGAAATATTGCTTCAGTTTTAACAAATGTGTTTTCCAAAACTTTTTTAAACAAAAAGACAAAATATAATAAATTATGAAATTACAGCTATCAAAGTTAGTGTGTGGAGAGTAGTACTTTAGCATGCCCCATGTATAGAGTGTCGGTAAGCCACTGTAAAGAAATAGAGGTTGTGTGTTTCCCCCCTCCTCACAGACCTATTGAATAGGGGGTTGACTTTCTCATATTGTAACTTCAGCCACTGCCCTCACTCTCACAGACGGTCTCTTAGCTCTTTGTTCTCAGTTATAGTTGGAAGGTTAAATAGTGTCCACTGTGTTGGGGTGCATCAACAGTGTGTGCTTTAAAAGCATCTATTTATAAATAATTGCTGAGGACAGGATGTCTTAAGAAGGCACAGTATTTACAAAGAGGTAATATTCTGTTCTCATGCAAGGACATCTATCACATCTGCACTTCTAGGTGCAATTAAGAGGCACTCTTGTTATTTTTTAGAGAGTGTCATGGACCCAAGGCAATGTGATAAAATATGTTCCCTTTATATTAGTGCGTGATTGATTCAAGTGCATCTGTACTACTGTCCGAGTGCCCACCATCATTGTGAATTGAATAGTGGGCACCTAGTGTACAATCACAATGCTAGAGGACAGACTGAGAGGTCAAAAGTTTGATGTTAAGTGTCCAAAGTAAAGTGGAAAGATCAGTTGCCGCTTGCTCATATTGCTCAGCAGTCTGATGGCCGACGTTGTTCATCAGTGTGGAGATAAGTGTGTTTCTCCAACACCTACAAAACAGCCATAGAAATAAATGTAAATGTGTTCCTCACAAGACTTTTATAAGCACTTTCAATGTTTTCTTGTAATATTCTGTAGTTGTTTGCTATGCCAGAAGAAATTATTGTTATGTCTTTGCCTGGACTGTTAATTTCAATCCTTTAGTCAGTGTACTAGGAGAAAGCTATACAGCTTCACAGGATACCATTACATATTAGACTGTAGAAAATCTCACAGCCTCAGAGGCAGGTAAAGGACACTCATGTGGATTAAGAAGATCAAAAAGATGAGACACCAACATTACTCCATTTCTCCTGTGCCATCCGTAGCAGGAATAAATTCTTAGGACCTTGCTCCGAGTGCCCCCTGCGGCCTCTGTGGTGTCTTTGGAATCTGCTGGTTGAGGATCTGCCAGCCAGGGAGTTGCTAAACCCAGATGCGGAGACTCTGCTAGTTCGCCACTGGTGTTTGGTCTGGTCATGTGGCTCTGACTGGCTGGGTCTCCTCATGAGCATGAGGCAGGGGGGTGCCTGAACCCAGCACTTAACTGGAGCCCAGGCCAGAGAAAAGATAGGTACATTGGCCATATACCCACTTCTGGCACAGTTGAGATGCCCCTCCCCAGCCTTTTTAAATTTGGCTATGGGAGCTGATGTGAGCTTTGAGCTGGGGCCCCTACCCCCTTTCATGAGGAGCCAATTAAAAGAAGACCTGAGGTAAATTTAGCTAGGCCTCATGGGATTCTGTTGGGAACTCCACAAGAGTGTAGGGTGAGTGACCTCCCCCGCACTATTGAGGGGAACGACCCTGTGTGACCTCAGGCCTCCCTCCTTCTATCTTCTAGCTTCCTCCTGGGGTGGCAGCATATGGTTTCCCCCTGAAGTCTAGGTGGATCTAAATTGACGTGGGAGGATTTTAGTGATGGCCCAAGGCTAAAGTGACACTGCCCACACTCCGTACTCTTGGTTAAGACTGTTGGTGCTATCCCTGACTATGGTTCTCTCGGGCAAGTGGGTCAGACCTTCTCCAATCACCAGTCCTGCTGATCAGTGAGCCAGAATGAGAAGTGAGTCCTTTGAGACCACTAGGTAAGAGCTTGTTGGCAAAAAACAGGGCATCATGCTTGACGCAACCACAGGCACTACGTGTCCTGACGCACAATTCAAAATGGACACCAACACTGCCCCAAGGGAGGAGCAAGGATTTCCCAGCGGCGGAGAATCTCATGAAACGATATCACACAGTGGGTACAACACTTCTTCAATACTGTAGGTCATTCTGGACTCCAAGTCAGTGTTGGACAACAAGAGTAGAAAGGTTAAGGTTGAAATAGCCCTATTGTGTGTAAGACCTTTGACTAGCTGTAGACCGAGTAACAGACACGAAGATAGAATTTCCATACTGGAAAACATGGTGCACTGACTCTCCTCTGAAGTATCGCGCATATCTCACCATGGAGCAGAGAATTCTGAAAAGTGACTTGTTGCAAAAATCTCTGGCTTATTGGGTTCCTGGAGGGATCTGAGGACACATAATTCATAAACATTTCTGGAGCAATAGATCCAGTCATGTTTGACATTTTTCACTTGGCCCCCTACTTTGAAATTGCAAGCACCCACAGGTCACTGGATAAAAAATCTCCTCTGGGAGCCCTAATTTCTCCTATGATAGCCAGCATTTAGAACTAGAGAGACAGAGATACCATCCTGAATGGGGCAAGGGCAAATGCTCACCTAAGGCATCAATCTGGACACATTCTGATCATCCCGGGTAATATCTGTTATGTCTAATCACAGCAAAAACTGAATGATCTATTTAATCACAAATGATGAACAGGAACATCTCATACATGCTCATCTATCTTGCACTGTGGCCAGTGCTTCATGATTCATAATAGTTCTTCTTTGATACTCCACAGGGGACATGGGCCTAGTTTAGAACTTATTGCACCGACCAATCCTTCGAAGTGGCAGAAAATCTCTAAGGGAAAAAAGGGACCTACAGAGGCGAGGTGTCACAAAGAATCATGATTGTGAAAATAGGGCTCCTTGAAAACTGAGGCCTCCACAGAGTCTAAGGGTGAACATCAAAAGCAGACTGACGCTGACACAGGAGACACTCTTTGATACCACCACTCACTAACAAATAATGATGATCAAGTTGGGGCTCTAAGATAGTGGAAGGCTTATCCGGTGTCTGAACTGCACAACTAAATGTTGCACTCGAGCAACATTCAAAAAACACAATGATGGAAAAAGGAGGAACAAATTCTGCACTATTCTCAAAATAGGGGACAATTAATTCACCTATTTTCTTGCCAAATGTTCACTGTGAAGTTAATCAAACATTTTGTATATCATCACTCACATAAGGGGACATGATTACACATTTTATTTTTTGTAATCAGCACAAAAATTATTTTTATCTTATTTCGTATAGTCTTTTTTTCTTTCAAACATACAAAATAAAATAATATGTATATTTTAGTATCAATACTTCATACACCACTCTAGCAACATAGCATCCTACCAATGTACTTTCCACAAATTACTCCTCACGCAGAGCTTGGAATGGGTTAATTGTATTCACCTTCTTTTTACACCTATACCATGACTGTTCTGCTTTTTTAATTGACTTTTGTTTTTTTAATTGATTTTTTAATCATTTTTAGCTTACAGTCATACAAACATGTACAATAACGTACCACAAAGAGAGTAAATAGCATATGGTAAATACATTGTATCCAATACTAGAGAAGATAGTATGCAAACATGCATCTCAGAAAGACGGCCATGGGAGAGATTAAAAAACTAAAGGGGTAGACAACTGCTATCTGATTACAAGGCACACTAGAGTAGAGCGTGTGCTTTAAATGTGAGGCGAGGTCCCTATAACCATCAAAACCTTACTGACATTGTGGTGGCAATGGGGTCATCTAAATATGCCCCATAGATATAAGACAGCTGTTGAATGAACTCGCAGTGAGCGTGGCTTGCCATCAGCCTCTATGGCAGTTGTGTCTAACTGGGGTCTAGTATCAGGCTAAGGATCCCCCAGGAGTATGATATCATCATCTGCATTGCCCACTATGGACAATAGATCTTGAAAGAAGTCCAGGGTATTTACATTTGGGGCATACACATTAACCAGAAACATGCGATGGCGAGTCAGGGAGCGTGCCACTATGATGTATCTCCCACCCTATCTATAATGCTGGCAGTGAATGGAAGAATTGTAATTGCTTGCGTATCTATGTATCTATTCATGTCTTTATTCATATATTTATATATGTATCTACTTTTTAAATAGATTTGGTGGCTTGTAATAAAAAGAATGCTGAAATCCTTTTGGTGCCGTTGTGATGTAAGTATTAGAGGGATGAGTTGAGGGCAGGCTCAGATTGTTGAGTGCTGACTTACACACAGCAGAATACAGACATGTAAAATTACTCTGTGTGTGTGAAGTACGTATTTTTGAGTGCCTAGGCTGCGACTCTAAGCTTTTACATTATCTTTTTTAAACCCATCAGCAAGCAGTGAAAAAGAACTAATTTTCACTCAATAGATCTTAGCAATTCATATAAAGACCGTTTTTGTCACAGAATGTGGATAATGGTTGCTTGATTGGATTCATTATTTAAAATTATTAAGTGATGATGGTTTTGGATGCTTCAAAACAAATGAATGTTTTCAGACCTTAATGAAATTCCAGATTACCACTAAGGCTGTCATTGAAGAAGAGTGCTCTCTACAAATCTAGTAGCCACTTCTACTGAAAATGGAGGGGAAGTGTAATTCTGTCCAAGAAGTGACCTTTGAGCAGAGAAATGCAATTCAGTTCTGGAAAGGTTCCGCTTGAGCTGTTTCTGGGAGCTCATTGTAGGAAAGAGTAGTATTATGCAGCGATGCTGGTTAGGCATCACTAATAATAAATTGTTGCATTTACCTAAAAGAATAAAAAGACAAGAGGTATTTGCCAAAACAGGAACAAGTTGGTTTAATTAGGAACAACAACCGAGTGAGTCTTACAAGAATGCCTTAAAGAAAATCTCTTGGTGTAAAAAGCTTTGTCTGACTTTCGATACATCTCCTAGCGTACATCAACATTGTCTTTACTGATATTGACAGAGTTATGTATGCTGAGATCATAGCGTACATGGACATTCTTTCTACAGGTAACAATGTTTTCATTCGTGCATAGATTATGGCATACAGCGACATTGTTGCTGCCAGTATTGGGACTATGGTGCGGGCATACATTGGCATTGCATTTATGGGTATTGCATTGTTATGTGGATGCAGGCTATGGCATACATTGAAGTTGATATTGCCATTTTTGGAACTGCACATATCATGGTATTCTATGACGTTGTTTTTACCCATTCCAACATAATAATCTCACAATTCCCCTAAATTGTTCCTTTGGATTCACACTAATGAATTGCTATCTCAGTTCTGCTGGTGTGGAAGAAAGCAGTCAGGCTTTACTAGCAGAAAATGTTTTAAGAATGTGAGTTTACCAACATGGACAACAAGAAATCTGACAAAGATTTATATAAATAAAGCAGATCCTTATATCAATTTAGACACTAAAACTAAGACAATTGGTTAAGTATAATGGGAAATCTAGACTGTAGAAGGCAACATACATCAGTGCAATTCAATAATGTCAACCTCTAACCCTGAGATCAATGGTGAAAAGCACTCATAACAATCAGTAATTTGCAGGTTGAATTGCACAGAACCCACACGGGGTATGGTGATGCAGGTCACAGGACCAAACCAACAAATTTCACTGTTTCCTGACTTATAGTTTCTAGGTGCTGAGTTGCTATGACTGTCCCTGGTGCTGAAGCACAAACTATGGTTTACAGCTTAGACGGTCTGGTGTGCAAACTGATGTAAAAAGTTGACAACTGTGGTCAGTTGAAGATGCTGCAGAGTTTCCTCTTGGTGCTGCATTGAGTGTCCTCTAGTCAAAGACAGACGTTTTCCTTGTCCCTTATTACAGTTTAAATCAGGACTGAAGTTCTGGTGCCAAGGGTTTACCTTATATTCTAGATTTAGGAGTGTCAGATGTGTGTGTGAAACTCGCCAATCTCTGTGTGCCACCTTTGCTACCCAGAACCATCTGTTCTGCATTTAAGAATGGCAGATATCTGCTTTTGCTGAACATACCAGGCAGCCACCCCTAGGTATGTGGCTAGCCCTAAGGCGGTGTACACCTTCTTACTCCATAATTTTCCACTGTGCCTGGTGGCAAAACTTTCTGAGTGCAGGGGGGTAACTGTTGCCCACCTGGATGCATATCAGAAGTTTGAAGCTCACTGTCTTAATGTTCAGTTTCACTGGCCATCCTGCCATGGAGAGGGATATTGCCTCCTTCCCAGCCAGGCCTTTGTTTATGACTCATCTGAGTGTTCATACCTCCTTGCAGGAGTTCAGATATCTGACTTGCTGGCAAAAGCTGCGGGCTGTCATCAAGTGGACTGGAAGGGCAGGTGTAACCTGGTGGGTAACCTCTAAAGTAGACACCTGAATGTGTCTCACATCACATATGACAAAGGAATCCTGGCAGAGCTGATGAGACTATTTGTTTGGTAAAAAGAATGACAATATCCAGTAGGACCATCATAGAGTTGGCAACCTCAGGAGTGCCCGGGTACCAACCCATTATATTCTATAGCCTTGTGATGATTTATATCAGTACTTAATGGAATGAGGCAACTGCAGGGACCTATAAGCTTGCACTTACGTGTCTGAACCCTTAATATAATGAACCCTGCCTTTTTCTCTCAGAAGGCCTACCTTAGGGGGGACTAACATATATTAAAAATAGTGCTTTGCGCCAGCCTTATATGGTGGGGGCATATTTGAGTTCAAGCAGTTTCCACTGCTCATGGAGTCTCAATGGCAGGATTGCTTCAATCTGTTTATCTGGGTCAGTCAGGGTGGCACACACAGTGCTCCACCCTCTGGTGACCACTTTCAGTCCCATGCTCTGGGTACCCTGGTACAAGTTACCTATGACCTCTAAAGTAGTTACTTTTCTTTGTGAGTCGGGGTTTCAAGCGCTTGGAGGGAGGATTTGATGTGCAGGTTGTTTCCATGTTGTGTAAAGCTTTGTATGGGTGAGAATTGCAACAGTGTTTGCTTGTGGATTGGGAGTTAGTGGAGCTCTGAGATGTGATGTGAGGTGAGTGCATGGTAGAAGGTAAAACGGGCTGCAGAGATTTGTAAGGTCTGAAGTTTTCTGCTTATTGGAATGTTGATTCCAGCATAGAGCACATTTCCGCAGTCCTGCATGCTGGTAATGAGGGATTGGGAGATGGTTCTGAAAGTTGGTGAGGTGCCATTTAAGGTTTTCATGAGCATATTAAGTGAATGGAGGCAGGGGGCAGAGGCGGCATGCACCGGGCCAGTCACAGTGGTTGGTTACAATTCTGAGGTACTTTGTGTGTCATTGTTTGATAATTCATGTGGCATACTAATGGCATTTCTACTGCTTGCATTAAGTCATTATTAAAAAATATATATATATATTCCAATTAATCAAATAGTTTCTTAACATATCTTAAAACGGAACATTGTATTCAATATTTTCTATCGTTATAAAAATGATTTCTTTCTCATGTTGCATGCGGCAAACTCAGCTGTCATAGGAAGTGTCAGATTTTAAATAAAAAATAATTGTATTTGCTTTCAAAGTGTCTATGAACTCGACCAAATGTTCCAGCCATTTTAAACCAGCAGCAGCCCAGGAAACAGATCCATGAGTCTCTGGAAATAAGAGTTATTTTCCCAGTCTCACTTTTTCTTCAAAGTCCAGCTGAGTTCTGAGTTAGTTCCATAGATGCTGCCTTTGTGTGCCACAGCTATCTAAACAGACATCTCAAACAAATTTGCTTCCTCCAATAACTCAACCTAACCATGGTGACTGCCCCTCACCTCTTGAGCTTGGTGGACCATGGAGACAGCCACATCCCTTTATTTCACCAATGCACAGGGCACCACAATACTCCTTCATTAAGGACTATACTGACAAATGGGCCTGATAGTCTATGACACTGATGTGTCATCCTATCCGCCATGCTCCACAACTGCCCCGTATTCTACCCTTGGTCTTTGTCCCCAACACCGACAGCGAAGGATATATTTGCAGAGTCTGACACCTATTTACAACAGTGGGCCCCCAGCACCAGGATGATTTCAATGTCATCCTGGTGTCCAGGACACAGATTGCTCAAGTCTCACCAGGTGACCCCACCCTAGCACTGCTGCACAGCTTTACACACTAATGGATGGCAATAACCTGCACAATGTTTGGCACCTGAACCATACCAATAGCACCGAGGGCACTTGCATTGCGTCTAAACATCACACCTGGTCCAGAATTTTCTATTGCTGCTCACTCCAGACGTCTTCACCTTGACCTCAGGTGCTACCCGTCTTCCTAGGACTCTCTCCTATCTTGCTGGAGTTCAGTACTCCACTAGCCCTACCCCAGGCTTCGCTTGGCAGCCGAGCCCAAATTCTCTCCATGAACCTGCCTTCTGGGATGATATCTGGATTGGTACCCTTGATTTCTATACCCACAATGAAAGCTAAGTCTCTTGCTTATTTACACTGTGGGAGGCATTTAAAGTTGTTGTTCCAGGCCACTGCAAAGCAAAGCAGTCGGGAATCCTTCAGGCAATCCACACCAGCTTGCCACATTGGAAAAGGAATTGTGTGTACTTGAACTTACATTCTTCCAATCACAAAATGAGCAGACATATGCAACTCTTCCTCAGAAGGTCTGAGGAAGAGGTGGTTTGGGAGATCCATTATTTCAGTACAGAGGCAGGGGCGATATAGTATGACAAAGGGGATCTGCCGGGTTTCCTCCATCAGCCCTGGGCAAATTTGTACATGTCAGAACTCCTAGACAATCAACACAACCCCTCCAATCCGAATGGATAGTTCATGTCATGACAAAGTTCTGTTAACCCAGATACAGCAGCCATGGATGCCTTATTTGAAATGCTCCAACTCCTCTGGCTAGACCATACGTACCGGACATACCTTGATGTCCCCTTCTCTGTGCCAGAGGGAGAGCAGGCGATTCAGGCCATACCTGTAGACAAGGAGCCAGTTCTGGATGGGTGCACTGTAGGAAGCTGGGTCTGTATATACAATTGCAAAGTATTACCTGAGGTAGTCAGAGGTAAAATTAGATTATACCTTACTCGCAGTAAGGCATTATCATAAAGTAGTGTTAAGCTTTTATTGTACAAACTCAGGCAAGAAATGAAGTCCAACACTCAAAGACCAATTTATCTGTAAACATTGTTATTATTAGAACCAAGTCATAAGCAGAATCATACTATCAAAGACAGGGTATTACGAATACACATTTGTCATTACCCTTTTACAAGGATCGCATATCTGTCTAGAGAGTTTCCAATTAGGTTTTGCTGCAGTACAATTTAGAGAAAGAACATAGGTCCTGTGTAACTGGCTGGCAGGAACCCAGTGCACACTCAGTCAAAGTACAGCAACATAAAGCAAAAAGTAGGTGGCCACCATGCAAAAAGGGGTCCTGTCCTACACACACCACATCATTTTATGAGGAGTGCACCTTTCTCCTATCCCACATGTCCTGGCAATGTACGATAGACTATTCCAGGGCCGACTGACATCTTCCCTATTGAAGTGGTCATTGTCACCATAGTTAAGCCTGATAAGCCTGCAACAGCTGGGACTCCTATTGACCACAATCCCTGATAAACCTTGGCAACATTTTTAATTTGCATTTCTCAGAGGAATTGCAAATTACAATCAACTTGAAGTTTGAAGAATTGCAAAAAGGCATTTTGTGAATGCATAATGTATTGCATTTAGGGGATCGTAGTTGCGATTGCCTAACTGTATTTGCAAAAAATAATAATCGCAAAATTTGCAATTACCTCTCTTACAAATTGCGTGTGGGTTGTTGCATCGCAAGTGGCAAAATACTGTCTCAAAGGGGCTGATTCTGCAATTTGGCACATTTGCGACCAGTATTTTGCTTGATGCATGTGGCCCTTAGCATCTAGCTAGTCAGATGCACCAATACCATGCCAGCTGTGCCTCAATTTCACTGCTCTGCAGATTCTGGTGTCCATGTATTCTGATGACGCTCACTGTGATTGGGCCATGACTAGTCAAGAGGAGCAGGGTGGCAATATCTTCATGTTTGGACTGGTTGGAGTCGGGGATGGGTACGTATTTGATCATCTTTTCAACTTTTCCAGTCACCACCTTCTCCAATATGTCGACCTCTGTGCCAACCATTTCAAGCGAAGGCGTAAAGGAGGATGGGGGTCTCAGGCCTGATTTGTTGTCTAGATCTTGGACAGATGGACGGTCAGAGAAATATTTTGTCAACCGGATTTTTCTAAAAAACAGATGAAGGTCCTTGGTAAACTCAAACTTATCAAAGTTCGCTGAGGGGACAAAAGATAAGCCCCGGGTCAGTAGATTTGTGGCAATAGGGTTGATCTCTTTGTGGGTCAGATTGAAAACAGGAATACCTCTTATGATTTCTGCAGGAAGGTAGATACCTGACTATGGTTACCCCCAACTTTTTTCCTGGTGTTTTGTTGGTTTTCCGACTTAGTTGACCTAGGGCCCTGCCAATCAGGACCCCAGGCCTACTGCTCTCTCTCTAAAACGGATTCCATGTACCTTAGGTACATTTCCAATTGGTACTGGGCCACCTTATCAGACCCTGTAACTCAGGGCATAGGTGTACCCAGGGCCTACCAGGGGCTGAAGCATGTATTATGCCACCCCTGGATGGCCATCTAAATCTGACACAACTGGCTGCACGACAGCTGGGGCAAGGTGGTGTAATCACCCTTTGCTTTAGATATAGTATTCCTATATCTAACCCCGAAAATGGAGACACGGATTCCTATCAGTCACTCCTATGGCAGGCCTTGACAATCCTGAAGGCAGAGTGTGTGGAATCGTGTGAAATGGTGCTCTGACATGAGCTGAGCCCGTTTGCAGCTTGCGGAACCAAGTCCCAATGGCTGTTCCATGATAACGCGTACCATATACTCTTAAACGCTAACTTTGGTATCGCGTTATCAAAACATGTCGAGTAAGGTGTCATACCAATTGGGATACTGACCCCTCACCATTGCTGGCGACGGGGTTAGCATTCCACCCTTCTAGAGGGACACGACATGTACGTAACTGTGAGCCCCGGTTAAAGTTAACTGAAGCCTCAGCTCCACAAAATGGATGCTGCCACCACAGACACGAGTCTGACCTCCTGCTGCTGGGAGTCCTTACAGCGAGGAGAGCTTGGATAAAGGGTTTCCTGTCCGGGGCGGTGCTCGCACCATCCCAGACAGGGTTTTGTGTATCCTGGGTAGGCAGGGCTTTACAGGAAGGTGACTGCGGAGTAGCACCCCGGTGCTCACTATGCATCTGCCGGCTAGAACCAGTTCCAGGGGCACACCAGCCCCTGGCCTGGGGAAAGTCCGGCATGGGAGAGGGGTGTAACCACCCCCCTTCCTGGTCCCACCCCTAGGGCAGGACCTAGTCGCGTACCCACCCCTTTCTTTAGGATAAAGGCAGGAGCGGGGACCCTTCCAAATTAGATCATCTTTGAATCAAGAAACTACTTTCTACGAAAGGAACTCTCGACTCTTCTCAAGATTTCTCCCTTGTGACTAAGGAGTAGTCACCCTGCATCCGCAGGCACCATCTAAGAACTCTGCGGTTTGCTGCACGTCCTTCCTCAGGAATCCGACTACCCAGCTCGACGAGAACCAGCTTCCCTGGCACCTCTGACCTCTACCCACATCGTCAGCTCAGCTGAGATCCGTGGGTGCGACGAGACCTCGAGGGACCGGCCATCATCAGAACTGCACGACTTCTAAACCAGCATGACCGCCGAGGGATCCTCTGGTGAGTGCTTTGGGGTCCGAGAAGCCCCGACCCTGAGCAGCTCCAGCACCGAAGTCCAGCCTCCCAGCATCTCCACGATCTGCGTGGGGCCCTTCTGCTTTTTGCTGCTCAACACGTTGTCTGGCTACTAGCCTGCTGGCTTGTGGCCTTCTCGACGACGCCCGACGACAACAACACTGCTGGTCTGGTTGCTCCAGACTGGCCTTGCTCCCCTCTGAAAGAGGAGCACCCCGGACCCTCCTGGTCCACTCAAGACGCCATTTTGGGTCCACCACGTGGCCCTGAATTTGCCAAGGCTTGTTGCCCCAATCCTGGGCCCAGCGACGCCGACAGCATCAACCATCGTGGGACAGCTCGCACCTCCATCCTGGTCGACGACAACGCCTCCTGGTCCGTGAGATCTGCAGAGCATAGCGTCGCCCACTCATCTAGTCGAGGTGACTACCATCCGGTGCCCTCCTGGTGCCCTCTGACTACTGGCTAGTAGTTACGAACTTGGTCCCCTCTGCTTTCAGGTGTCATCCATCTTCGATCCAGGCTTGGATCTCTGAGAACTATCTTCACTGGTCGCCTGCCAGCAACTCCTTTCTTCAGGCTCCTGGTTCGTCAGCGAGGATTCCCGACGTCTGTAAAAGACCTATGCAGCCGTAGCCCCTGGGCTAGGTAACTTCGGCATTTTGGTACCCCAGCATAGCCTCATTATCTAAGGGTCCAGAGTCACTGTCGTTTACCTTATCAGGTTCGCCCGAGAACACTAAACTTTCCGTGCCCTCGGGCATTTGTGTAGATTGTGCACTTGAAGTATTTCCCTAAGAGTTTTGTTGTGTGCTTAGTACCCTGCCCTCATAAAGAGTACAGGGCTGTTGTGATTCTAATAAATACACTGTTTATTTTCATAACACTTGTGTGGTGTCCTTTCACTTGGTGTTCAAGGGTATATGTGATGGTATAACAGCTGGCTTAACACGCCCTCTAGAGTTTAGCCCGAAGACTGCTCGTATCCACGCTACTAGGATAGCTGGTCTAAGGTTGACTTACAACCAATCACCATAAGGGTCGTTTGGACTGATGCATAGTGATCACTAGAATAGTGAGCAAAGCATATCAGGCCAACTTCTCACAATTTCCAATATTGATGGCTGCGGGTTTTAACATACAACTGGGGTTGTCCCCAACCCGGATGGAAATTTCCTCGAATGGGGGGTCCACAGGGTAGGGAGTGAGTTGCCCCGGCGGTTCCCCAAAAAACAATTCAGGGGGTTATTTTGCTCATAACCTCCAGTTCTGTTTGATCTGTTGGTATTATACCCCTGATCAAAATTGGGGTCATATTTCTCCTGTACCTCTCCCTCCAAATCTGTGGTATCTGAGAAGGTAGTAACTCTTTTATTGCCCTATCGGGTGGCGTGTCGGCGTGAGTTGGCTTCATCCTGGTTAGAATAAAACTCCTCAGACAGGGAGGGGGATGCCAACACTTGGGATAAGAGACGGATATCTTTACGGAACGTGTCCGTTCTTCTTTTAAGGAGGTATTCCAGAATGGAATCAAGTTCCTGATGTATTTCTTCCAATTTCCCGTTCCCAAGGTCGACGGCATTAGCCTCCTTTAATTTGTTCTCCAACTCTAAGATCTCTTTATTAAGGGCAGCAATCACTCCCCGGGCGGTCTCTATGATGAGCATCATCCAGTCCCTGGAGCAACGGTTGGAAATAGGCACCCATTGCTCCAGGAACTGACTGATCTCTACAAAGAGACCTGGTATGTTGCAATAGGGATGGCACCTGCTCGCACATTGTCAGACATGAATTGGGCATGTAATTCTGTTCTTTTGGTCTTTTTCCTAAGTTTTAGGAGTTTAGTCCAGTCCCCATCAATGCACTTGGGGAGAGTAAATTGTGGGTGTCCACTAGTGGAGGTGCCTATCATGTTGGTGAAATCCTCATCGGTGAACCTAAAGTCTTGATGCTGTCCATATTGGACAGAGAATGACCCAGCCCCGACCGGAAAGGAGTAGAGATAATCACACAAAACGATGGGCGTCCCACAGATCCGTTCAAGAAAGGACAGCCGAAATTCCAGCTCTGAGTCGCTAAAGTGTCTCACTGCACACACATGCACTCTCAATCTCACAAACACTGGTTTGTCACCCTCTACAAGGTTACCCAGAACCACCCCCACAGCACAGGGCTATGAAGAAGCAACAAAAAAGAAGGGAGCTCTCCGTTGGGATTTAAGATGCTGGCAGGGAAAAAAAGGAGTATAACAGCAAAATAGAATAAGGAACAATCCTGCCAGAGCAAATATTGCGGTCCCACAAGTGATCCTTAGCTTTAAATAAAGGTGACAAAAATGAAGATCAGAGCCAAGTACACATCACACAATTTTCATTTTGTTATTTCTTGTTTATTTGTTAATCAGTTTAGATATTTTCAAGTAGCATGGGTCACAATCTGATCCCTATGCTGTATTGAATATAAGGAGTAAAGAACAACCTCTCATAAGATACATTTACAATATACATACATGTCCCACACACTCCCAGGTAACCATACTATAGTCACACTCACTTTCACACTAATAAAACCAATCACTTCCACAAACATTTAAACATTACACTCATACTGGTACAGCCAGGCCTGCAGTAAAGGTGAAAATTAGCTGCATAAGCACAAATGAGACTGTGGAGGCAAGATGCATAGGAGAAGATGGTTAACAAAGGCTAAGCTTCTGCCAACCACAGCCACCACGCCAACACACGTTTCGGTGTAGGGCCTATTCAGGCCACACCTTCTTCAGGGCTGAGATGTACCATGGGGTTGGGGACTCACAAACTGCAAACTGCAAATATTTTGTATATACATTAAAATATGCAAAATAAGGAGAAGCATACATTTGATATTGTCATATCTATCACATTTACTTAATTTATGTGTCAAGGCTCTGATATTAGGGAGTCACTCGGAATGATAGGGGTCTTTCCTCAATGGGATAGCACCAGTGGTCAAACATAATAGACCAAATGGATAGGCTTAACAGCCCAGTGTTTAAACATTTCATTTAACATCCATCCATCATAACACATTCATACACTCACTCAATGGCGACAGTGGGTTTTAAGCGGGAATCCTATCTATGGGCATCTCCTATTCATAGCACGTCAGGGGTATATACTAGTCAGGGTGAGAGGGGGTTTACTCACCAGGAATAAATTAATGAAGGGAATATAACGATGACAAGGAGGCTGTTCAGATGGCTTAATTCAGGGGTTTCTTTTCTAGGGAGAAAACCGACACATTCAATGCCTATGTAATGCATGTTCTAGGGCAAAGAGCCTCTTCAGGCATTTTGTCATATGAATGAATAAAAAATAAAAATGTCTATGCCTGTAATTATGGTACTCTTTAATGTACCAAAGAGCACGTCCAGTAATGATGCATCAATTATCGAATATCTCCAGCCAGAGCTCCGATTCGTCAGATCAAAGATAAGATGGCACGATGGATGTCTGTTGGACAAATACAGGAATATTTAGACCGGTCAGAGATATTCTGCTCAGGGCTTCAGCTAGAAGCCCACTTGAAGTAGCAGCGTCAACTGCTGCATATATATAAATGCTTTTCCTGACCAGTGAGTCTCTTATGGCATTTCATTGTAGTGTCCAAAAAGAATAAGAGTGATATATATATTACCTTAACATATCACGATCTTGTATTTGCTAGTGGGGGCTCAATATGCATTCATAGAAGCTCCGAAAACATCCAGTCGGAGGTCCTGTAGGGTCAGGGCAAAATATATTCACTCAGTGGGAGCTTGCGGGTGAAGAAAAAAGGATATATATATGGAGAGGATAGTTCTCATAATGGTTCCAAATAAAGGCCCTCCCAGACTAGCAGCACAGAGGGCTGTTTAAGTGTTATTTCAGGTTCACATTTATATTACCTTTAGCTGGATTTGCAGAAACGGCGAACAAGATTTCTCAAGGGTCGGGTAGGTTATCGCAGACAACAGTAAAGAATGGCATGATTTCTGGAAAGACAGATTGGTGCACTGTATCAAACATGAGGTATAGGTTTCCCTCGAAGATGCGAAAAAGGGAGAAGACAAGAATAAACGTGTGCCGGTATCTCAAAAAACTTTCATTAATCTACTGGTCAGCAAGAGGCAGCTCACCGCAACTGGCGGATTCCGTCTGTGGTAGGAGATAAAATCAGGTAAACAGCACGCGGAATCCAGCATAGGGCGTCTATCTAGGATAAAAGGCAAGTCCCCTGAGACAAAGATAAAAATCCCCGATTATTATACCGTGCTTCATAAGGAACGTGTGGCATCCAGAATGGAGTGTCTCGGGCTAGCAAAGATGGTCATAAAGATACCCGTGCACAAGCAAGTTTACCGGGAAAGAGGCGAGCTCCATCGGACCGCGGGGCGGTAAAACGGTTCTCAGGTAGTGGTGGCAAAACTATCATGGCCAGCAGAGATATTAAAGGCTCTGAGTCCCCGCGAGTGATTCAGCTCAGGTGTTTCAGATGCTTTCGATAATAGATATGGAAAGCGGACTGATTACGATACGATTCCGTATCGGCCGCCATCTTAGAGGATGTTGATTTCATCAGAGTTGGCAATAAAAAGAGTATGTTCAGCGCGATATATACTGAGAACTGGTCTTTCATATAGGCCCACCTCCCAGCGTGTGTTTCGACTCCTAACCGCTAGTCGAAGTAAAATTGTTAGTGGTCTTAAGATATGACATTTAGGGTGGCGCTGATATATAGGCATAATTGCACTTTGATTATATAAATGCGTGCGATAAATAAACACAGTTTATCTAGCTTCAAGAGTTTTTGTGAAGGCACATGCGGGGGTTCAGAATGAGATTACAGGCAATTTTGAGATATGGTGTTAATTAAGGGGGGCCGATATATAGACATAACTGCCATTTTGGTTATATAAATGCGCACTGTAGATGAACGCAAATTTTCTAACTACAAGAGTTTTTTTATGGAGACACATGGTCAAATATTGCGTTCTCATGTGTTAGGTAAGGGGGGATCCGAATAAGTGGCCATAAATGACGGATGACACAAATGTTGGCCAATAATTATATGATTGCTATATTTGTACAGAGAATCATTTGGAGGGGGGGGAAGTTTTATTTAAAATATTATCCAGATATCCCGTTCTAAAAAGGGCATTCGGCCAGCGGAACTCTTCATTGAGGCATTGTTTGACCGAATTAAACATGAAAATCCAGAAGACCTCTCTCTTCTTACGCAAACAGGTGGGGTCCACTCCAGGTTTGGCCGATATTTTCTCCAAAAAAAACCACCGGAGATCTCTCTCTGTGTGTGACTTCTCCATCCAGTGAGAAACAATGGGGGCAGAGGCTTTTTTGTTCCTAATGTTGGAGTTGTGCTCACCTATCCTTATGCGGCATTCCCGCTCGTTTTCCCCTACATAGTGTAAATTACATGGGCATAGGAGTACATAGATAATGTTGGCGGTGCGGCAATTTGTAATTTTCTTGTTGTGTGCCACTGATATACTACATTCAGTGGTGCTCACAGAGTCACCGATCATAGCATGAGGGCATGCATGGCATGTGCCTCACCGAAGGTTACCAAAGATAGGGCTTATGCTGGTGACTGCAGATTGGGCACTGGGGGGAGTCTCAGGCATCTTGCCTCTTACCAGGTGGTTCTTTAGGTTTTTGTTCCGTTTGAAGGTGAATATGGGCCTGGCGATGGGGGTCTTTTCTTTTTCCAAATTCAAGAGATGCCAGCTAGAGTTAATTATCTGGCGTATCTTATGGTTCAGATTGGAATGTCAGGTTATGCATACCAGCTGGTCAGAGGACTCTGTTTGTTTGGGTTGGAACATAAGGTCCCGGTTCGAGTATCTAGCTCGTTTAAACGAGTCTTTGACTAGTTTTCCTGGGTAGTCTTGATATAGTAGTTTTTCTCTAAGGATATCAGATTGAGTCCAAAAATTCCGAACATCAGTACAATTCCTTCGAATTCGGAGAAATTGACTGTAAGGGATACTATCCTTTTGGCTCCTCGGGTAGAGACTGGCGAATTGGAGCAGGGTATTCCCGGCGGTCGGTTTAGTGTATAAAGATACCCTTAAAGCATGTTCAAAATGTTCCACCCAAATATCCAGAAATTCAATTCTGGTATTGCTGCAGTGACACGTGAAACATAAATTTGGTTCAGCCGTATTCAGCCAGGCTATAAATTCATCTAGGGAATAATTATACCCCTTCCAAATTAAAAAGATGTCGTCAATAAAACGACACCATCCCTTTACATTTTCATCTAAGGGGGCCATTTCGTTAAAGATGTTAATTTGTTCGAATTCGCCCATATACAGACATGCGATGCTAGTGGCACAGCTTGCCCCCATGCTGACACCTTTTTATTTGTTTGTATATGGAGTTGTGGAACTCGAAGTTGTTTCCATACAGTACTATTTCCAGGCACTGCAAAATAAATTCGGTGTTGGTTACGTCGGGTCTACTGGACAGTATTTTCTCAATGGTCGTATAAGCACCCCTCTGGGGGATGTTGGAGTAAAGAGATTCGATGTCTAAGGTGATTAAAAACTCGTGATTTTCAAAGTAAGGGATGCCTTTTACCTTACTGATAAAATGTCCTGTGTCCTTGACATAGGATTCCAATTCGACTATGAGCGGTTGAAGGAATCTGTCTAAGTATTTGGACAGTGGTTCAGTTGCCGACCCTATAGTCGAAACTATGGGTCAAAGTGGAGGATCTGCACCGTTTTTGTACATTTTACGAGTATTCTAGTATTGCTGGGGGTCAGGAATTCCGCTTCTGTTTCACAAATCAAATTCATTGCAACTGATCTTTCTACTTGGGCTAGAATCTGTTGTTTAAGCAAGTTTTCGGGATTATGATTGATTTTCTGGTAATGGCACGAGGACAGTATATCATTTATTTTGTTGATGTAGTCAGAGGTATCGAAAATGACAATCCCTCCCCCCTTGTCACAGGGTTTGATGGTGATGTTTTTATTGTCCTTCAGCTCACTGAGGGCAATATCTTCATGTTTGGACTGGTTGTAGTCGGGGATGGGTACGTATTTGATCATCTGTTCAACTTTTCCAGTCACCACCTTCTCAAATATGTCGACCTCTGGGCCAACCATTTCGAGCGAAGGCGTAAAGGAGGATGGGGTCTCAGGACGGATTTGTTGTCTAGATCTTGGGCAGATGGACGGTCAGAGAAATATTTTTTCAACCGGATTTTTCTAAAAAACAGATGAAGGTCCTTGGTAAACTCAAACTTATCAAAGTTCGCTGAGGGGACAAAAGATATGCCCCGGGTCAGTAGATTCATGGCAATAGGGTTGATCTCTTTGTGGGTCAGATTGAAAATAGGAATACCCCTTATGTTTTCCAATATTGATGGCTGTGGGTTTGGTCATACATCTGGGGTTGTCCCCGACCCGGATGGAAATTCCTTGAATGGGGGGTCCATGGGGTAGGGCGCAAGTTGCCCCGGCGCTTTCCCAAAAAAATGATTCACGGGGTTATTTCGCTCATAACCTCCGCTTCTGTTTGATCTGTTGGAATTTTATCCCTGATCAAAATTGGGGTCATATTCCTCCTGTACCTCTCCCTCCGAATCTGTGGTATCTGAGAAGGTAGTATCTCTTTTATTGCCCCATCGGCTGGCGAGTCCGCGTGAGTTGGCTTCATCCTGGTTAGAATAAAACTCCTTAGACAGGTAGGGGTATGCCCGCTCTTGGGAAAAGAGACGGATATCTTTACGGAACTTGTCCATTTTTTAAAGGAGGTATTCCGTAAAGGAATCAAGTTCCTGATGTATTTCTTCCAAATTCCCTTTCCCAAGGTCGACGGCATTAGCCTCCTTCAATTTGTCCTCCAACTCTAAGATCTCTTTATTAAGGGTAGCAATCACTTCCCGGGCGGTCTCTATGATGAGCATCATCCAGTCCCTGGAGCAACGGTTGGAAATAAGCACCTATCACTCCAGGAACTGTCTGATCTCCACAAAGAGACCCGGTATTAAGCATGGGCGAATTTTGCGGATCTCGCGTTCGCGAAATTGCGGATTTTTGAACTCGCAATCCGCAAAATCCGCGAATTCTTGCGAATTTGCGGATTTTTTTTTTTTTTTGTGTTCGCAAGGATTTCTGCCAGTTCGCGAGGGTTTCGTACCAGTTCGCAATTGCGAACTTACATTTCGTCGCGCAACGGTCGCGAATTATGTTGTTTCTACGTCTGGTTCATCATCACAGGTTCCCAGCACCCTCTGTTTCACCACTGCAACCCTCTGTTACATCAATGCCACCCTCTGGTTCATCATTACTGTAGATTATGGGGGGGAAAAGCAAGCACACCATCCCTGCTTCAACTCAGATGAATTAATTTGGGGTTAGTTTATTAATGTGTCACTGTTTTAAAATTCCAGTCTGGCACCTGCTTCCTTATCTGTAATTTTGCTTTCTGTTGCAGTGCATTTTTTTTCCCCAGGACCTTCTTTGTGGCCTACTTGTAGCTATTGTATGAGCCTGCTGTGAGGGTCAGAGCAGGGTCATACAATTGTTGCAACTAGCAACTGAATTCTGGAGGGGCCCCAGTCAGGAAGCACTACCGGGAATTGTTACTAATGATGAGTTTGAACTCTTGCCCCTGCCGAGTGCTTTCACTTTTGAAAAACTCGTTTTTCTGCAATTTCGCGGGGTTCGCGGGGTGCGAACACGCGCAAGATCGGATTCGGAAGCCGCAAATTCGTGCGAATATGCAATTTGTTTTTTTTGCGGCGTGTTAGTTGGCAAGGTTTTGTGCGTTTTTGCGAGCCGCTCGTAGCGCAAGACGCGAAGTTACCCTCGCGGTCGTTCAAGGGCGCAGCCATCTTGTTTGCCTGACGTATTTCCGTTTCCGGGCGCGAAGTGTAATCTCGCAAAGTCCGCGGTTTGCCAGTACAGTCTCGCGCGTGTTCGCAAGGAAAATCTCGCGCGAACTTACCCGCGCGGTCGTGAACGGGCGCGGCCATCTTGTTTCTCATTCATTGCTATGGTTCTGGGCATGGTCTTTGTATCCTCTGTCAATCTCTGCCATCCTTTGCTTGTTTGAAGTTTTTTTTTATCTATTTTACTTATTATCTATCCCTCTATTTTTCTAGCCCTATATTTTTGTGTTTACTGCTACTTTTGGTTAATTTTAAACTACTTTTGTAAACTCTTTTCTTTTCTTCTCTTCCCTATTCTATTTTCTTTATTCCTTTCCGCCCAGACCATGGTGAAGGGAGCCGGGAAGCATCTCGAGAAGGGGAAGGGTCCCGCACCCCGTGTCCGGCTCCCGTGCGGGCGTTTGAGGGGGGAGCTAGTGATGCCACGGGAGATCTTTACCCCGGAGGAGGTGGCCCAACTCATTTTTTATGTTCAGCGCCGCCTCCCCAGGACCATCATGGGAGGCGGCAAGATCAGTGCCGGGTACGGGGCCCGGGAGCGCCGGAAGCGGTGGGAGAAGGTGTGCCAGGCCATTTACCACCACTCTCGGGTCTGGCGCACCTACAACCAGGCCACCCACCGCTGGACGGATGTCCTGACCCGTGAGCGAGATCTGCTCGACCTCCTTGGCCTTGAGATCCCCAGGCTTGGTGAGTAGTAGTAGCTATGTCTTTACTACTATGTTTTCTCCTGCTGTGTTATTATATTGCAAATTTTTGTTTTTTACCAAGAGCAATAATGCTGCTCATTACATTTTAGGTACATTTTATTTCAAAATCTTCTGTGCATTTCAGGTACACTGCTCTCCTTCTCAGTAGTGTTGCTACTATGCTTATTTGTTTTAGATTTTGTGTTCATTTCATTGGCCTGTGAAATTATGTATGAGTGTAGTTGAAAGAACTGCGCAATGCTACACACTAAGGTTCAGATTTTTAATTACCGGCGCATCCCTGCAAAGTTGCAGGGATGCGCCAGTAATTGTGCGTCACGCCACCATCACCCATGGTGCGCCGTATTACAATGCGGCGCGCCATGGGCCCAAAACGTCACCAAAGCGTTACGCATCTGTGCCGTAAAGGTGGCGCATTGCTGGAGTTGCGTCGCAACGATGGTGCAGCTCCATCAATTCTCTGGGGTGCCCTATCTCCCCAATGCTGCGTCAAGCCGTACGTCTGCTTCAAGCAGGCGCAGGGTTTGAGTCACGCATCATTGTCCTCAAAGTGACTGATTGAAATCTTGTAGATTTCCCTCAGCCACTTTTAGGATGCGTTCCTGCGCAGGAACGCCCTCCCTTGCGCCGGAACACCCCTATTGGCGCAGGGCTTTACAACGTGATGCATCTCCCAGATGCGTCACGTTGTTAATATACGCCGCACCATTGCGCCTCTTTTGTGCTGTCGCTGCGTCACAAAAGTCACGCAACAATGGAGCAAAAGAGCCGCAAGGGCCTTATAAATCAGCCCCTACAGACTCAAGTCCAGTCCTTCCTTTGTACACATGGCGATAAGAAGAAATAGTGGTGGTGGATTAATAGTTTGAGTATTTTAATGACTGGTGAATGTAGTAGGAAACTTTAGTGTTGTCGCTGATCTTCAATCACGATGGACTTTGGCTGTCACTTTGCGTGCTGCGGACTGCTGCCTGCCAATCCTAGGCAAACCTTTTTAGTACTTTGTTTAGTGAGTTACATAGGGTAGTTTCCAATTCGACGGTCCGCAAATCAAGCAATACTAAAGTAATGACGTAGTCGACCACATGAGATTGGTCAATAATATATCCCGTGGAGTCGTTCCCTATTTGCTATTTCGCAAAAATATTTTGTTACTTTGTTAGTTCTTTTTTAAATGTTTGATTTGGTTGAGAAATAAATATCATCCATGTTTTCTGTTTTTCTTTCTTTCATGTTGTACATCAGCTTCCCCCAGGGGCAAGAGGAGGACACAGGAGGAGGAGGAGGAGGGTGCTGTTGTCGATGCAGGCCAGGACCGGGCAGTCGAGGGCTCCTTTGCTGGCCCCAGTAAGTTTTAATTTTAATATAGAGTACTTATTTTTTCCTAGCGTTCCTCATTCGATTTTTTCTAAATCGTCTTTGATCTTCTTGTAGACAGGATCTAAATTCTTATCCCTATGACTCCGTGTGGTATTACTAGATTATTCTTATTAGTCTGTCTGTGTAGCTAACTAAGATTGCACATTTGGCATTTCCATTGGACTCCCATTCTAGTCAGCAATAGCTCTATGCACTGAGTGTAGTCCTCTGGGATTGTCCATAATGTCTTTTCAAGTATTCTAAATGTTTATGCTTTGACCATTGCCAACAATAAAAAGGTGAATGACCACCACCAAGAAATAATAAGATACTACTTTACTTTTGGTTTGGATAGGACAATCCATTCTACTACTGTTGCAGGGACAAATCTGCACAAACAGAACTATGGACACTAAATAATGCATCGCTTAGCTTATCAATTATAATAGGTGCTGTAACTGTTAGACTTTCCACATACCTCAGTGATAACAGACTTTGTAGTTGAACCCCCAATCTCCTTACTGACTAGATAGTGTGGCAGAGTCATTTAGCTCCCAAAGTCACCGATGGCAGAGGCACGGACTCATGCTTGCAAAAATTCGAAAACCTTTAGCTCATTCACTCTAGTCTGGAGGACCAAAAACCACAGAGTCTATTTAAGTTTAAAAGCTTTATTAAAAGTAAACACATTTATTAAATTCAAGTTTGTCATAAAAGTGAACGTGTAACTGAAAATGGAAAAGTGCTTAGTGCTGACGATTAATTGGACACATTTCTTGTGGTCGAGCCGAGCTCTCACCTGGTTTGAACTTGATCCTGCTCGTGTTCTTAGAAGTCAAGGTTCTGTCTGTTAGGAGAAAAAGTGGTGCGTGTTAAAAAGTAAAAAGCAAACATTCATCAGTTGTGCCAAAAAGTGCAGCAAGACAACAGCCTTCCCTGGAAAAAGGGACATTTTTACTCTAGAGTACACAGTCAAAAATTATTAAATTGTACACTTTTTTTCACATTTCTTTCTTCCTCCTAGACCAAATATTATATAGTAGTGAGTGGTGTATTCTAACATTATTAAATGTACTTTGTAGGTGGAACATCTGGAGACGGGGCCAGCGCGGAGGTGGTGGCATTGGACGAGGAGGACAACTCTGGGGAGGAGGCGGTGCAAGTGCCGGAAAAGGACATGCCTGTGAGGGTTCACACGGTGGTGGCGGGCAGAGGTAAGCTATACATTCCTTAGTCATTGAGATTGAAGACTGCAGAGTGTGCTTTCTGCACGGGTGTATTATAAAAAAAGCAGGTAGTAGCCTCCTCTAAATGTACTTCGACTTAGCTGTGAAGTTTTTGGCAAGAAGAATCCCAATCAGATCTGAGGTGAACTTGATGGATGGGATGAACGAAAAGCGAAAGAAGGGTGTAAGTAAGTGTGGAAGCACGAGAAATGTAATGATGACTGGCAAAGAAGAATGATATGTGTTTGCTTGGTCCCCGAGGTGGCTGGGAAGGTAAGAAAATGGTATGGTGCATGGCTGGGTGAATGATGAAGCAAGGAGGGGTGGAAGGAGAACAGCCTGGGTGGGTGAGACAGAAACTGTATGTGTGCAATATACTTTGAATGGATGGATGCCTGGATCATTCATGGTACTATCTGACTCTTAGATAGCATATGTGAATCTAGAGAGAGTAGACGGTCACTGGATGAACTAAGTGTTACTTTGAAGAGCATGTAACACCGCACCCGTCCCGCACGTCCGTTCCAGTGTAGGAAAGGCAAGGAAAAGAAGTTGTAACGTTGTCCAAAGACTACCATGAATAGTAGCAGTAGTTTGTATTGCAACTGCAAGCACAGCATATATCCAGTTATTACGGTGGGCACTCCCTACCTCCCTTAATAACTTTAGTTTAGTAGTAGTACGTCATTCATGTGTGGGGGTATCACTGTTCACTCAATAATAAGCAAAGCACCTAAAGTCATCCCATATGTCATCAAATACATCCCATGTGAAGTGATAGATAATCAGATAATTTAGCTTCTTCATTTTCCTTTTCTAATACTCATTTGCACTGTAGGGTGAAAGCTAAATTAATTAAGCAGTAGCCCTTTTAACAGAGTATTCTCAGTGCCACCCGTAATAGAAAAGTAAGAGCTTCACCACCTGCATGTACTGGACCGGTACAGTAACGCAAGTCTGTCTCACTCACCATGGTGTGCGTCTGTTTTTCTCGGGTGCAAGTTCACTGCGCTGGCATTATGCCGGCTTGCATAAGATAACGTACCAATTTTCCTAAACAAGAGAGAAGAAGAAGAATAAGAGTGGTGCACTGTCATAGTCGACTGTAATAGAAGTCCATAGTGCTCGTAGAATTTGTTCCTTAAACTCCCACTAATGTTAGAGCAAGGATGAAGAAGTCGGAGGTTACATAGATACTGTCCTCAATAGTTATGCACTGTGCTTTCAATTTGCTACTTGTACTGTGACAACTTTCTGCTCAATCATTTTGTGTTAATCTTAAGGAGCATTGGTTACAGACTATGTCTTTCTTTTTTCATGTAGTTGCTCCTTCCAAATCCAAGACACCATCAAGGAGGAAGGAGCAGGCTCGAATGGCCCGGCAACGGAGGCTGGATGCCACTGTTGCTGAATATCGGCGGCTGGTGTCCCTGGAGGAGGAGGAGACGCAGTCTGGAACAACAACAACGTCCACTGGGACAGCTGCCTCCTCCTCCGTGCGGGCTGCCAGCCAGCGCAGTGCTCCAGCGGTACGGAGCCGGGCTACCAAAGCCAAACGCCACCGCCCAGCAGCAAAGAAAGCAGCTGCCCCTCACAGGATTTGCAAGGCACACCGGCGCCGCTTATCCCTCAGACTGTCCTACCTGGAGCAGGAGGTCCATAATTATAAGAACGTGGTGGAGGGCCTCCGCTTCGAACTTGCCACCCTCCGCAAGGAGCATGATGCCCTGGCTGCTAATTCCAACAGCACCCTGCCATAGTGTCCCTTGCCCCTTTTTTAGAGACTTTTGGGGGGTGGGAATTGGGAGTTGGGATTTTTGGGGACTTTTGAAGGACAATCGTTGGGGTTAGGGAGGGTCTTGCGGGAGATTCTTTTGTTAGGGCTATAAAAATATACTTTTTGAAACTTTATCTGACCATACCTGTTTTTTACTGCTTTTGAGTCTGGTGGGTGGGGGTTTAACATAACAGTAAGTTTGTTTTCCTGAATAGTCCTAGGACTTTAGTAGTACTACCGTCAATCAAATCTCTCGTCTCTCCTAATACTCCATTATACTACCTCCAACCAAACGCCTATCTTACCTGTAATTTCTGTTTGCAAGTAGGGCTAGGCCCAGGGCTGGCTCCACGGGAAACAGCAAATAAGGTTGGCAATCCTGGGCGGATAAAATTGCTTGCCTATGAAAAAAAGAAAATGAAATCTGGTTTGTCCTCCTGAGCAATACAAAGGTACAATACAGAATATAGCAGGTGACAGAAGTACACTAGAACAGTGCCACGTTGTAGCCTAACAAATGTTAAAGTATAACTAATTCGGTTGAAGTTCTTTGACATTAGCCATGGGTCTTTGTCAAGCAGAGTAAGAATATATCCTCGGATTTCTTCACCAGCCTGTTGCTATCACCTTATCCTCCCCAGCAAGTGTGTGGATTTATTGCTGTAATTTAGTCACACATCAATCAAAACCACACAGCCCGGGGGAAGAGGGTTAGGGTTTGAAAAATGGATGGGTACGGGGGTTTTTGGGAAAGGTTTTGGGAGACAAGAAAAAGTAGCACAGCATGGACGAACAATTGTGAACATAAACAAATCTTTGGGTACAAACCTATCCATCAATCTTTGAAAGTGCATACACTACTGTAACTGCATGCATGTCAGTTAAAAGTAATTAGTTCTTTCGACAACTGTGGAAGAAAGAATGCGACAGTACAGGGCGTGGGTGGAAATATTGATAACTATATTCAACATAAGGTCTCTGTAGCCAGATACCTGAGAGCCTTGCTGGTCACTATAAATCCATTCACAACAACACTCAATGGGGTTGGTCTGGAAGGTGTCAGGTTTACTCCCCGTGATCCAGTCGATGCAAATATGGTTCCACCTCCAAATGTCACCAACACCCAGAAGTGTAAACACAGGGTGTTCGAGGCATTAGGCGGGGGAGAAAAATAACAAACTAAAATAAAAAATGTGGGATGGGTAAAGGTAGGGTCAGCAGGGAAAGGATACCTGTAACAGAAGACAAGACAGGCATCAGTGAAGTGCTGTCCTAACATACAAGGGTACTCTCATATAGTCTCACTAAATAGTCTGCAAGTCTCCCGCCTACTCATGGGAAATGTAGTTTCATAGTATGGTAGGCGCTTAGGGGCTGCGTAACCTGACAGAAGGTATAGTAGATAGAAAAGGAGAAATTGCTTTTTTTCTAGGTGTCCCCTCACTCACCAGGGTTGCCCCTTGGTGACATGCTTCATCATTGGGGCCATCCCAGTCCTCTACGGCCTGGGGCGTGCTGCGACTTGCGAATTACGTAGGAGCACTTACAAATGACTATGTGTGGTGCAGATGTGATAGTGGAGTGGACTAAGTGATGTGTTAAGGGATCAATGTAGAAGCAGAGAGAGAGCCAAGAAATGCAGTCACAGTCAGAGAAAAAGGCAAGGGATACTGTATCTATGTGGTTGTAGTGGTCCTGTTGGAAGTGGTAAGTAAGTTGCCCGCAGAAAAAAAATCCTCCTATTAGCGGCACTCCTCCATTGCAGCCGACGCTTCGTCCATCGATGTTGGTCACCAGAAGACACCCTGTCCACTGCCTGCCTGATGCTGAATTGTGGCTAGCTACTGTGAAGCCAGACTCCATCCTTTTTTCCCCATTGCAGAGACTGAAACCCGGCCTGTAATTATTCAACGAAAAACAGGAAGTGATATAATATTACAACACCACTGATAAATAAATATAAGGTATGTAGGCTGTAAACTGTGTTTTAGAACAAAATTAGATCTTCCTAGCAGTGCTCCCACCCAGACCCTTACTAAAGCCAGTCGCAAAAATGTAGAAGACCCCCAATCAAATCTCAAAAAACGAGGCCTAGCAGAAAACTGGTGACAAAACTTACTTTGAAAGTAAAAGTAGGCCGAAGTACCCTAATTACCCATTACCCACCGTGGATTGCATTCAAACCACTTGCAAGCAACCAAGCAAAAGTAGCCATAGCCAGCATCGCTCCAAGACTCGAAATCCCCCCCACTCAAACACATGCAAAAGAAATACTGCTAACCCTAACGAACCCTAAGTTAAGAATAGTGGCAAAGGCTTTCTTTAACTATGCCAAATCCCCCCTTTCCCACCATGGATTTTCTTCAAATGACTTCCAACCAAAATTACACATTCTCACGAGTGCTCTAAGACCCCAGAACTCAGTTTGAAAAATCTAGAACACCCCGAAACACATGCAATCCTGCTGCTAGGGCTAACCCTAACGAACCCTAAGTTACAAAAAGTGCCAAAACTAAAGGCTTTTCCGCGCGGATTTTGTCCCAACCACTTCTACCCGGTATTAGACCTTCCCAGGAATGCCCCAAGACCCGGCAACCCACCCGCCAAGAAGCGTAACACCCCCAAACAGGCCAAAAGCAAAATCTCATACTTGCAATATTTCTGGGCCTTCGGTCCAAACGCGCTGCGTAGCTAGGCCATAAGTCGGGGTTGGCACGACGGATTTCCTGAAAAGCAAATGCAATCAAGATTAGAGTGTCCCAGCAGTGCTCCCAGACCACGAAACTCACCCGCAAACAGACGGAACCCCCCCTAAGAGCACCTCAAAGGCAAGCAAGTCATCAAAAACACAAAAAAAATTCCGCCTGGGATTTGGTCCAAAACACTTTTATCCGGTATTAGAGCTTCCCAGCAATGGCCCCAGAGCCGTCAACCCAGGAGAAAACGAGTAGAAGACCCCCAAACAGCCAAAGAGCAAAAGTACAAAAATGGGGACAGTCACTTTTTCACAAATTTTCCAAATCACTCCGCGCGCGCTCTGCAGCTAGGCCCTAAGTCCCCTCAGCCACCATGGATTTGCTTCAAACCTCTTGCAAAGTAAAGTATATATAGCCAGCAGTGCTCCCAGACCACGAAACTCACCCACAAACACCAGGAAGCCCCCCAAACAGGCCCCCGAAAACGCTACATAGAGCAAAATGTCAGAAATAGCCCAAAAAAAAATCGGCCTGGATTTTGTCCCAACCACTTCTACCCGGTATTAGACCTTCCCAGGAATGCCCCAAGACCCGGCAACCCACCCGCCAAGAAGCATAACACCCCCAAACAGGCCAAAAGCAAAATCTCATACTTGCAATATTTCTGGGCCTTCGGTCCAAACGCGCTGCGTAGCTAGGCCATAAGTCGGGGTTGGCACGACGGATTTCCTGAAAAGCAAATGCAATCAAGATTAGAGTGTCCCAGCAGTGCTCCCAGACCACGAAACTCACCCACAAACACCAGGAAGCCCCCCAAACAGGCCCCCGAAAACGCTACATAGAGCAAAATGTCAGAAATAGCCCAAAAAAAAATCGGCCTGGATTTTGTCCCAACCACTTCTACCCGGTATTAGACCTTCCCAGGAATGCCCCAAGACCCGGCAACCCACCCGCCAAGAAGCATAACACCCCCAAACAGGCCAAAAGCAAAATCTCATACTTGCAATATTTCTGGGCCTTCGGTCCAAACGCGCTGCGTAGCTAGGCCATAAGTCGGGGTTGGCACGACGGATTTCCTGAAAAGCAAATGCAATCAAGATTAGAGTGTCCCAGCAGTGCTCCCAGACCACGAAACTCACCCACAAACACCAGGAAGCCCCCCAAACAGGCCCCCGAAAACGCTACATAGAGCAAAATGTCAGAAATAGCCCAAAAAAAAATCGGCCTGGATTTTGTCCCAACCACTTCTACCCGGTATTAGACCTTCCCAGGAATGCCCCAAGACCCAGCAACCCACCCGCCAAGAAGCATAACACCCCCAAACAGGCCAAAAGCAAAATCTCATACTTGCAATATTTCTGGGCCTTCGGTCCAAACGCGCTGCGTAGCTAGGCCATAAGTCGGGGTTGGCACGACGGATTTCCTGAAAAGCAAATGCAATCAAGATTAGAGTGTCCCAGCAGTGCTCCCAGACCACGAAACTCACCCACAAACACCAGGAAGCCCCCCAAACAGGCCCCCGAAAACGCTACATAGAGCAAAATGTCAGAAATAGCCCAAAAAAAAATCGGCCTGGATTTTGTCCCAACCACTTCTACCCGGTATTAGACCTTCCCAGGAATGCCCCAAGACCCGGCAACCCACCCGCCAAGAAGCATAACACCCCCAAACAGGCCAAAAGCAAAATCTCATACTTGCAATATTTCTGGGCCTTCGGTCCAAACGCGCTGCGTAGCTAGGCCATAAGTCGGGGTTGGCACGACGGATTTCCTGAAAAGCAAATGCAATCAAGATTAGAGTGTCCCAGCAGTGCTCCCAGACCACGAAACTCACCCACAAACACCAGGAAGCCCCCCAAACAGGCCCCCGAAAACGCTACATCGAGCAAAATGTCAGAAATAGCCCAAAAAAAAATCGGCCTGGATTTTGTCCCAACCACTTCTACCCGGTATTAGACCTTCCCAGGAATGCCCCAAGACCCGGCAACCCACCCGCCAAGAAGCATAACACCCCCAAACAGGCCAAAAGCAAAATCTCATACTTGCAATATTTCTGGGCCTTCGGTCCAAACGCGCTGCGTAGCTAGGCCATAAGTCGGGGTTGGCACGACGGATTTCCTGAAAAGCAAATGCAATCAAGATTAGAGTGTCCCAGCAGTGCTCCCAGACCACGAAACTCACCCACAAACACCAGGAAGCCCCCCAAACAGGCCCCCGAAAACGCTACATCGAGCAAAATGTCAGAAATAGCCCAAAAAAAATCGGCCTGGATTTTGTCCCAACCACTTCTACCCGGTATTAGACCTTCCCAGGAATGCCCCAAGACCCGGCAACCCACCCGCCAAGAAGCATAACACCCCCAAACAGGCCAAAAGCAAAATCTCATACTTGCAATATTTCTGGGCCTTCGGTCCAAACGCGCTGCGTAGCTAGGCCATAAGTCGGGGTTGGCACGACGGATTTCCTGAAAAGCAAATGCAATCAAGATTAGAGTGTCCCAGCAGTGCTCCCAGACCACGAAACTCACCCACAAACACCAGGAAGCCCCCCAAACAGGCCCCCGAAAACGCTACATAGAGCAAAATGTCAGAAATAGCCCAAAAAAAAATCGGCCTGGATTTTGTCCCAACCACTTCTACCCGGTATTAGACCTTCCCAGGAATGCCCCAAGACCCGGCAACCCACCCGCCAAGAAGCATAACACCCCCAAACAGGCCAAAAGCAAAATCTCATACTTGCAATATTTCTGGGCCTTCGGTCCAAACGCGCTGCGTAGCTAGGCCATAAGTCGGGGTTGGCACGACGGATTTCCTGAAAAGCAAATGCAATCAAGATTAGAGTGTCCCAGCAGTGCTCCCAGACCACGAAACTCACCCACAAACACCAGGAAGCCCCCCAAACAGGCCCCCGAAAACGCTACATAGAGCAAAATGTCAGAAATAGCCCAAAAAAAAATCGGCCTGGATTTTGTCCCAACCACTTCTACCCGGTATTAGACCTTCCCAGGAATGCCCCAAGACCCGGCAACCCACCCGCCAAGAAGCATAACACCCCCAAACAGGCCAAAAGCAAAATCTCATACTTGCAATATTTCTGGGCCTTCGGTCCAAACGCGCTGCGTAGCTAGGCCATAAGTCGGGGTTGGCACGACGGATTTCCTGAAAAGCAAATGCAATCGAGATTAGAGTGTCCCAGCAATGCTCTCAGACCACGAAACTCACCCACAAACAGACGGAACCCCCCCTAAGAGCACCTCAAAGGCAAGCAAGTCATCAAAAACACAAAAAATTTTCCGCCTCGGATTTGGCACAAACCACTTTTAGTGCTTCCCAGCAATGGCCCCAGACCCGTCAACTCACCTGCAAAGAGGTAGAACAACACCCCCACAAGTGCTGAGTCTTTCTTCATTGGGCGTAAACCAGCCCTCTGCTTTGATGGAAATAGGAGTCTGGAGGAGGAGGATAGAGGAGCATGTTCTTCTGAACTTGTGAACCTGAGGAATGCAGACTGCGGCACCTTCAAATAAATTAGCAAACAAGTGAAGACAGTTCTGCTGATGGGCTTGTTTTTGTGATTATCTGATTAAAGTTTGAATTATATTAACTGTGCACAACAAAGAAAGACAGACACACAGGAATAAAAGTGAATAAGGATGAAAAAGAAAGTTATTGATTCGTTGTCTAATTTTCAGGGCTCGAAGTCGGTATCACGGTCCAGGAATAAGAATAAGGCTTCGTCATCATACTCTGCGAATTCACCCAGGGTGAGGTCAGTGCCACCTGACAGAGTAGAAATTCCCTCATCTATGGTGCTGGCCACCTCCTCTTCATCCGGCACGCTCTCTCGTACTCTTATATCTGGTGGTATGAGGTGCTGATTCATCTTGATCATTGTTAACCTCTCCACATTTTTGGGCGAGAGGCGGCTCCGTTTGGGAGTTACAATCCCACCAGCCGCACTGAAAACCCGTTCAGAAGACACACTTGCGAGTGGGCAAGACAAGTAGTTTAAAGCCAGGTTGGTGAACTGTGGCCACAATTCTTTTTTCCCATGCCAATACGCCAATGGGTCAGAATTAACATAGACCTCTGTGGAGTCATTCAGATAGTCCTTCACCATCGACTCAAGGTCCTCCTCCAAGGTTCCTCCACTTTGCGTAGCTCTTGCTGTGCCTCTGACCTTTTGAGAACCAAACCCACGCAGAGCTAGCCAATCCTCTTCAGCCTCCAATGTTTCTGTTGTCTTTCCTGCAGATGATCCGGTTGCCGGTGTCTTTAACGGCTGAGAGGTCACTTGTGCCACAGCCACAGGTGCAGAAGTGGATTGTTTTGACTGGGGATGGCCTGCTGATGTACTGCCATTTCCTTCAATTTCCAGCCGTTCTGTTTCAAACTTCTTGGCTGACAAGGCTAGCCAACGTTTGTACTTTGTAACATCTTCATCAGCAAAAGGAAAGAATGCTCTGCCTGCCAGCGCCTTTTTGTAGCGTGGATCCAGAATAGTAGCACAAATGTAATGCTGTTCTGAGTGGATCTTTTTAAGACGTTCATCACCTTGTAGGAGCTCTAATAATTGCTCAGCCAGAAGCAAAGAGTCTTTCTTTTTGTCATCTTTTCGAAACACAGAACACACCTCCTTCAGTTGGTCCTCCAGCATGTACAACAATGGGATAGCTTTTCCCAAATTAGAGTCCTCCTTGCTGACTGCACGCGTGAAGACCTCAAAAGGACGAAGCATGCGTGTTAGGCTTTCAACTATGTTCCATTGCGGCCCACCCATCCTCAGCTCCTCTATACCCTCTTTCAAGAAATATTGATCGAGTTGCGTATACTGCTCATACAGACGCTCAAGCATGTAGAAGGTTGAGTTCCAACGTGTTACCACCTCCTGGATGAGTGCTTTCACTGGCATTTGACATTGATATAGCATGCTCCTCAGCTGCTTGCGGGCCTTAAAAGAATGCCTGAAATGCTTGCAAATTTTTCGGCAGTTCTCCAATACACTGTACGCTGCACTGCGTTTATTACCCAAGAATTTTTGGACAACCAGGTTTATACAGTGCGCCAAACACGGCACTCTGAAATAGTAACCGTCCCTCATGGCCTTAACTATATTGGAGCCATTGTCCGTGGAAACATAACCAACCTTGCGTTTTAGTGGGGACAGACAGTTAAGGACCTTTGTGTTAAAGACATCCAAAATGTTTTCTGCTGTGTGACGTTTCTCCAAACCAAACATGGCTAGTGTTGCATGTTTCCGAGCACCTTTAAAAACAATGTTAGTGTCAACACCTGAGTTTAGCTTTGCTTTAGCCCCTGAAAAAGAGACCCAGTGTGCAGTGATGCACATGTAATCAGCGCCTGCGCCACTGGTCCACATGTCTGTTGTCAGATGTATAGTGTGAACAGCACTCTTCTGCAAAGCTGCCCCAATCACCTTCAGAACATCTTCATGTAGTGCTGGAACCGCAACTCGGGCAAAATAGAACCGGCTAGGAACCTTCCATTTAGGGCAGAGCACTGCCACTAATTCTAGAAAACCAACCCCTTCTACAAAAGAAAAAGGGAGAAGGTCCAGCGCTAGCATTTTAGCCAGCTTAGTGTTATACAGACGGGTCATTGGGTGGTTGCGTTCATATTGCGCTTCTGTAAACAACATCTTTTTAATGTTGCCCTGGACCAATGATTTACGGGATGATGATGATCTCTTCGACCCAGTTACGCTCGCTGATGAACTTTTCCGCATTGATGTCTCACTCTCTCCCACACTCTTAGTGTGGCTCCCATGGGGTGTGCTGCTGACATGGGAACTGGGTGTAAGTGAAGTGTTTGTATCGTCTTCTTCTACCTCCTCGTCATCAGCAGATGACAAATCAACGTTTTCATTACGTGCAATTCCGGCTTTCTTGACCGCCTCTAGGTGCGGAAACCATTCGACAGCGTGCCTTCTCTCAAGATGACCTCTCTGGCCTCCGGTACCATAGTTAGAACCAAGCTTACCACGACTAAATCGAAGCTTACAAAGGCTACAAATGGCTATGTTTTCCTTATTTGGGCAAACACTAAAGAAGTCCCAAACTGGAGACTTGAAATGTCTTCGGGGGCCGGAGGAGGCGGCGATACTGGTGGTGGTGGTCCTGCTGCTAATGACAGATGAAGTGGAGGATGTGGATTGCCGAACTTCAGTACGTTTTGCACTTTCACCACCACGAATTGAGGTCGAGGACGAGGTGGGTACCTTCTTGCGAAGAAATATGGAAGCGGTAGGTTTTGGTGTACTACTTAACTCCAAATCTAATGATTCCATTTCCATTGCCTCCTCGCCGACATCATCATCACGCTCAGCAGCTTCTCGGGATAGGGTCAAAATGTCTCTTTGCTGCATGCCCGGTGGGGCTGCAGTGACCTTTGTGATGACTGGCTCGTCGTCATCGTGAGAGGCTTCATCACCAGCAGTATCTGTCACTTCTTGTTGAGCCTCATCACACTCCATAGGTTTGAGTTTTTGGACGACCTTCCTTTTACGCTTAGGTGCCGGTGTCAGATCATGGTGTGCCTCTGCCTCACTGTCAGACCGCAGTTGTGGTTCCCAAGACAGATCACTTGCACCAGAACGAGGTGGGCTTGAAGAAGATGTAGACACCCCCCTTGATCTTTTCCTTGCTAGGGATGTGGAAGACAATGAATGATCATCAGGAGGAGTGGCTTCCAATGATACCTCAGCTTCAATGTCGATTTCCAAATGTGCCCCTACTTCGGGAGGAACAACTATTGTGGGCACTTGTGAACCTCCATGCACCTTTGCTTGCGCATCTCCTTTTGCTGCCTCTCCTTCCACATGTACTTGGGCGTGTACTTGCACATGGTGTTGTTGCGGCTGTGGTTGTTCAACACTTGTCAGATGAGTTACAACAACCTGTGTTGATTCAGGGACATTGCTGCTACTTTCTTGCGATGAGCCAACATCACTGGTCGATGGTGATTGGAGAAGTACACTGACTGCCTCTGAAGCACTCAAGGGCTTTGACTTAAGTTGCCTTGGTGGTGGAGGCACTGAACCCAATGGAGCAGGGGTGCTGCTCTCAGGTTGGTCCCCAGCAGATCCTGCTGCTGCAGGCGTACTTTTTTTTTTGCTCCCAAAAAAAGTGGCGGGTGGCACACCAGCCTCCTTGGTAACTTGCTTCTTCTGCTCCTTACTAGCAACTTTCTTGCTAGAGGAGCTAGGGAGAACTTTCTTTGGGGGCGGGCCATCTTCTTCAGAGCAGGTCAGACAGCAGGCCGCAGTTGCACGAATTGTAGAGTTGTCTGAGGCCAGACGTGACGTCGCGTGACGTTATGCTGCACACACACACCGCTGAAGGACTTCTTCCTGGCACTGGTGGTTCTCTTGAGTCTTGTGCACCTAAAAAAAATGGAAGACAGAGGAACATCAGTTCAGTTATAGAGCACAAAAAAATCGAAAAACACTGCAAAATCAGCACAATCCCATTCAATCCATGGCCTCCATGATGTTTAAATTCAAGACAACCCACAGAAATACTAGGCCCATGCAAGACTCACTACCCCTGGGCATAAATAAAGGTTGAAAAGTAGGCAAAATGGTTGGAGGCCTAACAACAAAGCCTGCATTCAAAATGGCCACTTGCCTGCCAGCACATGGCCAGTGCCTGTAGCTGCACTCAAAATGGCCACCAGCCACATGGCATGTCCCTCCCCATGAACACCCCCAAAAATCGAAAAACACTGCAAAATCAGCACAATCCCATTCAATCCATGGCCTCCATGATGTTTAAATTCAAGACAACCCACAGAAATACTAGGCCCATGCAAGACTCACTACCCCTGGGCATAAATAAAGGTTGAAAAGTAGGCAAATTGGTTGGAGGCCTAACAACAAAGCCTGCATTCAAAATGGCCACTTGCCTGCCAGCAAATGGCCAGTGCCTGTAGCTGCACTCAAAATGGCCACCAGCCACATGGCATGTCCCTCCCCATGAACACCCCCAAAAATCGAAAAACACTGCAAAATCAGCACAATCCCATTCAATCCATGGCCTCCATGATGTTTAAATTCAAGACAACCCACAGAAAGACTAGGCCCATGCTAGACTCAAATACCCCTGGTGAAAAGGCCACAAGTACAGGCCCAAAAATCGAAAAACACTGCAAAATCAGCACAATCCTATTCCATCCATGGCCTCCATGATGTTTAAATTCAAGACAGCCCACAGAAAGACTAGGCCCATGCTAGACTCAAATACCCCTGGTGAAAAGGCCACAAGTACAGGCCCAAAAATCGAAAAACACTGCAAAATCAGCACAATCCAATTCAATCCATGGCCTCCATGATGTTTAAATTCAAGACAACCCACAGAAATACTAGGCCCATGCAAGACTCACTACCCCTGGGCATAAATAAAGGTTGAAAAGTAGGCAAAATGGTTGGAGGCCTAACAACAAAGCCTGCATTCAAAATGGCCACTTGCCTGCCAGCACATGGCCAGTGCCTGTAGCTGCACTCAAAATGGCCACCAGCCACATGGCATGTCCCTCCCCATGAACACCCCCAAAAATCGAAAAACACTGCAAAATCAGCACAATCCCATTCAATCCATGGCCTCCATGATGTTTAAATTCAAGACAACCCACAGAAAGACTAGGCCCATGCTAGACTCAAATACCCCTGGTGAAAAGGCCACAAGTACAGGCCCAAAAATCGAAAAACACTGCAAAATCAGCTCAATCCTATTCCATCCATGGCCTCCATGATGTTTAAATTCAAGACAGCCCACAGAAAGACTAGGCCCATGCTAGACTCAAATACCCCTGGTGAAAAGGCCACAAGTACAGGCCCAAAAATCGAAAAACACTGCAAAATCAGCACAATCCCATTCCATCCATGGCCTCCATGATGTTTAAATTCAAGACAACCCACAGAAATACTAGGCCC
Source organism: Lissotriton vulgaris (assembly GCF_964263255.1). Classification (NCBI taxonomy): domain Eukaryota; kingdom Metazoa; phylum Chordata; class Amphibia; order Caudata; family Salamandridae; genus Lissotriton; species Lissotriton vulgaris. Next base: position 3,525 of record NW_028244238.1, on the reverse strand, counting down.
ATGCAAGACTCACTACCCCTGGGCATAAATAAAGGTTGAAAAGTAGGCAAAATGGTTGGAGGCCTAACAACAAAGCCTGCATTCAAAATGGCCACTTGCCTGCCAGCACATGGCCAGTGCCTGTAGCTGCACTCAAAATGGCCACCAGCCACATGGCATGTCCCTCCCCATGAACACCCCCAAAAATCGAAAAACACTGCAAAATCAGCACAATCCCATTCCATCCATGGCCTCCATGATGTTTAAATTCAGGACAGCCCACAGAAAGACTAGGCCCATGCTAGACTCAAATACCCCTGGTGAAAAGGCCACAAGTACAGGCCCAAAAATCGAAAAACACTGCAAAACAATCCTATTCCATCCATGGCCTCCATGATGTTTAAATTCAAGACAGCCCACAGAAAGACTAGGCCCATGCTAGACTCAAATACCCCTGGTGAAAAGGCCACAAGTACAGGCCCAAAAATCGAAAAACACTGCAAAATCAGCACAATCCCATTCAATCCATGGCCTCCATGATGTTTAAATTCAAGACAACCCACAGAAATACTAGGCCCATGCAAGACTCACTACCCCTGGGCATAAATAAAGGTTGAAAAGTAGGCAAAATGGTTGGAGGCCTAACAACAAAGCCTGCATTCAAAATGGCCACTTGCCTGCCAGCACATGGCCAGTGCCTGTAGCTGCACTCAAAATGGCCACCAGCCACATGGCATGTCCCTCCCCATGAACACCCCCAAAAATCGAAAAACACTGCAAAATCAGCACAATCCCATTCAATCCATGGCCTCCATGATGTTTAAATTCAAGACAACCCACAGAAAGACTAGGCCCATGCTAGACTCAAATACCCCTGGTGAAAAGGCCACAAGTACAGGCCCAAAAATCGAAAAACACTGCAAAATCAGCACAATCCTATTCCATCCATGGCCTCCATGATGTTTAAATTCAAGACAGCCCACAGAAAGACTAGGCCCATGCTAGACTCAAATACCCCTGGTGAAAAGGCCACAAGTACAGGCCCAAAAATCGAAAAACACTGCAAAATCAGCACAATCCCATTCAATCCATGGCCTCCATGATGTTTAAATTCAAGACAACCCACAGAAATACTAGGCCCATGCAAGACTCACTACCCCTGGGCATAAATAAAGGTTGAAAAGTAGGCAAAATGGTTGGAGGCCTAACAACAAAGCCTGCATTCAAAATGGCCACTTGCCTGCCAGCACATGGCCAGTGCCTGTAGCTGCACTCAAAATGGCCACCAGCCACATGGCATGTCCCTCCCCATGAACACCCCCAAAAATCGAAAAACACTGCAAAATCAGCACAATCCCATTCAATCCATGGCCTCCATGATGTTTAAATTCAAGACAACCCACAGAAAGACTAGGCCCATGCTAGACTCAAATACCCCTGGTGAAAAGGCCACAAGTACAGGCCCAAAAATCGAAAAACACTGCAAAATCAGCACAATCCTATTCCATCCATGGCCTCCATGATGTTTAAATTCAAGACAGCCCACAGAAAGACTAGGCCCATGCTAGACTCAAATACCCCTGGTGAAAAGGCCACAAGTACAGGCCCAAAAATCGAAAAACACTGCAAAATCAGCACAATCCCATTCAATCCATGGCCTCCATGATGTTTAAATTCAAGACAACCCACAGAAATACTAGGCCCATGCAAGACTCACTACCCCTGGGCATAAATAAAGGTTGAAAAGTAGGCAAAATGGTTGGAGGCCTAACAACAAAGCCTGCATTCAAAATGGCCACTTGCCTGCCAGCACATGGCCAGTGCCTGTAGCTGCACTCAAAATGGCCACCAGCCACATGGCATGTCCCTCCCCATGAACACCCCCAAAAATCGAAAAACACTGCAAAATCAGCACAATCCCATTCAATCCATGGCCTCCATGATGTTTAAATTCAAGACAACCCACAGAAAGACTAGGCCCATGCTAGACTCAAATACCCCTGGTGAAAAGGCCACAAGTACAGGCCCAAAAATCGAAAAACACTGCAAAATCAGCACAATCCTATTCCATCCATGGCCTCCATGATGTTTAAATTCAAGACAGCCCACAGAAAGACTAGGCCCATGCTAGACTCAAATACCCCTGGTGAAAAGGCCACAAGTACAGGCCCAAAAATCGAAAAACACTGCAAAATCAGCACAATCCCATTCAATCCATGGCCTCCATGATGTTTAAATTCAAGACAACCCACAGAAATACTAGGCCCATGCAAGACTCACTACCCCTGGGCATAAATAAAGGTTGAAAAGTAGGCAAAATGGTTGGAGGCCTAACAACAAAGCCTGCATTCAAAATGGCCACTTGCCTGCCAGCACATGGCCAGTGCCTGTAGCTGCACTCAAAATGGCCACCAGCCACATGGCATGTCCCTCCCCATGAACACCCCCAAAAATCGAAAAACACTGCAAAATCAGCACAATCCCATTCCATCCATGGCCTCCATGATGTTTAAATTCAAGACAGCCCACAGAAAGACTAGGCCCATGCACCACTCACTACCCCTGGTCAAGGCCCCAACAACAGGTCAAAAATCGAAAAACACAAAATTTTACAAAAAAAAAAAATCGAAAAACACAGAAAAATCAGCACAATCCCAATTCATCTATGGCCTCCATGATGTTTAAGTTCAAGACAACCCACAGAAATAATCAGTCCACCCACCACTGAGTACCCCTGGGCAAAAGGCCCCAAAACAGCCCAAAAATCGAAAATCCCAAAATTTTAGTTGCAGCAACTGTAATGCCCCAAACAAACTTACTTGTAAAATTTCTAATCCAACAGTGATCCAAACAAAGTCAAAAAGGCCTCAAATCCAAAGATCCAGCAGCATCCACAAAAAGTAATCCTTCCAGGTCCACATCCAAATGAAAAGTGACCAGGAGATGGACAAAGCACTGGGAGGAGCCTGCTGAACAGGAACAGGAAGTTGAAGACTATGGGGCACTTCCTTCCTCCCACCCCCCTGCCCCCTCCCCAAAATGGACTCCTCGCTAAAAAAGTGCAGGCAAATGTCAAACTAAGGAGTTATTCACATAAAAATCATCATTTCTAGAAGGTTTATGCTGCTTGCTGGTGGATTTCTTGTGCAGAATTGCAAATTTATATTTTCGCTCGCCGCATCTCAAATCTCGCAATTGCGAAGTACCGCGAGACGTGATCTCGCCGTACTCGCGTTGACAAACTCTCGCTGTGCAAGTTGGCAAGCCGCGATGACGTAATCGCGCTCGCCAAATTCCCGCGGGATCACACAGCAAGATCCAAAATGGCGCAGCACTCGCAAAATATCGAGAAAAACAACTCGGCAAACGATGATAAACGCCGCGCGCCGCAAAAATTGTATCACCAACGCCGCGCGCCGCCAAAAAAATCCGCTCTGTGCGAATTTGCGGATTTTGCGGGAAATCCGCAAATCTCGCGGATTGCGGATTTCCCGAAAATCCGCAAAATCCGCGAGCGGAACGGATTTTCCGCCCACGCTTACCCGG